>NW_006921900.1:2338571-2437047 GCF_000298275.1 Orycteropus afer afer | reverse complement strand
CTGTGCCTTTTTACTTGTCAACCTTGGGCTTGTCAGCCTCAGCAGCCAGCAGCTGTCTGAGTGAAGAAAAGCCTCTAGCTTCAGTGGGCTGGGAGCGGAGGCCAAGCTGAAGCCCAAGGTTGAAGGGCTTTCACCCAGCCCCTAGAGTCTGGCACTTTGATCTTGGATTTAAAGCCTTTGAACTGTAAGAGAATAAACTCCTGTTTGTTAAAGCTATTCAATTTGTGGTATAGTCCTGTCAGTATCACAGAGATAACCAGAACAACATGGAACAAGGGATGTCATTTCTGATGTCAGATGGATTCTGGCTGAAAACAGAGAATACCAGAAAAGTGTTTATTGACTATGCAAAAGCATTCGACTGTGTGGATCATAACAAATTATGGATAACATTGAGAAGAATGTGAATTCTAGAACACTTAATTGTGCTCCTGAGGAACCTGTCCATAGACCAGGAGGTTGTAGTTCGAACAGAACAAGGGGATACTGCATAATTTAAAATGAGGAAGGGAATGTGTCAGGATTGTATCCTTTCATTCTTATTCAACTGTATGCAAATAATCTGAGAAGCTGGACTATATTAAGAAGAATGTGGCATCAGGATTGTAGAAAGACTCGTTAACAACCTGTGATACACAGGTGACACAACCTTGATTGCTAAAAGTGAAGTTGACTTGAAGCACTTACTGATGACGATTAAAGACTACAGTGTGCAGCATGGATTACACCTCGAGATTGAAGTTGTTAACTTCAATTTAATATTACTTGATTTAATATTACTTGATTCCACAATCAATAGCAGTGGAAGCAGCAGTCAAGAAATCAGACGACATATTCCACTGGGCAAATCTGCTGTAAAAGACCTCTTTAAAGTGCTAAGGAGTGAAGATGTCTCTTTGAAGACTAAGATGAGCCTAACCCAAGCCATGGTGTTCTCAGTCGCCTCATATGCATGAGAGAGTTGGACAATGAATAAGGAAGACTGAAGAAAGATTGATGCTTTGGAGTTGTGGTGCTGGTGAAGAATGCTGAAAGTACCATGGACTGGTAGAAGAGCTAACAAATCTGTCCTGGAAGAAGTGCAGTCAGAATGTTCCTTGGAAGCAAGAATGGCCAGATACCGTCTCACCTACTTTGGTCATGTTGTCAGAAGGGACCATTCCCTGGAGAAGGATATCATGCCTGGTAAAGTGGAGGGTCAGCAAAAAAGGGGAAGGCCATCTACAAGATGGATTGACACAGTGGCTGCAAGATGGATTGACACAGTGGCTGCAACAGTGGGCTCAAGTATAGCAAGGATTGTGGGGCTGGTTCAGGACCGGCCAGCGTTGCATTCTGTTGTCCATAGAGTTGCTATGAGTTGGAATCAACTCAATGGCACCTAACAACAGCAATGACCATAGCCACATTCCAGCAGCTTTAGAGCTTCGTAAAGCTCTACAAGGTGTAGGGATCATTACCCCTGTTTCACTGGTGAGAAAACTGAGCTCCAAAGATACTAAGTAATTAGCCCAAGGGGCTGAGCTAGGATTTGAACCCAAGCCTCAGTGCCTCTGAGCCCAGGCTCCCCCCACTCTGCCTGCTACTTCCCAGAAGGTTGCAGAATGTAAGCTCTGGCCTTCTGGGGGTGGGCTGTCTCCACAGCCACCACCTCTGGGTCCCGTCCCAGCTTTACGAATGTTGACTGGTTCCAGGAAAAGACTCCTCTGGTCTCCCTGACCACTTCACTTTACTAATTAATCTACAGATCTGTTTTTCTGTGTCACAGTAGTACGTGAAGTAGGAAATAAACAGCCATGGGAAGAGGCAGCAGTTATAGTTGGGTGGGATTAAAGAAGTCAATAAAGAAAGTATTATGTATTCATGGGCAATTGAAAACCAATAGCTTTGAAGACCTAAATTTAAAATCTCAGGTGACAGTATTCCAGAATAAGAAAAATGAAACAGTCTTTCTTCATTCCCCTGAGGTGTGGTAGGACACATTGGTTCGGAGCTTGGGCCGGGTAGGAAGCCAGGCCTTCTCTCCTATGAGCTGTGGAGCTTGGGCCCATCACTTAATAGCACTGTGCCTCAGTTTCCCCATATGTCAGATGAGGATAAGACTCACTTGGTACAGATTCTTTGCAGTTGAATTCAGATGGTGCATAAAAGAGGTTAACCTAATGCCTAGAGCATTGTGTAAAAATTCAGCAATAGTTATTATTAATATTGTTATTATAAGCAAAGGGGAAGACCTGTTAAGTATAAGCATAAAATTTCATCAATTTATGTCATAAACAGGAATGTAAATTCTAAGGAATGTAAATTCTAAATTATAAAATAGATGCTTACTAAAAAGAATCAGGCAATATAGAAGGATATTAAGAAAATGAAAAAATTACCTGTTATCCTACCACACAGAGAACCATAGTTACCATTTTTATATATTTTCTTTCCGCCTTTTTTCCGGTACACACAGGTCTCTAAACTGAGAGCATGGTGGGCCTGGCTGGTTCCCATGAAAGAGGGAGCATTTTCCTGTGTCATATTTGGGAGCTCTTGTATTCTATCAGGTGTCTGCATGTACTTTAATTTTACTGCTCTCCTGTCAGTAGACACTTTATAAAGAACGAGGATGGCTTCGTGTATGCAGTCAGCCCCTGGTGCTGTGCACAGCACTGTCAAACTGCCTCCTGCCAGCTCCAGGGGTCTGAGACCTTGCATACTGCTGCTACAGTCCAGCTTCTCACCAGGTTTTCCACTCATTTCATCATTTGAGTGCACATTGGGTGCCAGGCTCTTGCTAGGCACTGAGGAGGCAGAGATGAATGACACAGTCATTCCATGTCCTCCAGCGTTCATTGGGGGAGGGTGCTGAGACTGAGGCTGAGCATGCATTCCTTGGCAGCCTGCTCCACACCCAGCCCTCTGCCAAGCACCCAGGCAGCTTTCAAGAATGAGGCATAGTCTGCCACTTAATTGGGTTAAGGGATGTACATGTGACCTTTTCCCACTTTAAGGCCAACTTATACTTCCCTTTCTCCTGGATGTCTTCAGTCCTGACCCTGCAGACAGAATGGATCACTTGGTCCTATGATCCTCAGTCCATCTCCCTTGTCATAAAGGCAGCCCTGGTCCCTATCATGCCTATGTCCCCAGTACTGGCTAGTGACTTCCGTGAAGTGTAGCACATACAGTAGTCATCATTTGAATGTCAAGGAATGGAGTAATGCAAGCAGAAGAGCAGTGCTGACATTAGTGAGTGGTGCTGACTCTGTGCCCTGGGGAAGGAGTTCAGTGGGGACAGGGCTGGGTGGGCAAGGGAGGGACAGGCCTTCCAGGGGAACTGACCACAGAAGACTTGCAGGCATGGTGGCTTTTCCTAGCTTTTAAAGGGCCTTTTAATATTTTGTCCATTTATCAAAATTTTATTGAGAGGTGGTGGATGTGGGTGACAGAGGTTGATAATTTTTGCAAACCATGGAATGGTTCTACAGTTTCTTACGTACTTCTGTTTGTTTTCCAAATGTCTTTAAGGAAAATTAATGATAATTCATTCCAGTCAATTTATACCTTCAGTGTTTTATCTTTTTTGTCTATTTCTAGTCTGAAGGCATATTGGTCAAAAATGTATGTTTCTAACCATGAATTCAATACTTTATTGTCCTTTGTGTACCCTAGGGTAGATTTACAGCTTTTTATAATCATTTATGTAATGATATTTTTAGCTTAAGTTATGTTGCATTTGAAAATATTAAACTAACTTTCAGCTAGTTACACCTGTTTGAACTTAGTTAACCATGGCTTTTTTCTTTTTTACATTTTTAATTGTCCAGGCTTCTTTACAAAGAAAAACAAAAACTTCAAACAAGAAGACAGAATTGATTTTTTTTTAAAGTTTTGAATTGTCCTACAAAAGTATTTCAAAATGTTAAATTATTTAACATTTTTCTTTATTTTAGTATTCTAGTAATCCCAAGAATTAGCTCACCTTTAATCCTAAATGTACTGATACACAGTTAGATATTTTGCAAGTTTTTCTGGGACATATTCTTAGGAGTGGATTTGCTGTAGAGTATGAATGCCCTCAAATTTTCTGGATGCTGCCAAACTACCCTCCAAAATGACTGTAGCTGTCACATTTGCAGTGTATGAGAGGACTTGGTATGTACGGTCCTACAGACATTTCCTGGCATACTAATGACATTGACATCTTTCCGTACTTCATGTGGAACAGGCTGTCCATCACCTTGCCTTCTGCGATGCTTTGGCCTTGGCCATTGTGCATCCGAGGCTCGCTCTCCTCAACTCATCTCATTCTTTCTCTGGTGTCGCCACCTACCTGTGGTGACAACACAATCCAGCCCAGGTCTCCCATGGAGCTTCAGCCCTGGGTCTCCTGAGACTTATCTAAAGCCATATAGAGATGCCCATCGTGCACCAACATCTCAGTTTCCCTCAGTCCAGCCTTTAGTCCTGTGATCTAGCCTCAGGGGACCTCATGTATACCCTCTCTGTGCCTCAGGTCAAAAGCCTGGGGATTCTGATCACCTCCTTTTCCTGACTTTTTTAACACCCCCAAAAAGTGTATTTAAGTTCTACAGAGTTTACCCTCAAAATTGTACTGGGCCCACAAGCCCTCCACCCCACTGCCTTTCCTCCTTCCTTCTGCCTGGACTGTGGTCTGGACTCCAGTGGGCACCCTTTTCCAGCTGAGCTTGCCTGCCAGTTAACCTCTCTGGTGCACCTGGGGAGATGGGCCTCAAGCACAAATCCAGCTGCATCCCTCCCCTGCTTAAAGCCCTTAGTGCTTCTCACTGCCCATTGTGCTCAGTATAGTGTGGCTCAGTATAGTGGGTTGGTACTAGCTTTATTCTTTCAATGAAATTGATTAGGCAAGAACTGAAAACATCAAAGCATGTCCTACTGTAAAGTTAAATATTCTGTGAAATGTATGTGTCTGTTTTGTATATATAGACACAGATAATGTGTTGACTGGGTGATCACTGAAAATGTGTTTTTTCTTGTGGGTCAGAGAAAAAAGTCTGGGAAAACCTCTAGCCTACAGGATGACGTCTTGACTCCACAGTGACATACTGGCCCTCTGTACTGGCTTGTGCCAGGCTGTGCTGTCTCACCTCCCCCGTTTCTGCCTGGAACCCTGGGCTCCGGCCCTACTCCTCCTCCAGGCCTGGCTGGAACCTCTCCCTGGGTTCCATGATGCTCTGTGAGCACACCTTTACCAGGGCCCTGACTGCAGTTATTATAATGAGCTGTATCTCTGGCTCCCCCAGTTGTCTTTTAATTCCTTTACCTGCACTGTATCCCATCTTCTGCCCAGCACTAGCCCTGTGCCTGACACAGACCAATAATAACCACCTATTGCCCACCTATCATGCACTAGGTGGTTTACAAAAGTCTCATTTAATCCTCACACAGCTTTGTAAGGTAGACATTATCCACTCTTTTTCCAGCTGAAGCACAGAGCGTTAAGAACATAATTTGCCAAAAGCACCCAACTAGTAAGTGATGGAGCTGAGATTCAGACTCATCCATCTGACTCTAGAGCCTTGCTACCCTCACTGTCCTATATTAAAAAAAAAAAAAAAAAATCTGTTGCCATTGAGTTGATGCTGACTCATGGCCACCCCATGTGTTACAGAGTAGAACTGCTCCATAGTTTTCTTGGCTGGAGTCCTTATGGAAGCAGATTGCCAGATCTTTCTTCCATGATGCCACTGGTTGGGTTTGCATCGATCTCTAGGTTAGTAGTTGAGTGCAAACAGTTTGCACCACCCAAGGACCTCACTGCCCCATATAGGCCGGTAAATATTGAATGGACGATGGTGATGTTGTTACTTGAATACTCAAAAAATGCTAGGGTCAAGTCCTGAAGCAGTGCAGCCAGTAGTCCACATCAGAGTTCAAAGAGAAGAGAGTTTTAATCAGAAGGTACACCAGCGAGAGACGGACGAGGTCTCAGTGACTCCAAAAACTCCCACTCTGCTCAGCACATACAATCTTATACTAAAGGAAAAGAGAACCAGCACGTATGTAGGATTAGTTAACAATTTTCCAAACGTTAGATAGGACAGTGGGCAATTAAGAAAGCAATGTTTCTTGTGAGTTCCTGGCAGTCAGATAATCCTTAAGAGGTACTATTGTCTTTGTCAAAGTTCAGGTGGCTGGTCACAAAGTCTGGTCCAGGAGCCTTTACTGACATAGGTGGCTCTATCTCAGATCACAGGATGCAGCAGGAACTGATAACTGTATCTTAGAGAAAGAACAAGTTAGAGTTGAAGCCAGGTTTTAAATAAATGGCATCTTAATTAAAAATATGGAGTCAGGCCTGCTAAGAATAAAAAATCTTCAAGCCTTACAATGTCACACTTTCTCTTTGACTTAAGTCTTATGTCTGGCCAGTACTCAGGTTTATGGTCCATTAGGACAGCATGATGGTTCTCCCAACTCTTTGCAATTATCTGTTCATAGACATTTTGAATATAGGAGTGGTTGTGGGCTATAGACATCTGCCCCCTGTGCCCTGTGGAAAGGGTGATGATTATAATTTGCTTCTCCATATTCAGTGGGGACATGTGCACCTACCATGTGCTTGGTCAGCTGCTTTGGGAGCACAGAGTGGTGAGGACACAGTGCATGTGGAAAACAACTGTGTGCCGAGCATTACAGCTGGGCCTCCTGCCACGCAGGTCGCAGAGTGAGCCAGCTGTCTGTGTGTACTGTCTGGTGTGACCCTACACCCTTTCCTCTTTGTTCTCTCTCCAGGTGGACCAGCGGGTGTTCAGAGACCTCATGAGTGAGAAGCTGCCTCGATTACATGCCCACTTTGAACAGTATAAAGTTGACTATACCCTCATCACGTTCAACTGGTTTCTGGTGGTGTTTGTGGATAGTGTCGTTAGTGACATCCTCTTTAAAATATGGGACTCTTTCCTTTACGAGGGACCAAAGGTGTGTTTGCCTGGCTGAATTGTTCTCTCATATATAGACTTGGTGACTCTAGGTAGCAGGGTGGCTAGCCCCCTAGAACCCATGAGAGTTACCACAGTGCCAGAGTGGTGTCAGCATGGTGCGCCGCCAGGGGTGGTGTAGGATCTCGGGAAACAGCAGTCATTTGCTTGTTCATACAGAAGCCTGAGCCACACCCTGAGCTAGGCACTGGGAGCTTTGGTGGTATGCAGGCTCAGCCTCATTCTCTGTAAATCATGGGTGGTTGTATTACTCCCATTGTATGGATGAGGAGATGAAGGTCCACAAATATGATAGGTAGAGGATTAGGGGGACAAACACAGGGGAGCCAACTTCAGAGCCTTGTTGCCCACGACCTCCCACCCTAGTCTATTGTATATTGTTCTGTTGTTTTTGTTTTGTTTTGTTTTGTCCATGGTGCTGAGCCCATGAATCTTGTGGGCCATCCTTTTTTGTGTGTTTTAAAAAAAAAAAAAAAAATTTTTTTTTTGAATAGGTAAATACATTTATGTGACCAAAGTTCAAGTTGTATGCTGAGAGCACACTATGGAAGATAGTCTCCCGATTTGCTCTTCTTAATTTATTACATATCCTTCTGGAGGTGTTTTATGTGTGTCTAACCCAAACTTACTTTTTAAAAAAAACTTAATATATCTTGTTGACATAATCTGCATACAGATCTGGCTCATATTTTTTAAACTCAGATTTGAAAACATCAGAAATTTATATAACAGCCTGGGGTGATGGACACTCAGGTTGTTTTGACTCTCTTGTCATTTCAGACTGCTGCGGTGACTGTCCTCATGTCTTTGCACAGTACAAGTACATCTGTAGGTTTAGTCTTAGAAGTTGAAGTGCTGGGTCTGAAGGCAAGGTGGTAAAAGAAATGATTGTTGAGTCCTGAAAAAGAAAGTACAGGCGGGTACAGGCCACGCGTGCCCTTTGGATGTGGGGAAAGCCCTTTGTTCCAAAGGTATGGAACTTGCAAGACCACCAGGAGTCCATTTCCTCTAGCCTCAAACACAGCACCCCAAAAACAAGTCAGTAAAAAATTGATTCTCTTTCATCATACTGAGAAGTCAACAGTCAGATGCTGTCTAGTTCATTAGTTGCGATTGCATCTGGAGCTTCCTCAGAGTTCCAGAATCAAAAACCTCAGATTCTCATTATATTTGAAAATGATTTCTAATTCCTGACTAGAAACATTAGCTGAATGTGAACCAATTCCACAACAGTCTACTCTATATAGAAGTGGTTTGATCTTGGCTACAGTGTTGTTGAAAACTCCTCAGGGAATTTATTTTTCTGTGAAAAAGGGGTCTTGTCCCAGCTAGTGGAAATTTGTCTCAGGTCAAGTTCTTGCCCCAGAGCAGGGCCCTGCCAGCTGCTTAACTGACCTTCCTCAGGGTCCCAGGGACAGCTACACGCACACCCAGAAGTCTAGAGCCCAGGCTGTGTTGGACTGATGATGTTTTCTCTGCTTACAAATTGCCCTGTTCGTTCCACAGGTTATTTTCCGTTTTGCCCTGGCACTTTTTAAGTACAAGGAAGAGGAGATCCTGAAATTACAGGAGTCGATGTCCATATTCAAGTATCTCCGTTACTTCACTCGCACTATCCTAGATGCTCGGTGAGTCCTTGGGGGATTTCTTAGACATCAGAGAGGGTAGCAGTCCTGACCTCTGCCTCCTTGTGAACAGACCTATCCTTGCTGCCTTCAGACTCAGAGTCATCCTGGGTGTGCTGCCTCTGACAGAGCAGAAAAAGAAATGGGGAAGGGTGTGAGCATGGGGGACTTCCAAAGACTAGGGAGAAGTGGAGACCAAAGAGTTTTATCCTTTATCTAACAAACATCAATCGCAGTAACCAGAAGCAACGTGTTTATCTATCTGACAAATATTTATCGAGTGCCTTACTGTGTGGTAGGTAGGCCCTGTGCAAGGTGTCAGAGATAATGGAGGAGGAACATTCTCTGTCCTGGAAGCATTTGTGGGGAAAATGATCATAGTATCATTTGATCAGTACTATTTTAGGGAATAGTACTGATCTCTTTTAGGGAAGTGGTGCAATGCCTCCAGCATCTGACTGCTAACCAGAAAGTTGGTGGTTCAAACCCACCAGCTACTCAGCAGTAGGAAGATGAGGCAATCTACTTCCATAAAGATTTACTGCCTTGGAAACCCAGTGGGGGTCACTATGAATTGGAATCAACTCGATGGCAGTGGGTTTGGTTTTGTGTTTCTTGGGGTTTATTTTAGGGAAAGCACAGGCGGTGATGGGCAGGAGGCAGGCTGGTCAACTGGGAACTACAAGGGGGCATTGAGGAGAGGATTGGGGAAAGTTCTGGTCCTGGCAGGTCAGGTCCTGTTCTCTAGGGTTACAGCTACAGAGAGCTGTCAGCAGGGATTTCTGCGGACCTGCTGCTAGCTTGGCAAGTGAAGATAGCCCCTTGCTCTGAATTTCAGAGTGGTAAAACGGACAGTTGCCAAGGCACAGTAGGCTGTCGTTCCCTGCACAGGAGTGGATTTCTGTGTCAGACTTGTGCACATACGTAAAAACTTAATGAGTCCTTTCACTAAAAGATACTTGGGTGTTTTGATTGTTTTTCAAAGCTTTCTGACTACAACCTAGGATACATACTAGAGTGTATACAATTGAAACTAAAGAATTTGTTGAAGTGTACACTTCTTGCTAAAGATCTATGCTACACATGCTGATATTATTAAATTCTGTATCATTTATTTAAAATGCTTATCCTGACTCAACTAAATTGATTTCTTAATCCTCTAATGGGTCACAATCTACTTGTAAAACACTGGCTGACCCCTATTAAGCACACCTGGCAGTGAGGGAGGGCCTAGGAGTTGCCCTCTGGGACAGTGCCCTTTTCTTGGCCGAGAAGGTGAGCAGTTGGACCCATCAACCAGAGGAGCTGCAGGGGCAGTGGGTGGTGTGAGAGCATTGGGGCAGAGTATCCAGTGCTGGAGCGATGGGGGTGTGACCACAATGAGGGGCTACAATGGTTCTATTCTGAGAGGCCACCCCTGCTGGAGAGGTGGACACTGGGAGCAGAGAATGCTGGCTAAAGTCACATCTGGTTTCCTATAAATTGTTACTTATTTTAGGATGTTTTATTTGGGGGGTGGGTTTGTAAGATATTTTTAGGCTTATTAACGTATCAACCACAGTAAAAGGGTATTTGAGAATAATCTTTGCCCACGAACGATTGATTCTGAGGCCTGGGAGGAGCATTTCATAGCATACTGTTCCTAGGGTGGCCCGGTCAGCAGAGCTGAGTGCCAGGCAAGATCTCGTAAGTCTACATTCAGTTTTTGTTAGTTTTGCAGCGGGTCAGGATTACCATGAATAACATTAAATGAGCTCCCTCACGCCTAGTAATTCGGTGTTAAGAGCGTTTTGGTTCCAAACACTGATCCTGCTCCACCCCTGACAGCTGTATGCTGGATCGTAGGTGCTGCCAGGGCAACACAGATGTGCACAGGTTTGGCAAGAGCCCGCCAGCCAGCGGCCTCCTTCCTGTCACTACCCTCTGCTGCGAGAGTGCCGGCAGTCTTGATGGTTCTGCAGCGCCACCTTGTGAGCAGCTCTGGTGCACCTGCTCCACCTGATTTGCTTTAGAAAGTAAAGGCCCACTGGACCAGGGCTTCTCAGGTGCATCGCAAGTGCCAGGCTGGCTGTGGCAGGATCACCAGGCGATGTCATGAAGAATGCAGATGCAGGTTAGGTAGGAAGCTTAGGGGCCAGCTAATGAGGTAGAACAATTCAGAAAAGGAGAGTGAGGATGATTGTACAACTCAAAGAATGTAATTTGTGTCACTGAATTGTACTTGTAGAAATTGTTGATTAGGTGTATGTTCTGCTGTATATGTTTTTGACAACAAAAATAAATTATTGAAAAATAATGATACAGATTCCCTGGTCCCACCCCTGGAGTAATGGTTCCAAGTAACGCTGGTCTGCCTGTAGTGCATTAGGGAATGTTGCATTAAAAAAGATTAAACCTGCCTCTTTGCCGCAGGACTTCAGGGGGCCCTTAAGGTGCTGAGCATTGTCTTATCTCTTAACTGGACCTTTCAGGCTTGAGGCACAAGCAGGGTCCCATTTCCCATTGTGTCCCCAGGCTGGGCTAGTAGGCCTACGTCAGCAGTGACTGAAGTGAGTAAATGACAAATACTGTTTTAACTTAGAACTATTGGATTTCGTTTATTGTAGATATAAGGGGGTGGGCATTTTAGATTTCAGCTTTGATGAGCCTGTGGACTAACAGCTAGAAGAGAGAGAGAGCTAGTTGTATGAGCCCCTGGTTCACAGCCCAACCAGCATTTCATACCATACTATTCCTGGGGCGGCCCAGTTAGCAGAGCTGAGCACCAGGCGAGATCTCCTAAGTCCACATTTAGTCCCTCACCCGTCCTGGCCATTCCTTTTCTCCGGTGCTCATGTGTTCTAGCACCTTCTGGGGAACTGGACATTTAAAGCAGACCTTTCTGACCTTTCACCTCCTTTCAGGAGAATCCTTTGGCTAGAGAGTAAGACATATCTAAGTAGTGGGTGTTTTAGAATATAAAAGGAAAAAAATACTAAAAGCCTGCATATTCTTGATTGTGGTTATACCTTTGGCTACTTTCAACATAAGTATCCAGTTAGTAACAACAGCAAATGGCTTATTTTCTGATAGAGACCAGGAGGAAGTCCCTTGGGACATTTCTGTTTCATCACAGCCTCTCTTGGGGTTTGTGAATTCATTGGGTCTTAGGGCAACAGGACATGAATGTGCTCTGCTGTTGAGAAGTAAAGCCTTTAGGACCTAGCAGAATAGGGATTGGGGGAAAGGAGAGAACCTGGCCTCCCCCCTAGTGTTGGAGGAATGCATTTCTGTTGTCATCCCCTAGAGGCCAGTGTGGCTGACCTAATTAGTGTTGGAAATGCATGGCTGAGAACAGTTTTAGGTTCTGCTTTTGTTAAACCATTGACCAGTTGTTGGGAGCAAGTTAGTGTGATTTTTCAAATGTTATTATAAATTGGAGACTTGATGTAGGGATAATATGAAAACCCATAAACTGCACAGTTCTTTGCAGCCTGTGTTTCAATACTTGTCACACTGCTGACGGGTCTGACAGTTATTACCAAGTGTGTTTGGGCACTGGCTCCTTCCTGTTTAGTCAGTCCCGTCCGTAGCAGCGCTTCACTGAAACTTGCTCCGTGCCAGGCCCTGTGCTGGTCCTGAGACGTCAGAGATGCCTTGGCACATGCCCATCTTGGAGCAAGTGCCAGGCACTGTTGTAAGGTCTTTGCATGCGTTAGCTCAAGTAACCCTCAAACCCTGTGCAGTAGCACTATTAGTATCCCCAATGCACAGCTGACAAATCTGAGGCCACAAAAGGTTCTGTAACTTCACTTATCCAATGTCACACAGCAAATATGGGGTAGAGCTAAAATCTGAGTCCAGGCAATAACTAAAAGCCTCCCCTTGGCCACTGTGCCTTGTTGCCTATATGTGTGAGGTAGCACTGGCCCCCAGCACAGCATGTGACCCATCACCAAGCACTCCCTGGGAGTAGTAGGGTCAGGAGTCCCCCTCTTCACACCCCTACAGGCCTCTGGGCTGTGAGCTCTCATCTTTCCACACTGATGCTCTGTGTCTGTGCTGCCTCCTGCCAGGAAGCTGATCAGTATCTCCTTTGGGGACCTGAACCCGTTCCCCCTGCGCCAGATCCGGAACCGGCGCACCTACCACTTGGAGAAGGTCCGGCTGGAACTGACAGAGCTGGAGGCCATTCGCGAGGACTTCCTACGTGAACGGGATGCCAGCCCTGACAAGGGTGAGCTGGTCAGCGATGAGGAAGAGGATACCTGAGTGGACCCCCGTATACACCAAGACGCTGCTTTTCTTGTCTTCACAACCAAAGTGTGCCAAAAGGGTGAACTGCAGAGATGCCTCTGCTCATTCAAAGCCAGAATGTAACACTGTGGCGTCCGGACAGCTGCTGGGCAGATGTCCAGAGCCATACTGCACTTTTTCATTTTCCACTTGCGGTGGGGAGCAAATCTGTTTACAGCCATCTTCATGTGATGGTGTTTTGGTGACATATATCATGGTCATAATTTCAGACTGAATGGTAAACCGGCAGGCTTAGCAGTTGGTTATCTTCAGGAGCCCATTTAGAAAACCTTACTTTGCTGGGCATGTCTGTATGTTTCTCTCCTGTATGTAGCAGGCAGCCATGCACATTTTTAAAATGCACTGCATAGGCTGTCCGCTATGGTCAGCCCTCCTAGGACAGAGTGTGGCTGCTTCAGGTGGCACAGATCAGTGGGAGAAAAAGGGACTTTCTTAGAAAAGCAGACACATTCCTTGTTCAGAAATGGCCTGTGTATAAACCCACCAGCCTTCCTCTGGGCCCTGCCAGGTGTGCCCCAGTTCTGGAATAGCCTTTGCTCTTTCATGCACATCCTTTCAAAAAGTGACTCCCAGCTTGTCTGGGGAGGCCTGGCCCTCCAGACTCGCCACTCTTACTTCTCATTGCCTGCTGGTATTCAGCTGTTCTGCCCGCAGCTTGCCCTCTAGGGGTACATCTCCATGAGGTTCTATGGAAAGCTCTTCTTTCTACCTGATGATTGATTTATAGAAGTCATTCTCCAAGTATGGGTGGGATTTCCCTTCAGTGAACTGTGGATCATCACACTGCCAAGCAGGCTTACCCTTGGGCTGGCCTTAGTTGGAAGGACAGAGGAAGCTTTTCTGGGGGGTGTTCACAGGCAGTGAGTGAACATCCAACACCTTAACCTCCTGGGGAAGGCTGGTACTCCTTGGTTTCTCCTTCACCTGACTGGGACTGAGGGAATGGAGAGGAGGCCAGCTGCAGGTGCCCAGGGCTGAGAAGTGCCTTTCCTTGAGGCCAGAACTTTGGTAAACTGTCAGACATGTGCCTTTCTGAAAGTATCCTTGTTGTCCCCAAGCCGAGTCTTCACTTTGTGGGCTTAATGTGATCTCCAGCCCATCAGGTTGCCCAGGTGAGGACTCTCAGAGCACTTCCTTTTTGAAGCCCTGGAGAGAGGCCTTGAGCAAGGGAGGTTATTTTTGCTTGCTCACTCTGTGGACCACGCCTGATGTGTACATGCTGTTTGCTAGCATAGTATTATTTGAATATAAAAGAAACAGTTTTAAATGGAATTCTTTACACTACCTGGAAAAAATTGGAAATAATCCTGAGCTGATGTTAAGCACACTCTTGAGAACTGAAGCAACGTAGTTTCAAGAAGTACTTTTTTTTTTTCCATGTATATGTTTTTTCTATTATTTTTTAGTCACCCTTCCAGCAGTATGATAGCTAAGTTGGTATCTGAACATACTAGACTGAGCTCAACTTTTCTGTCTTTAATTAAATCAGTTACTTTTTATGACTATGTAGAGGGAACTGGTCTAAATATATAGCCAAAAGCCTATCTCTTTTCAGGTATCAAAAGTGTGTTTTATAATTTGTTTGTTTTGGCAAATGGTTGTCTGAGATCTGACTTCTTAAAAGAAGTTGCCTTCTGAGTGGGTTCCTCTCCAAGGTAGGCACTGTAGTCTCTACTGTTCACAGACCTGTATGGGACTCATCGTGGCTGCTGGGACCCCTGCCTCAGCCCATCCCCACCTGCGTTGGGAAAGGACGGCTGTGGGCCTAGGGGGCACCTGCTGAGGAGGTACCAGAGGAATGCGGTGGGGTTCCAGCTTCCCTCCATTTTTGGTTTCCAAGTTGATTTCTTCCCTGGAACATACCAGCCCAAAGTGCTATGTGCAGGGGTTAAAGTGCTCCTTTAGGAATGAGTCGTTTGCCCTGAGATGCAGCATCTTAAAAGCACCTGAATAGCCTGCCTGGTGTGGCTGGACCTCCTTGTTTCTGCCATTCTGAGTGGCAGCTGTGTGTCAGTATTTCCAGGGCAGTTATTACCAGTGGCAGCAGGCATGAGAGCAGGAAGGGTCCTGCAGGAATAGACTGGGGGCACTTGTTGGAGGAAAAGTGCTGATGAGTGGATGCTTGGCCTGGTTCTTGTTTGGGGACAGAGGGTAGGGCTGGCTTTTCCCTCCAGAGCTGTAGGGTCTGTTCCCACTAGTTGGGGCCACCATTTCTCCCCTTATGCCTCCATATCTTCCAGTGTCCCTGGGACCCCAAACCTCCACTGGCTCCCATAGTGAGCTCCCCTCCTATCAGGTGCTGCTGCAGCTGCTACTCCTCCAAATCTTTGCTGAACACCAGCCCATCACCCCTGCAGGATGGGCCTCCCCAATTGAGCTGGGAGTCCCAAAGGGCAGCCTACACGCCCACCTGCCCCTGCCAGGGCCTAGGGCAGCCACTCTCATCATGCAGCACAGCTATTGCCAGTTTATAAGTAGATAGGTTTTTGTTTTTTTATGGGTTGAACATCTGTTGATACTTTTATATATTTCCACTACAGTTTATATTTTTATAGGCTATTTTATCAAGGTTTTTCTAGATTATGTAAATTTACTTTATGTAACAAATTCTTATTTCGTGTGCATGACCTTGTGTGTATTTATGCAAACCAGAACTCTTCAGTCGCTCTTCACTTCCATGCCATCTTTTACCTCTAGCCTTGACCATCACCGACTCACTTGTGTGTGAGCCCCCATCTGACCCCAGGTAGCCTTGGTGCTACTTGTAGTCATTCTGACAGCTGTACAGTAGCAGCCAGGATGCTTGATTGCTGGAAATGACTCTGGTCTCAACTACGTATCATATAGGAAGTATTCTAGGCAAACATTCCCAGTTTAAAAAAAAAACTGAATGTTTGTGTTACTGCACCAATCCCAACCCCATGCTTTGTGCAGTGTTGTCTTCCTACATGTGACCGGACTCTGGGGCAGCTGGGCCTGCCTGGGGAAGTCTTTGTGGGGGAGGTAGGACACGGCATCGCATGTGTGCCACTGCACACTCCCACTCACGGGAGTACTGCCAAGGGACTCTCTCCTTTTATATTGCAGCAGCTTCTGCACTGATCTTTTAAAATTGTATTACTAAAGGAAGAAATAAACTACTAATTTGTATAACATTCTGGCTTGAAATGCAGTTGTAGTCACTTGTTGTGATGGAGCTCAGCCCCGGGGCCTTGACGGGTAGGCTAGGGTGGATGGGACATCTCTCTGACCTGCCCACCTGGGGTTTCTGGCTGTCCCTGCCCTTGGTTTCCTCTAAGATGAGTAGGCCACAGGATGGTAGGCACCCCTTCTGTCACCATCTGTGACATGCCCTGCCTGAGTCATGGGCTTGTTTGCCTCCTGCCTGAGCTGACAGCTCAAGCCCAGCTGCTACTGGGGATACCCAACCACCCACCCCCAGTAATCGGAAAAACACATGAGAATGATTAAGACCAAATGTCTTTCCACGAGGAGGAGGGAAGGCAGCTCCAGTGTAGATTCCCAGACAGAACCTCTGTCTCCTCTTGGGGCACAGATTCAGTGCAGTTGGAGTGTTCCTGGGGTCACAGCCTAGCAGTGGCAGATTGGGACTGGGACACAAGCGTTCTGCCCCCAGCCCAGCATTGGTCAGGGGCTGGAAACTTCCTTGTCCCTGATAAAGGGGTTGCCACCACAGGCAGTTTTGGCTAAGCCCTGGGAAGCCATTACTCAGAGGTGGGTCCCCAGGGCCTCCTTGAGCCAGTCAGGCTGCTGCAAACACAGACAGGAAACAAGCATGACGCTCCTCCACCCTCAGATGATAGTGGGGTTGGTGGTGCTTGGGATCAGCTCAGCTGACCTCTGAAAAAAGATTGCCCTCTGTAAATACATGTGAGGGGCCCGTTCCCGGCCACCCTCTTATCTGGTCAAAGGGGTCTGCTGCTGATATACCTCAGAACTTAGGGGCAGGAGATGGGGCTCAAAGCTTAACTTGGGCCTCTGTCACCAGGGTGTATACCCTTGGGCTGGTCATTTCCCTCTTAGAACCTCAGTATTCTCATCTGAAAATGGAGTATGCTGATGGTTAAATAACATTATGACTTGGTAGTAAAGAGCAGCTGGACACACCAGCACTCCCATGACCACTGGAGGGCAGCTCCCTCCTGCTTCTACCCCCTGCCATCCCTCCACAAAGGGGCAAGTTGGGACAGATTGGTTGCTGATACTATTTCTTGGTTTTAATCCCCAAGGAGTGATTTTCAGTGACTCCTCATTCCACCACGCATACCCAGCCCTCAGTGCTGGCCACATGGGTCAGGGCCCTCAAGCCACCATATGCACAAATCCACAGCCACCATTCACAGTACGTTCTGTTCTGTAAATGGCCTATATCATAGAATAGAATGCACTTGGTCTCCCCTGGAACTGGCTCTGGACCTCTCTGAACCTGTCTTTCCTCCTCAGAGAAGAGGAATAACACCTTCTAGGAGCAGGACTTTTGAGGATATAAAAGATCCAGAGTTCAAGGTTCAGAGAGGTTATCCGGTAGATATAGGCCCAAGGAGGCAATGGCCACTCCCTGAGGGAGGGGAGGACAGTGTCTAGCCCTTTCCTCATTCTCCATATCCCAAGCTGACCAACCCCCCAGGGCTGGTCTGTTGGGGGGTGCCACACCATCTACCCCCTACCATCTGCAGATGCAGGGTTTAGAACACTTGAAAGCACCTTCATGCTTGTCCGCTCCCTGGCAACCTGGGGGTAGATTGGGCTGCAGACATCACCCATGCTCCCTGCCTCCTGACTAGCCCGGGCTCCTTCCTGAACCCTCAGCACAAAAGCCCCACCAAGCAATGCAAGTAACCCTGTGCCCATTGGACAGATGAGGGTGGGGGTGGGGGCAAACAGCCAGACTGTGCTGGAATCAGACCAATCCTCGCTCCAGGAGCTGCTGGGCCAAGGCATGAACCGTCCTTGGCACTCCCCAGCTCATGTGGGCAGATCTGCCTGTCAGGGATAGGCCTGCAGACCTTACAGGCCCTTCAGTTTTCTCATCTGGGCCTTTTAGGCTGGCGTGTTCACCATGATCTGGCTCCATGGAATTAGATTTTCCAGGTGGGGAAGGGGCTATGGGTGAGCAGGTACCAAGCAGCTGGACCATAGAGCTTTGGAATCTCAGGCAAAAAGCTGGGGTTGGAAGTGAGGAAGGGGCCACCATGAATTGTAGCTGAGACCAGCCCAACCCTGTCCTTGAGCATGAAGATGAAAGAAGGGGATAAGTGGAGACCAAGAGGGATGTGACTGTCTAGTCGGCTCCTTCCTCCACCCCATCACCCTGGAGGTCACCAGAGGTGAAGAATGCTCAGATGGTGCCCCCTCTCCCCTCTTGGTATAGATGATTGAACAGACTACAGCAGAGTGGACCAAGGAGTCCCAGACCCCATCACCCCCTGCCAGAGGGGGTCTAGTGACTAGAGACAGGCCTTGCTGCTCAGGGGCTGGGGAGGGGGAGGTGGTCAATCCCTGCAAGACGCTCAGGTCTCTGAGGAACTGAGTGGAGGAGTAAGGGGAAGAGCTACGGGGGCTGAACAGGAGGTTCAAGAGTGTGGAAGGAATGTGAGCACAGACCACCACCCCTGGGGCTATGCCAAGCTGTTCCCTCGACCCAGACAACCTGCCCCCCCACCCCCATTATCTACTTGAGACTCTGCAGATACCCATTTCTCCATCTGAACCCCCAGCCTTCCGTGCCTACATGAGGCTCCCTTCTCTTTGAGTGAATTAGTTTGCTCCTGTCACCCCTGCTAATCTGCCCAGTAAAAGATCTGCTGCTGAGGCACTTGAGAGGTGGAAGTTTGGGCGGTAGACGGACAGGTAGGGGAAAGAGTTTCTTGAAATTCCCCAAATCCAAGATGAAGCCAGGCTGTGGTTTGGACCAGTAGATGCTCATTTATGTATTATACTAATAATAATTATAATAAGTGTTACTCAAACTGTTAGAATAAAAAAATACCTTTTCTGAGGGGATGGGGTCCCCAGCCTGCACAATGGGCAGGAGGCCCGGGGTTAGCACCATTGGGGCACGAGGGCGGGGCTCCGCCGCAGCCCATGGTGAGGCGCTGAGGTCCGTGCGTCGGTTGGTTGGTAGGTTAGTCGGTCTGTGTGTCAGCGGCGGGCGACCCGCTGATGGCCACGGGAGGGAGCCCCGCGGCCGGGTGGGGGACACGAGCGGCAGCACTGGGTGCGCACAGTGGGCAGCTGGCAGCGGCCAAGCAGGCGCAGCGTCTCACAGAAACCAAAGGACAGGCGATCCCGCTCGCACCCTGGGGGCGGAAGAGGGGATGGGGGAGTGTCAGGTTGATGGGTAGGAGGAGCCAGCCTGTGCAGCAGCCCTAACCCACGCCCCACCGGCGTAGTGCCTAAGGCACTTGACTGCTAACCAGAAGGCTGGCGGTTCAAACCCACCAACCACTCCTCAGAAGGAAGGTTGGGCAATCTACTTCCATAGTGATACCACCTCGCAAACCTAAGGAGGGGTCGCTATGAGTCAGATATGACTCGACGGCACATAACAACCACCACCATCTACGCTGGGGTGCAGGCTTTCCCTGGGCTTTTACCTGTGGCATCCTGGCCAGTCCTCCAACAGCCTTAAAGGGACTATGGCAGCCACTACCAGCGCACAGGGCTCCCAGTGTCTGGAGAGCTCCCCCTGCATCTGGAGGTGCGTGTCTCCAGCTGCTGTGGCTCTGCCCCACCGCCCTTGACCTGGGTTCACCTGGACATTTAAGACGCAGTGCATGGCTCAGGTTCCAGAGGTTTCCTGAGACCTCACTCCTAACCACCTCGGGTGCCTATGAGACACCAAAGAGGCTGCCCTGGGTGGTGGTCCCCACCCTACCTCCATCTCTGCTCACCCTGAGCCCTACCTCACAGGTCCTGGCACAATTTAGGTCCCTGCCAACTCACAGCAGCCCCTGCCCCCACTCCTACCACCTCCCCCTTGCCCAAGTGCACCTGTCCCACCGGACCTCCCTGACCACCTCCAGCCACGTAGGCCTTACTCAGCCTCAGCTTCCAGGTCAAAAAAGCAGAACAGAATACCATTGACCAGGCCACCCCCTTTCTCCCTCACTTCTCAGCTGGGCACCGAAGCCCCGAGATCAAGTGAGGCCCCTGGCAGGGACCAAGCCCAGGCTCTCAGGGAGGGAGAGAGATTGCAGGCTATGCTTGTCAGACTGAGGCTTGGCCCGGTCCTCCTACCCTGTGGTTATCGGAGCTATTTTTGGAAAGTGGCTTGCTTCCAGCCTCCCGACTTTGCTCCTGTTGCTGCTGACAGCCCCCAGCTGCTGCCGGTGCCCTGCTCACTGCAGCCCAGACCTCTCCGAGAGAGGCAGGAGAGCAGCAGCAGCAGCAGTCCCTGGTCTGGGACATCCCTAGGGGCTTGCAGAGGGCACGAGGCAGCAGGCAGGTCTTGGGCTGAAGTTTTACTCTTGAGGGCGCCTCCCATCCTAGCTGTGGAGTCAGCTCCACCCTACACATCTGCAGACCTGTGTTCTAGCCCTGCTGTGTAACCTCGGGCAAGCTTCCTAACCCTTTATGGTCATAATGGCCTCCTCCTTCACAGGCAAACGGATGTGGATGTGGTGATGCTGTCAGCTGCCTTACCGGGTGACCACACACCCTGGAGTTTCCAGGCTTTCCAAATACTCCAGTACACACAACCATCAAAAACATCCTGGAAGTTCTGAGCCATCTCCCTAGCTGCCCCTTCACCCTTTGCTGGTGGCAGAAAATTTCTCACGTGGGATGGCTTATAGTCTACCCACCTCATCACCTCACCATGGTCCACTCCCTCTAACCCACCTCTGTCCCAGGAGACCTCGCAAGTAGCGAGCCTTGTGGTCCAGACCTGACCACCCTGATGCTAGACCCAAGGGCCTCAGTTCCTGATTTCTTCTTCAGCACCTAGGGCTGTAACTGCCCAGCTCCTAGGCAGCCCCCTCAGAGTCCCAACAGTCAAGTGCTTGGGGCAGTCAAGTGTTCTCAGGGGCATGCTGTACAAACGGTCAGGGCAGGGCAGGGCAGGCTGGCTCAGTGCTGGTGGCATCTACCCTGGGTCCTAAGGGAAAGGAATTGGAGGCAAGAAGGCAGCAAAACTCTGGGCCTATGTGAGGTCTGCCAAGAAGCCTGTGGCCAATAGACATGGCCATGTTCAGTAAAGGCGAGAAGGCAAACTGGGCAGATCCTGGAGGCTCTGAACACCAGACTGAGAGCCACTGAGCATCCTAGGGATGGGGCACACAGTGAGGAGGCACCAGAGCCACTGTTTTTAAAGCACAGTGCTGAGCCTCTGGGTTCGCTTGGCTATACCCCTGGGGTCAGACTAGCAGACAACCCTGGGCCCTCTCCCTGACCTCAGTGTGGGAAGCAGCAGGAGACTAGCTGGGAGGGAAGCAGCTGGGTTTTTCTGAGGGACTTCCCAGGTGCACTTGTGGTGCTGGGCTCCTCATTAAAGACCTCACTATGCTTTCCTCACACACACACACACACACACACACACACACTGCCAAGGATGGGGGTATCAGCTCCTTTATGCAGAAGGAAGTGGAGGCCCAGAAAGGGAAGTGGAGCCTGAGGCCTCACAGCTGGTGAGGGGAGCCCAGCTGTGTGTTCAGGGCCATGCTGATCCCTGCCCTCAGCACTGCTGGGGATGGCTTGGCTGCAGGAAGGAAGTGTGTGTGTATGTCCAGAGCTACCTCTGGCTCAGGCCCTTCCACCAGGAGGATCCAGCTGGCCAGGAAGCTGCGGGGAGTTGCAGGGTCCTGGAATGAAGGCCCTTCCTTTGACTCCACTGCTCACTGTAGGCAGTCCCCTCTGGCCAGGGAATGGACAGGCCAGGACTACGGATGGGGACTCACCCAGACTTGGCCTTCACACAGCCAAGGAAGATCCCAGGCCTCACTAGGAGGGGTAACAGAGGCCCAGAGGGAAAACAGCTCATGCCAAAGGTCACATAGCAACTTAGGGGCCATGGCTGCTCCCCCTCCCCAGCTCCCTCCATTCTTCCCAAGGCAAAGGAAAGCTGCCTCTGGGTGCTGTGTGACTGGGACCCCACCTGGCCTCCATTCCTAGCACAGCCTCAATGTCTGTGTGGCACCCTGGGGTCTCTCAATTATCTGTGATGCGTGGTTCCTGAGCCCACACCACACATGGAGCTGGCCAGTGCTGAGAGGGGCACTGATTTCATAATACCCTTCCCTACCATCCGCCCGCACCCCCAGCAGAGAGCAGGAGTGTGGAGTGTGGAGCACTTACGTGGGAGCTCGGCAGGCTCGCAGTCCTGAGTACCACATGGCCGGGAGCTCTCCGGCCAGGCCTCGTGGCTACATTTGTCACTGTCTTCCTCAGGCAGCCCTGTCTGGGTGTTGACACACTTGACGAGGCGCCGCTGGACACCACCACCACAGGGGGCTGAACACTGAAGGAGCACAAAGGGGTCAGGACCCTACCTTAGCCAGCGCTCCTAGAGGGGTGTGGAACACCCCTGGGGCAGAGGCAGCTACCACCTCTAAGAAGCCTTCCTGCTGCCCTCTCACCCCTTAATGCCTCCTGAGAGGGGCTGGTGCCTTGGAAGTTCCTGTTCCCAGAGCCCACTTGAAGTTTGGACCAGCAGGATTTGCACCTGCAGGCAGGGTGGAACAGAGGTGGGCAATGGGGGGGGCACAATGGCTCTGAGAGCAAGAGAGGGCCCTCCAGGCCACAGGAGAGTCAGGCTAGGTATGGCGATGCCAGTCCTGCACAGAGGGCTCTGTGATGGAGCCTTGATGCAGAGACATGGTCAGGAACACTGCAGGGCCCAGGTGACCAGGTGAAGCCCTGCAGAGGTGGATGGGCAGTGGAGGGGAGGAAGGAGAAAGCTTCCCCTGCCCTGAGCCAGCCATCCTGAGTCAAGCTTTGCTTTCAGTTGGACTCTGAGGTTTAAAGTCCTGAAACTAACATGTGGCAACATTTGCCACCCATGTGCCTGGTCCTATGCTAAGTGCTTCACTGTATTACTTCATTTAGTCCTCACAAGCTCCTCCCACTAACTGTCCTTATTTCACAGATGAGCAAACAAAGGCCCAGCAAGGCAAAGCAACCTACTCGGAGTCACTCAGCCAACCACGGGCACAAGGACTCCAAGGCCTGGCTCAGGACATGATTCTGAGATCTTCTTGGCTCCAAACAGGCCTGGGAGTGACCGTGGGGGACACAGGCCTGCTAAGAAGGTGTCCTGCTGGCCCCTCTCCCACCCCCTCTGACATGCTAGCCTTTGCTCAGTTGTCTGAACACCCCAAGTTCGTCATCCCTGCCTCAGGACTTTGCACTTGCTGTTCCTTTATCATTGCCCTTCCCAGCACTGACTCCTCCTTCAGGCCTCAACTCAGAAGGCTCCTCCTCAGAAGGCCTTCCCTGCCACTGAAGCACTGTCACAGCCTGTGATAAGTACAGTTACTTTTTTTATCGGTTTCTCTCTGGCCGTTGGTATGCTCCAGCAGGGTGGGGACCTCATCTGGTCAGCACTGTATCTGTAGTCTGATGCAAATTCCACACTTGACAACTCATTGTTTAATGAACAAACGACCTCCCCTCCAGGTGCCCTCTAAATACCTGCCCCAAGTCCTCCACTCACCTGGCCCCAGGGTCCCACCACCCACTGTGTGCAGGGGTGGGTGTTGCAGGGACGAGTGGTGTTGGGTCTTAGTAACTCTTCACAGAGGCCTGGTTCTGGGCAGGTCACCAGACGCTGCTGTTCACCTCCACCACAGGCCTCGGAGCACTGGGAGAGCAGGGAAGGGGTCAAGGCATGGCCAGAGTCAGAGGACACCATCCACCCCATCCTGAACCCCCAGGCCTCACCTCCCTCCAGGAAGAGATGTACCAGCTGAGGCAGGGCTGGGCCCTGCAGAGTCGGCGAGCAGGCGGCTTGGCAGGCCCGGGCTGGCAGTGGAAGGGCCGCAGTGGCCGGAGGTCCCTCGTGTCCACACATTGCACATCCCGCACTGAGGCACCTCCACCACAGCTGCGGGAACACTAGGGGCCAAGGGACAGATAGATATGTGACCACACCCCTGTGTGTGCACACATGCACAACAACCCACGGAGGGACGTGGCAGGGCAGGCATCAGGCCATCCCCCAAAAACCCATTGCTGTTGAGTCGATTCTGACTCCTGGCAACCCCATGTGTTACAGAGTAGAGCTGCCCCATAGGGTTTTCTTTGCTGTCATCTTTATGAAGATTCCTCCTCGGAGCCACTGGGTGGGTTTGAACTGCCAACCTTTCAGTTAGTAGTAGAGCCTAGGCAGAGCCATAAAGAGCCCAAGAGAGACCAGGGCGTTGCAAGGGCTGCCACAGGATTTAACAGATGGAAAGAGAAGGACAAAGGTAAGTCAATGAGAATGAAACTCAGAGGGGCTTAGAAAGTATAGTGAAGAAGATACAGCCAATAGGAGAAGGAGCTTGGAACAGGTCAAACCAAAGAAACAGAGATTCAAAGGTTCAAAAGAGATCGGCAGTTAAATAAAGTACAAATATGCATAGTATGGAGCCTTCCTCTGCCCTTGCTGCCGGCTGCTGCTGATCCCGGAACATAGGCCCCAGAGGCCCCAGGGCTCCCTCCATCCCGTGTGCCCCCAGACCACCTGCTTTGGCTCCATCCTCAGTTCTGCTGCACATCATGCAGCTGGTCATGTCCATACCTTACTCCAGTTGCCTGTGTGCCACATGGCACAGGGCCGCAGGTGGCAGCGGCGAGCAGGCTGGGGCCTGCCAGCAGGGGCACAGTCCTCCTCCTGGCCAGAGCTGCAGCGCACAGGTCTCCAGACAGCACCCAACCCACAGGTGGTGGAGCACTGGGAGGAGAGAGGAGACAGAGGCCTGTGAGGACTGGGCAGATCCTTGCTCCCTCTAGCCCCCTGCAGCCACGAGACTGCCCCACCTCATCAAGGTAAGTGGGACCTCTTGGCCAAGCCAGGGCCTCAGTTTCCTTATTTGCAAAATGAGCTCTTCCACCAGCCTCCCAGGGAGATGGCGAGGATGAAAACTCAAATGCCAGCCTCAAGCAACTAAGCGTCCTTTCTCATAGGGTACACAGGAGGTGTGAGGGGAGCGTGACAAAGCTCACTGCTTCTCAGAATCCTTTGGGAAGAAGTCCCAGAGACCAAACTGCTGGGCAACACTGGGTGAAACCTGCCCTCTCTGGGACTCAGCCTGCTCCTCCCCACCCCCAAATTAGGATCTGAACTGAAAGAGCTCACTCCTCGTAAAGTGACAATCTGGAGGCCTGGGGTGAGGTATGTGGAGTCATTGAGTGGTATAAACAGTTAACACACTCAGCTGCTAACTGAAAGAGTGAATGTTCAAGTCCATCTGGAGATGCCTTGGAAGAAAGGCCTGGAGACCCTACATATGACAAATTAGCCACTGAAAACTTCATAGAATGCAGTTCCATTCTGATACTTGTGGAGTTGTTCCGAGTCAGGGTCAACTCAATGGCAGCTGGCTAAGTGGGGGGTGAGGCGCAGACCCCTGGCAAAGCAGGGGGAGCCACTGAGGGAAAAGTGAAATGCAAAGGTCTTGAGTAGCACCTGCAGGAGCCAGGCTAAGCCTGGGGGAAGCCTGCTGGGGTCAGGCAGCTCTGAGGAGTGAGCTCATCAGTCTGGTTTCACAGGCCCTGAGCGTGGGGCTGGGCCCAGGGTCAGATAAGGAAGCCTCCCCCACACACAGAGCTGTCCCACTGTGCTCCCCAGCTCCAAGGGCATACAAGCTAGTGTGTGAGGAGAAGGGCCCCTGAGGCTTCCCAACAGAGGGGGCAGTCTTGCCAGCATGCCTAGGGCACTCACTAAGGGTTTTGGATCTGCTTCTCCCAGCTGCCCCTCACGTGTGCCTATGCTCAAGGGTGGGCCTCCGGTAACTATGGGGAGGAAGTGGGAGGGGAGCTGTTGCATTGTGGTAAACTGTGGTCAATGTCATGAGACAAAGTATATGTGAACTGCTGTATGGAAAGTGAATTTGCTCTGTAAATCTTCACCCAAATCACAATAAAAAATAAATAAATGAAAAACTACAAACAAAAGGGTGGGCCTCGGGGGCTTCTCTGCAGAGGCAGAGGCAGATGGGCTGCTTTGCTCTGGCCTACTGCTCAGGTGGGTAACCGAGGTCTGACAGGTCAGTAAATTGGGCTTCTAGCCCTGAGCACTTTCAGGACTTGACTGAGCCAGGCAATGCTTTGTCCACCTCACAGAGTCTCCATTCACCATTGTCTGTTAGTTCCCTAATCTCAGGAATCCCTGCACACCCTAGAGGCAGGAGACAGGGCTTGTCCTGCTCATTTCCACAAGAGGAAACTGAGTCACCAAAGTGCTGCTCACACTGCCACATACCCTGACACCCATGCCACTTGCCTCACTCCAGTTCCCCACTTCCCAGCTGGCATTCTTGGCAGCAGGCAGATTTGTGGGATGCCTTTCTTCATCGGCCGGGTGGGGGTCCAGAGGCTGGGTCGCAGGGGCTCTGCTGCTGCTGGCAAGACTGTCCAGAGTTGGCATGGACAGCAGCACAGTACTCGGGGGCGCCTCGGGGCCAGGGGGCTTAGGCTGGCCTGTGGTCCTGGGGCTCAGGGTGGTCACCCAGGGTGTTTCCTCTAGGCCAGACAAAGCGGTCGGAAGGAAGGCCCCTAACATTGCCGGTGTCTGCAGCTCCCGTGAAGCCAGTCCTGTCGCTGAAAGGGTGGGAGTCTCCGGCTCTAGGGAGCTGTTGCTGACCAGGGTCTCTGGCAGAGTGGCTGTGGGAGGAGCGGGAGGGAGAGCCGCTCCCACAATGTCAAGCCATCGCTCACTGTCCACAGCCCCCAGGCCACCCTCTGTAGCTGGGTCCCAGGCCATAGTCCCTTGTGTCCACAGCTCCAGTACCTCAGGAGTAGGAGAAGAGTGGGTGGTATTGATAGAGGGAAAAGGGGGCAGGGTGGAGTGGGGTCTCTGGGGCACAGGGGGTGCTCTGTGGCCTAGAGCCTCTTCTTCATCCTCAGAAACCTCATTGGTCCTCTCCCACCACAGAGGGGGCGGCTGGCTCTGGCTATCCTCCCCCTCTAGGAATTCATTCTGGCTCCCAGGGGCAACAGGCATCCCCATGCCACCAACTGAAGGAGGGGGCCAGGGCAAGCTAGGGAGCCCAAGGTCCGGGGCCCTGATTGGGGCCTCTTCTTCAGACAAGAAATTGGCCAAGGGGTTCCCTGGGGCCTGCTCTAAGGGTGGGGGCAAGGAGTGGCTTGCCTGGCTAGGCCAAGGGGTAGGGGACCAATCTCCCAGTCCTCCCTCCTCTTCAGCCCCAGGAGGCTCTATCGCAGGTAGTGGGGTGCTCATGGGGAGCTCAGCAGGACTGCTTGGGGGTGGGGGCACGTGTTCCCCTGTGCCTGCCAGATTTGGGTCTGGTTCCTCAAGGGGCTCATAGGACAGGTCCTCGTGGAAGTTAATGAAATTATAGTCATAGTAGAAGTCGTCGACAAACACGGGCCCCGCAGGGCCAGGCTCCAGGTCCTCCTCTGCAATGGCATTGCCCATGCTCGCTGGCTCAGGTGTTGAGGAGGGCACAGGGCGTGGGGCCAGGCGGCGGGGGATGAATTCCACCTCATTGAAGAGCTCTCGGCTGGAGGCACCACTGCCTGAACCTTCTGGGCCCAGCATGTCCAGGGGCCTCAGGCAGGGAGGCAGAGTGCAGGCGGCCTCACTTGCTGGCCGCTGGGCCTCATCACAGGGGATACCAGTGTCATTGGTGCAGACGACACTTCGGTGGTGAGTGCCCACCCCACACGTCACCGGGCACTGCAGGGGGAGGCCAGGGTGAGGGGCTGGGACATGGCAGGGTAACCTGCCCACTGCCAGACAGCAGAGGCCTCAGCCAGCCCACTCTGGCCTTGCCCAGCTCAGGACCCTGGCTTATTGCTGTGACTGCCAAGATA
Organism: Orycteropus afer afer; assembly: GCF_000298275.1. Taxonomy (NCBI): domain Eukaryota; kingdom Metazoa; phylum Chordata; class Mammalia; order Tubulidentata; family Orycteropodidae; genus Orycteropus; species Orycteropus afer. Next base: position 2,409,158 of record NW_006921900.1, on the reverse strand, counting down.
TCCTAGTCCCTGAGGCTTTAGGGGGAGGGGCTGGATCTAGGGATACCCTAGCCTCCCGCTCACCCAGGTGCCAGGCTCTGTGAAGTCCCTATGAAGGCTCTTTCTGCCTCCCTGGAGCCCAAGACAAAGGTCGAGCTGGGGGTGGCCCCCTCCCATCCCAACACTCACCTGAGACCAGTTCCCCACTGCCCAGGTGGCAGGACAGAGCACGTCACGGTTGCAAGGGGTTTCGGTGGGAGGCCGGGAGAGGTGTTCACAAGCAGGTAGCTCCAGGGCACTCTGCTCGTCCAGCCCCACGCTGCGGATGCAGAGCACTGTCCGGCGGGAGATGCCCCCAGGCCCACAGGAGCGGGAGCATGGCTGCCACTCGCCTGCCCACCACCTGGCAGGAGGGCACACAGGTGACAACATCGGCTCAGCAACTCACTAGGAGGGCAGGCTCTCAGGGTTTGCGCAGGGTCAGGTCTGAGCTCTGGATGATTCCTGGAGCTCTAAGCCCAGGTCGGTGCCCTGCCCCCAAAGCCTGGCAGTGTGGCATCGTCCCCATTGCCAAAGAGGCCTGGGTTCAAATCCTGCCACCCTCACCCTAGGGGTCCTGGGCAAGATCCAAGACTTGTTTCCACATCCAGGGCCCCAAAGAGGAGGTGATCTGAGGGAGCCCAGGCTGGGGTGGGAGGCAACCAGGGGCTGGGGCTTCAGTCTTGGGCAGAAAGGCCAAGAGCCCGCCTTGCTCTCCTCTCCTCTGATGTGGAGGTTGTGGCAGGACACGATCATGATGCCTGGGAGTAGGGAGCAGTGGTTGGGGTGGAGCTCACCGAGCTGGGCAAGGGTCCTCACTACACTTCCTCTGATGGTCATCAGGCCTGTCCAGGGGGTCACAGTGCCCCTCGTCCACAGGCCCAGCTTGACGCTCAGCACAGTACACACTCTGCCTCTGCATACCTGGGGAGGCCAAGGGGTCAGTGTGGGCCTGGCACCCAGGATGCTCCCTGCCCAAGCCATCCCAACCTGATACTTGACCACGCCCAGGGGCCTTCCCAGAACAGGGATGTTCAAATGCCTCTGTCCCAGATTCCTGATACTGAGATTCCTGGATATTGAAGGTCAAAGATGGGGAGATTGAGGGGCAGAGAGAGGGAACTGAGGGAAGGGAGAATGAGGGTTAGTCAGACTGCTGTAAAAACCCACTGTCATTGAGTTGCTCTTGACTCATAGTGGCCCTATAAGATAGGGAGCAACTGCCCCACAGTTTCCAAGGCTGCAATCTGTACAGAAGCAGATTGTCACATTTCTCCCACGGAGCTGCTGGTGGGTTCAAACCCTCAACCTTCCAGTTAGCAGCTGACCAGTGTTCCACTAGACTCCTTCAATCAATCATATGTTTTATAGTTAAAAGGAAGCGTAGCAGCTGGGTGGGAAAATCCTTGTCACATCCTGCCTCCCTCCTCCCAGCTCCTGCTGCCTTGGCCTTCTCTTCCTGAGAACAGGAACCCAGGGAGCAATAGGCTCTGGGCTCCTCAGCAGAGGCTGGGGGGCCCCAGAGAGGACCCCTGAGCAGCCTGTCCTCCAGGCAGGAGCTAAAGGAGGGAAATGAGCTCACCCTGACAAGTGCCTTCAGGTAAGGGTATGGAAGGGAGCCAGATCTTCATAATGGAACAGAGACACGAACCCAAGACCTGACACAGCACAGCAAGGAATATAGAAGGGAGAGCTAGTGACTTTCTGAAGGGAGAAGGTTAACAGCTGAGGCATACTCAGTACCTACCATGTGCTTTACCTGCCTCATCTCATTTAAACTCCCAATTGCTCTATGAGACAGAGGCTATTGCTATTCCCATTCTACAGATGGGGAAATGGAGGCTCAGAGAAGGAAAGTTCCAAGCTCATGGTGGCCCAGCAAATAAGAAGGGAGCTAGGGAATGAGGCCGGGCCACTCTGTGTCTGCCCCCCTTCTCACCTGTGCCACAGGTGACTGTGCACTTGGTCCAGGGCCCATAGTGCCAGGAGAACTCGGGCGGCTGGATCTCGCCTTGGCCATCCACTTCCCTATGGATGGTGTATTCATAGCGCACCCCAGGGTTGCTCTCCTGGAAGAGTAGCTGGGGAAGGCAGGTGGGGCCCCATGAGCACAAGGTCTCCTCTCCATCTGCCTGGGATCTGCCACCCAGAGTGACCACCCTAAAGGATCTGACTCCAGCCACCTCTGAACACCATGAGGATATTTTAGAGACAGGAAAACTGAGGCAGAGGCCTGAATATTAGAGCCAGACTCAGAGCCAGGCTCTGTGATTGAGCCAGGGCTTACACCCTGCCATGGGGAGCTGGGCCCGAGAGGCAGGCACCTGGATCCAGACAGGCTCGGCAGTGGGGCCTGGGGACGTGAGGTTCTCCCAGTTGCCTGTGCGTGCATATGTGAAGGTGGTGCCCGCCACCTGGTAGTCCCCGTTCCACTGGATGGTCCAGCCGCCGTTGAGAAAGTACTTATTCGGGTCCTCACTCCGCAGGGCCAGGAAGTTGGCGGCCTCAGCCACCTCCTCAATGCGGATCTCACGTGCACCAGCTGGGATCAGACCCACATCCACATATCCTGTTGTGAGGGAGTTGTGCAAGGGTCTCATGGGTGTGAGGGGTGGCTATCCCCCACTGTCTTCCTACTCCTCTCTTCCCACTTTCTCCTGCCCCTTCATGCCTAAGATTCTGCCATTAGCTTCAGCATCCATCCCAAAAGGCACATGCTTATAATCTCTCCTGTCACCAAAACCTCAGAAAAACTCAAATCCTGATGATCGATGCTCTATCAATCTTTCCCTGGAGGCCTTAGCTGGCCCTTCCCTAGTCTCCTTGTCACAAGGCTCCTTGTCAGACCCAGGGGCCAGCATGACCTTTCTGAAAAACCAAACCGAATGGAACACTCCTAGGACATCCTTCCCACCCCCACATGGCCTTTTCTGATTCTTTCACTTCGGGAGCATCCACCACGTGCCTGGCACTAATCTAAGCAATTTACATATGTTAACTCAAGTGTACAAACCCTATGAGGTAGGTAATATTCTTATCCCTATTTTATGAGGCACACAGAGATTGAGTAACCTGCTCAAGGGTGCTGCTGGGATATGAACCACGCTTCAGGGTCTATGTTTTAACTGCATGTGTACAGCATCTCTGGGACAAAATCTAAGCTTCTTGGCTGGCTTCAAGGCCCCCACGGTCACCCTACCTTCCCTAAAGGCCCCCAGACAGAGCACACTTTTCTTGCCTACAGGCATTGGCACAGCTGTTTTTTCCCTCTGGAACACTCCTCCCTATCTCCTCCCTATCTGAGTCCATCATTATTCAGCTAAACTTCTGCCTCCTCCAGGAAGTGTTCCCTGACCTCCCCAGGTCAGGACCTTCCTCAGTGCTCTCCTAGCCCCCGAGGCCTCTCTCTACTGCATTTGTCACTAAGGGGATCACTGTTCTGTCACACTGTCAGACTATGAGTTCTTCACCTCCATGTCCCCATCACCTACCATAGAGTTGACATTAAGCAATGTGCAGAAAACAGACCCCAAGGCCAGGGAGTAGGGCTGGGGGAGAAGGGGGTGGTTTCTGAAGTTTTGTAAAGATAGTACCCCACTAAAAGTGTCAAGAACCACCCACAAGCCTGGCTGGCCCAGCATGGGTCCTTGGGGCAGGAGGGCTCCCATGAGGACAACCTGGGTGGAGGTAACCCTCATTCCTGCAAGGGGCCTGGACCAGCCAAGAATTGCTGCTTCCCATCTCTAGACTGGGAGGGGATCACGGGGCTAAGGGGATCATGGGGCTAAGGGGAGGGGCTTGGCACAGATGGGAAGGGGCCACCAGGGAGCAGAGCACACCCACCCACCAGCTATCCCACCGTACCAAGGCCCTCAGCCTCCTCAAAGGTCCCGCTCACAGTGTGGCAGGTGGAACCATTGCCGTGGCACACACCGCAGCGGTCCTCTGTGGCACCCGAGTCGATCTCAAAGTCACAGCCGACATTCTGTAATACACAGGGAGGAGAGGCCCTTGTGCTGGGCCACCAGCCACCAACCCTCTCCCATCCCCAGCCCCAGAGGCCTACCAGGGTCTTGAGGACAAAGATCTGGAATAGGGGTTGGGAGCCCTTGGCTCTGGGTCCTGACCCACCACAGTTGTGCCATTTGACCCCAGGTGAACCCTTCTCCAAGCCTCAGTTTCCTTACATGGGAAATGAGGAGATCAGTCTGTACCTTATAGGTATGTTGGGGAGATGACATGGAATAAGAGATGGGAAAAGTTTTATAAAAGGCAGGCAGGGGAGTTGGGATGCCATGAGCTTCTCATCAGTGTGTTGTTCATGGATTTCCCAGAAGCAGGATTCAAAGTTAAAGACACCTGGGGTTACTACCTTCTCTCTTTATCCTCCTCTGAGCCCAGTTCTCTAAGTCCCCAGTGGCTTCACTGCTTGGAAACCAAAACCCAAACCCAGTGCTGTCAAGTCAATTCCAACTCACAGTGATCCTACAGGACAGAGTAGAACTGCCCCCTAGGGTTTCCAAGGCTGTACTCTTTATGGAAGCTGTTGTTGTTGTTGTTATGTGCCGTCGAGGCAGCCCCGACTCATAGCGACCCCTCCTTGGGTTTCCGAGGCAGTATCACTATGGAAGTAGGATTGCCCAACCTTCCTTCCAAGGAGTGGCTGGTGGGTTTGAACCGCCAGCCGTCTGGTTAGCAGGCAAGTGTCTTAGCCACTATGCTACCAGAGCTCCCCTTTATGGAAGCAGACTGCCTCATCTTTCTTCCACAGAGCAGTTGGTAGGTTCAAACTACTGGCCTTTTGGTTAGCAGATGAGCACTTAACCACTGCACCACCAGGGAGCCTTTCAGTTCTTGGAAACAGGGGCAAAAAGGGAGGCATGGCCACCACCATTACCATAAATAATTAGAATTGCTACCAAATGCCAAACGTTTCCTCTGCACCAGGCTCTGAACCCTACACGTCAGCTGTACCACCTCATTTCACTGTGTGAGGTGGGTACAGTGACCTCATCTATCAAGGAGGAAACCATTGCTCTGGGGTCATCCAGCCATTGGGAAACAACCTGGGCTCAGGTTTCCTGGCTGTGCAGGCCTATGGGGAGAAGGCGTGGCAGTGTGGGAAAGTGTGGGAAGGTAGGGTGAGGCAGGAGCTAGGAGTGTGAAGCCAGACTGTGAGGGCCAGGGGGAGTGCTGAAGGTTCTTCCTAAACATGACAGGAGACCACCAAAGGGCTTCACTGGCAGGAGCTAGGAAGCCCAATGACACAGCCTGGGGGACCAGGAGAGGCTCAGAGGAGGATATGGTGCCACCAGAGGGGTTAAGGGTAGGTGGTGCTGGGAGACCCCTCTTCCTAGCTAGGCACACCTTGCAGATGCCGTTGATGCAGAGGTCACGGCTGGCCTGGCCCTGGTAGCAGGGGGTGCCGTCGACCACGGCGTCCCGCAGTTTCTCAGCAAAGTACTCATTCGAGGGCCGGCAATGCAGCTCACAGGGATTCACTGGGGGCCCAAGTGAAGGCGCCATCAGGGATAGGCAGGGCAGGTGGAACGGAGGCCGCCAGAAAGACCCCACCACAATGCACATCAATAGCAGGCAACAGCAGGCCGCATCTCCCAAACCATGCAAACATGCCAGAAGGTACACCTGGGCTGGTTACTATCTGCAACGCTGCAGAATGGGGAGCTTGGAGGCAGTGACAACCCCAGGGCACAATGGGGAAGAGCCCAGGGCTGGGGGTGGGGATAGGGCCTCCCGCTTGTATCACTAGGCGACCTGGGGCCTGCAGATCCCCACCACTCTGGGCCTCAATCTCCCCAAAAGCAGCAGGACTCACCATCATTGACCACCGGAACCCAGGTATGTAGCTGGCCCTTGTAAAGCATAGCATCAAAGCGGCTGCACTGGACGTGGCGGAAGGAGGGGTGGCCAGGCGGACAGGCCTGAAGGTTGCAGAGGCGGAAGCGCTTACGCTCGCCCACACAGTATTTGCCCTTGTATTTGGGCCTGTAGGAAGAGCCGAGTGGGGGACTGAGTGAATACAGTGAGGGGCTACTGTATACCTGGATCCAGGAATAGGCCCTCAGAGTGAGAAGCCTCCACCTGCATCCCTAACACCCAGACATTCCTGCTGCCCACCTTTGCTTACACTGTTCTCCCCTCTTGGTCTGCCCACACTCTGCTCAGACAGCTCAGTACTGGTAAGGACCTAATGGAAGGTCACAGCAGGATGCCTGGCCTCTGCCCTCAGCTGGCCATGTGACCTTAGGCAAGTCTTCAGCCCACTCTGGTTCTGTTTCCACATCTATGAAATGGGCTGGAACCACCTCTGCAGAAGGCTGTTGGGGGGCTGGAACAAGCTGCAGATGTGACCAGCACTGGCAGAAAGGGCTTCTCCGAGTCTCCATGAAACCCAGCATCCTGAAGGGCCCATGTATTGGTAGAGTTGCTTCTGGTGGCAGTACCTCAGCCTGGGTTAAGAGGAAGCCCTTGGCCAAGAGGTCTGCCCCTGAGGACAACGGCTACATCTGGGCCAGTGTCAATATCCCCACTTCAGCTCAGACCTGCAGGCCAGGGGGTCAGGAACAGTAGAGGCCAAAGTCTGCCAAGAAAAGGCCCTAGGAGGGGCTGGCTCTGAATCTAATGCCTATCCAGAGACAACCCAGTCAAGAGGGGCTCAATGGAAGGACCCGGCAGCCTGTCTGTGGTACTGCTGGCCTCTGCATCTCACTGAATTTGCACATCAGGTGAGGAAACTGAGGTACAGAGAGGTACAGTCAGTCACCCAGAGTCACACAGCTTCAGCGATGCCAGTCTCCCAACTGCCCAAAATCTCATCTCGGATCCAGGTCATACCTCCAATGCTGCAAAGCAGCAACTATTTTTTTAAAAAAAACTTTTTTGTTTAAATTTATTGTAAATACTATTTTTTTAGTAGACAGAATAATTTATTTTTAGTTGTCAGTGTACTTGTCTCTTGTGGTATTTTTTCTTTCTTTTTTTCAAAATTATATTGGCCCTCAGAAGTTGTTGAGATTAAAGTTTGTAGCTTTAAAAATTATTATAAAAGTATATACAACACAACATTTGCCAATTCAACGTTTTTCACATGTACATTAGTGAACCAATTGCATTAATTAATTATGTTGTGTAACCATCACCAAAATCTATTGCCAAATTTTCCATCATTATAAATAGAAACAAACTTCCTTTATTCCTCTTTTCCCCCTCCCTTGGCCCCTGGTAACCATTAATACATTTTGGTCGCTATACATTTAAACAACTATTTGCTGAGTACTTCTGTACTTCCCACAGACTAGTCGATGGGATGGTCTCCAAACCAAACCAAACTCACTGCCGTCAAGTCAAATCCGACTCATAGCGACCCCTCCTTAGGTTTCTGAGGCAGTATCTCTATGGAAGTAGATTGCCCAATCTTCCTTCTGAGGAGTGGCTGGTGGGTTTGAACCTCCAGCCCCCTAGTTAGCAGTCAAATGCCTTAGGCACTACGCCACCAGAGCTTCCTGGGATGGACATCACTGGGATAAATAATATATGTGCAGTAATTGCATTTCCCTCTGACAACAACTTTATTAGATGGGTGCTACGTTTTGAGGAAACTGAGGCTCAGAGAAGGTGTGGAGAAGACCCTTGCCCCAGGATGGAGAGAAGACCTGAACTCTGATCTTCTAAGGTCTAAGGTCTAAGCTCTTAACCACTGCCCTCTCCTGAGCCCTCCAGCCAGCTATTGCTTTGTCTTGTGGCCTCTGATGAGTCCCTCCAGGCTTTGGGGGTCAGCATTCTCCTCTGTGCAATGGAATCAGCAGCGGGGACCCTGTCAGATGCCAGGACACTCCTCAAGAGTGACTAGGGGTGGTTCTGGTGCTCTGGGCTTAGCCTCGATGGCAACACCTCTGAGAGCGGGGCCGAGGACAGAGCCAAGCTCCCCTTCAACTGGCTGACTCCGCTCAGGACCCTCAATCCCACCCTGCCATAGGCCCGCACTTACAAAGGCTGTGTACACTGACGCTCGGCGCTCTGCACACCCACACCACAACTCCGTGAGCAGACAGACCAGGCACTCCAACCAGACCAGCCGCCATCCACAGCCTCGGGTCGGAAGCCCACAGGAACACACTCCCCATTGAGACACCACTACAGAGACAGAAAGAGATAGAGCAGGGGCTGCCCACCTGGCAGCCCCATCCCAAGCCTATCAGTCATCCTTACCCTAGTTAGAATGAGGTAGGCTGGAAAGGGAGGAGCAAAGGGGTGGGGACACAGGCCTCATAGTAAAGCTGAGCAGGAAATAAAACAGGGTTCACATGCTGCCTCTCTTGGACAATCACAAGGACTCGAGCCAAAGAGTGTTGGCCCTGCTAAGAGCACAAGCCAACCTGTGAACTAAGGCTGATCCCAGAGCACTGGCATAGTCTAGCTTCTCACCCCCCACCAAGCTAGGGCTGCAGGCATTGCCTACCTTACTCTCCCCACATCTGGTGCCATCCACTGCTGCATCCAGCTTAGAGTGACAAGTGATCCCCACGGAGCACCAAAGAGTATGGCAGACATTCTATGAAGAGAAGGGCACAGCCAACCCTCACCCTCATCCCAGTGTAGCCACCCACCCTGCCCCACCCTCATTGCATGAAAGAGACCCCTGGGTACCCCTCCATGGGACTGGCACTTGGGGGTAGGAAGTCTCCAGACATGAAGATGCCCAGAGGTCCCTTCCTATCTTGTTTCTGCTCAAATCCCACCCCTTTGCTTTCTGACTGGTGCTATTGTGGAGAGCCCTGGGTGAGCCGTGGAGGCTTGAGTTTTGTTGACCAACCAATCTACAAGCTCTCGAGCTCAAGCCCACTTCTCTGGACAGACAGCCATAAAGCTGTGGGGTTTCTGCCCATCCCCATCAGTGAAGGTGATCTTCCCCTGGACCCCACTGGGGAGGTTTCATTTCCCTCTTTTATAAATCAGCTCCAGGAAGGTGAAGAGACTCATCCAAAGCCCCACAGTTGATAAATGGTTGACCCAGAATTCAGATTTGAGTCCGTGGCCATCTGATCTGAGGCCTCTCCCACAAGCCACTCTGTGACTCACAGTGTCATATGGAGGCCAAGCCCAGGATTGGGCAGGGTCCCTCCAAGGCTAGTGTCCCCAGGCTGATAAAGACCATCCCCTGAGTCCTTCTGCCCCCCACCCCACCTTTGCCCACCACGCCCATCCCCACACGTGTCCCACACTCACATCCATGTCATCACAGAAAGCGGAGTAGGCCCCATACTGTAGGCGGCATTGATGGCTCACATCATAGAGAACACCAGGTGGCACCGAGGGGAAGTCAATGACATCCTTGGTGGGAGGGTCATCCAGGCACAGGCCCCACCCACGGCTGCAGAGATGCAACAGGAAAACGGGGTAAGGGACTGTCTGTGGCCTGGGGCAGCCTGTCAGGCCCCATGAGCTAGTGGGTATAAAGTCCTAAACTTGCCCCAAAATTTCAATATCCCGTCTCTAGCCTAGACTCCAGCCCCCAGCTTCCCAGGCTCTGCCACCTCATCTCCCACCTGACATTCCAGCCAGGATAACCAACTCACCCCATCCCAACTGCCAGGCCTTTGCACCCACCGTCTCCTCCACCTACAGTGCTTGCTTCACTCTCCCAACTCTACCTGCTGAAGGCATCTCTCCTCAAGATCCAACCCAAAGGCCTTTCCCCCAGAAGTCCCCATGCACCTTCAAGTCCTCAAATGACCCTTGTGCTGCATCCCTGTAGTTTTCTCCCTACCCCTCAAGCCCAGGCCCCGGAGCCAGGCTGTGCCAGACAGGGATCTGGAGAGCATCACATCACAGTTGATAAAACACAGGCCCTGGGATGGCCTTGCTCCATGCTGAGACCTGGGGTCATCTATAGAAGGACCAGGGCCTGAAAGCAGTGCCCTGCCCGGCCACCAACCTGGGAGGGCCCAGGAGCAGCCCTGCCTGCTCCCAGAGCTGCCCTCCCTGCCTTGTCACTCCCTTATTGATTGCTGCCTTCCTCCAGCCAACATGTCCTGGCAGGCCCTGGAGAACCACACAGACAGGAGCCAAGCACAGTCTGTATCCATCACAAACCCCTGCTGACACCCAGCCTGAACATAAGGCTGAACATAAGGCTGCCCAGATGCTCCATCAGGCAGGGAGCAAGGAGGCACAAGGGCACAAGGGCCTCTGGGGCCAGGGGCCATCTGTGCCTTTGCTGAGCCCAGGCAAGCACCAATGCAGCAATATTTCAGAGCCTAAGTGCACTGGCCGGCTGACCAGCCCACTCTAGTGCTCAATGTAGTCCTGGGAGGATTGGAAGAGTGTCCAGAGGCCTTTCTGGGACAGCAGAGGCTGGGGTGGCTGAGAGAATTGAGCCATGCAGAGAACCAAGGTTGGGGCAAGGGGTGGTGTCCACCCAGGCAGGGGCCTGGGCAGAGGCAGTGGAGGGAGGCAGGACCTATGGGACTTGGGCCCATGGCCAGGCAGGGTAGGAGGAAGAAGAAACCCTTCAGTTTTCCAGTCTGGGAGGTCTGGAGGAAGCTGGTGCCCAATCAGGGAGCCAGGGTGAACAGAGGGTCCTGGTGGGTAGCAATTATATTGGAGGCCTGGGATCACAGCTAGAATAAGGTTCTGGAATTAGAGCTGGAAGTCTGGAGGTCCCCAGACCAGATAGGTGCCTTAGGCTATAGAGATCCTGGGAAGGCTGGGCTTAGGGGTCAGCATGGGGAATGCAGCAAGAAGGGCAAGCAGGGCAGGAGTGGAGGGCACTTCCAATCAATACTGTTTACACAGTTCCCTGTTCACCATGGAGAGTAAGGCACCCTTAGTCAGGGGGCAAGGAACTGTTGCCACCTGGGGACTAGGGCCCTGGCCACACCCTGTTGCTCACTGACCATTTATTTCCCTGTCCTGCCCCTCTCAGGCTGGCTACTTGCGGAGTCCCCCTCACCCTGTACCCAGCACCCAGGGCACCTGCTGTGGGCTCTGAACATCTGTCTCCAGGGCTGACGAAGCAGGCAAGATTGGGCAAGCAGGAGTCAGGAAGGTAGCAAGTGGTGCCATGGAGCCAGGGCCCCAGAATCCCTAGATCTGAGGACTCACTCTCAGATTGTGTGGCTGTGGGCAGGTGGAAACTGCCCTTCCCAGGGTCGCAGGAAGAACTGAGTGAAGTGATGAAAAGGCAAGGACCACATGGATGCTGGGTGTGGTTGTGGCCAATAAGATGACGGGATCTGAGGGACCCTCTTCAATCCCTGGTCTCCCTGCCTTTAAGACCTCAGAGTTCCAGCAGGAGAATCACAAATGGGCAAGGGCAGAGGGCCTGGAAGGGGTAGCCTGTCAAGTGAATCTCACCATCCTGTGCCCAGCGTACACACGCCTCAGAGCCCTTGCTTGGCTGAGAGAAGTGAGGCTTGGGTAGGGACAAAGCAGGCTCCTCAGAGAGAGAGCCACAAACCTTACACCTAAGGGTCTACCCTGCCTTGTGGGAGGAAACCCAGGCCTCCAGAGAGGTCTACATCAGGAGATTATCTTCAGCAGCCAAACCAGTTTTTCCCCCAAAAGTGAAAAATAAAATGGGAAAGCTCAGCTGTTCTGGCTGAAGCTGGGGCAAGAGCCCTACCCAGGGTGTGACCCTCCTCAACAGATGTTTATGTGGTAAAAGAAAGAGATATGGACAATTTTAGGTACGTCGGGACAGGTGTTTCAACAACCCACCCTGCCTCCACGTCCAGTCAGCCCTTCTTGCCCTGCACAGGTCCAGCAGCAGCCTTGGCCCCCTGTCTTTAGACCTAAGCCATCAGGCCTAGAGGCCCAGCTGCCTGCCCTGTGCTCAGCCCCTGCTCCTCAGGTCCTGCATTCTTGATCCTGTCTGTGTCCCCTGCTGACCAGGGAGCCTCCTGCACCAGCCTGCCTCAAGTTGCTCTGAGCCCCTTCTCCTGGCCTCTCCTCACACCTCTCTTTAGGGGCATTAGTCCTGTTTCTTGACCCTTCAATCTTCTTCCAGTCTACCTCCTAGGGTGTTTCCTTCCCTACCCACCCACCACCACCCCAGGATCCATTGCCTTTGGCCCTTTTTCCTGTGCCCTCAGATCCTGCCCAGCAAGACTAAGGCCCTGTGTTCTCCTGACTCAGGGCAGGATACCCCTGACTCAGCTTCCTGCCTGTGGGCTCCTGGCCCTGGGATGGCTTACCTCAGGGGCTGCATGTCCAGGGTATATCTAAAATAATAATAATATCTGCTGGCTGCTTTCCATACTTAGTGTTAATTCCTCCTGATAATCATCCCTACCTCAAAAGGTTACCCCACTTTACAAACAAGGAAACAGGTTCTGAGACTTGATGGCTTGCTCAGGGCAGAGCTAAGTCAGGGCCAGAGCAACCCCACAGTCCGCGTGCTCTCCCTGTCTGCTCTGCTGTAAGAGTTCAGTGCCAGGTCCCAGGTCCCCTCTCATCAAAGCCTTAATAGGTCACAAAGTTCTTAGCAGGGCATGATTACTTATGCAACAATAACAAACAAACAAACAAAAAACTATTGTCATCAAGTCAATTCTGACACACGGCAACCCCTTGTGTAACAGAGTAGCCCTGTTTGTACTCCATAGGGTTTTTTTAGCTGTAATCTTTATGGAAGCAGGTTTCCACAGCTGTCTTCCATGGTGCCACTGGGTGGGTTCAAACCACCAACCTTTAGGTAGTAATCAAGTGCAAACCGTTTGCATCACCCAGGGATCTATTACTTGACAAGTACCTTTTAGTAAGCACTTACTCTGTGCTCGTAGGCCTTCTACTAAGTGCTTTACACATATCACAGCTCATTGACTCCTTTCAACACGATGTATAGACTATTATCATTATTTTACATTGAGGAAGCTGAAGCCCAGAGAGGATGAACAACTTGCCCAAGGACCCACAACTATGAATGACAGAGTTGATTCATAGCCACATCTAGCTGATTCCTCTACAGCTACCACAGAAGCTGCCTTCGAACCTCGCAGGCCACCTTTAACCTGGTCTCCTCTTCCCTTCAGCCCTGCTGCCCACACTAGGTAAAAGGTCACGAGGGATCCCAGCACTGCCCACCCTGGAGGACCTAGGCATGCAAAGGAGGGATGGCACCCAGGTCTGGGAAAGGCAGACTAGGTTCTGTTGGGGCTCAGTGAGCAATCTCAGGGTGGACTCTGCTCCTCTCTAGGCTTCACACCACAACCACCAGTAGCTACTGAGCTGATTCTGACTCGTGGCAAACTCATGGGTGCCAGAGTAGAATTGTGTTCCACAGAGTTTCTAGTAGCTAATTTTTCAAAAGTAGACTGCCAGGTCTTTCTTCTGAGGTGTCTCTGGGTGAACTCAAACCACCAACTTTTCAGTTAGCAACCAAGTGCATTAATTGTTTGCACCACTCTGGAAGGTCTCTGGGTCTCAGTCTCCCCATGTGTACAGTGAACAGCAGACCTGGATGTTTTGGTTTGGAGCCATTTCAGTGGGGAAGGAGGTGGACAAATGTTGGTTGCTGGGCCCACTGGCACCAACTGTGTGACTCTGCCCAGGGACACTCAGTGCAGGCAAAGAGAAACCACATGGCTGGATTGAGGGGCTCAGTCTGCCTGGGCAGAAGCTGAGGGCACAGGAAAGAGGGGCAATAGTGATGGATCCTAGGGTGGGTATGGGCAGGTGGGGAAGGAGTTGACACTATAGGAGATGGAAAGACTGGGAAAAGAAGGAATCCAGAAAAGGTCTAGTGCCACTGAAGACAGATGTGGGGAGAGGTCAGGAGGGGGTTTTCCATCCTGGAATCCTGGTGGCCAGATTTCAGAAGTGGTGGTCTGGGAGCTGGGACCTGGGACCTGGTGTGGGGTGGGTGGTCTATTGCTGTCCTAGTTCCCTGGCCAGTGGTAGGACTTCCAGTGGAGAGGCAGGCTGAAGCCAGAGGATGCATGGAGAGGAGGGTCTGGGCAGCAGGAAGGTGGCCTATTCAAGAAGAACGGGGGTGGGAGGCCAGAAGACAGGGCAAGGGAAAGGAATGCGGTTCCCAGGCATGCAGGGAATGTGACACTGGGACACACAGGCTGCTGTTGGTGTAGGACTGAGGCAGAGCCAGGGCAGAGGAGAAATGCAGTGTCCAGGGTGCTGGGGAGGCATCCAGGGGTGTGAAGTGGGGTCCTGAAGGGGCTGGGATGGCAGGGAATGGGCTCACTGAGGAGAAGCTGCACCACACTGTGGTGGCAGAGATCACTAAGGTGAGCTCCGAAAGGCAAAGAGAAACAGGAAACGGAGGCCTCGGCTGGGGGCCGAGAACTGCACAGGCCTGGGCAGGCAGCAGGCCCCAGACTCTACCTAGAGTTCAGGGAACAAAGCTTTGGTGACTAGACTCTTGCTGAGGACACTGGGCCTCCTCCTGGAATTACCCAAACCTCCCAGGCTGAGGAAACGGATTCCCTTCACATGGGAATCGGCAAATGAGCAGTTGTTGTCCCCACCTCTCTGGAGCCAGGCCAGGCTGGCCGTGGGTGCTAAGCATGTGCTCCTCACACTACTCTGGATAGAAGTCTTTATTATTACCCTGTCCTTAGACACAGGGCCCAGAGCAGCATGGCTCTGCCCCAGGTCACACAGGAAGGAAGTGGTGGTGAGGACTTGAAGCAGGCCCAGGCTGCAGCATCCGTGCTTCATCCGCTCTCTGGCCTGCCCTCAGCGGAGGGCTCCCTGCACCCGACCATGGGCCTGGCCTGAAACACTTCACCCTAAATATCAGTTCAAAAACATGGCAGTGAGTCCTAGTGGGGAGAAACTGAAACACACGCCCACCTCAGCTTGGGGCTACAGGGGCTACAGGGCCTGCAACCTGGCACTGGAGCGTCCTCTCTCTCTCTGACACGCTACCCCTGGAATGGGTGCTCACCACGCCTCTGACTCAGACCTTGCCTGAGGACCACTCAAAGCAGGCTCTTTTGATTCAGGGGCCTGAGGGGATGAGAACAGTTAAGTCCCCATTCCTGCCACAGCCCCACACCAACAGCTCTGGGTCAAATCCCAGTCATTTCACTTTTTGGCTGGGACCCAGTGCCATAGTTTCTATGGGTTCACAGCTGGGCAACGGGTGACAACAACCTATGCAGCCCATCCTGTGTATGAATGGAAAGTCGTGGAAGATGAGGCAGCCCTCACAGGACCTGCCACCAGAATCAGAGCTACATTCAGGCCCAGGTACTCACTGGGGAGTCAAAAATTTGAGTTCTCCTCTGCTCCTCCAGCTGTGGATGCTGTGTGTCTTGGGGCCACCCCTCACCCTCTCTGGGCCTTCATATCCTTATCAACAAGAGGCTGAGGTAGCCTGTGTGATCCCAAGCTGCAGAGGTATATATAGTAGCATCTACTTGGGAAAATCACACGGTCAGCTGGCCAGCAGCTGGCCCTTCCTTCCTCAGGCCGGCTCCCTGCCAGGACAGACACCCGGATCTCCATGCCCGTCAGCCCTTCCCCTTGGAGGGCCCCTCCTCACTCTAATTATAGCTGGGCTGGATGGCCCCATATGGGTCAGAGGAGACAGTGGGTGGCTCTAGTGGGGAGTCCCTCTCTCAACCCACACTCACACAAGTGACTGTTAAGAGCTGCCGCCACCTGTGGGAGGGCCACATGTACAACCCTTCCTTCACCTCAGGTTTTCATCATGGAGACTTCAATGGTGGGGGGCTCAGTGTGAAGTGAAGTTAGTAGGAACCTGGCACACGACCTGTCTGCCTCTCCCTGCAGAGACCCCGGCAATGAAGGCAGTAGTGACCAGAGCACTTCCCCAAGAACCACACCACACCTTTTCCCACAGTCCCTTAAAGCAATTCTCAGCACAAAAAGACTCTTAAGAGTTCTTCAGGCCAAACATCCTGGACTGGCGATGTCCTTAGGCTCCAGAAACTTCCCTCCAGCCATGCAACCATGTCTTGAGAATTCCTCTAGTTTTGACCATGCTGAGCTCTCTACCTAGAACACCCTTCTTCCTCAGGACACTACAAATTGGCATTTAGAAGACAGCTCCAAGGCTTCTTCTCAGAAATGATGTTCATGGAGTACCCTCTGACCCCAAGCTGAGGTTGGTAACTCTCTCCAAATTCCTACAAACCCCACAGTGCTGTCTGTCACAGTGCCAATCACTCTGATTGTCGTGTGTCTGTCTCCCTTCAGGGAGGGCTTTGAGGGCAGTCTCCTTGTCGATTTCATTCACCATTGTACCCCTAAACATGAGGCCTGCTGCACATTGGGCCCTGATTAACGTTTGTTGATAAAGCAAGGGCCTAAGTTTGAGACCAAGCTCAGATTCATTCATATCTGGCTATATGTGGCTGGATAAACATCTGTTTATAAGATTCTGAGGAGTGGCAGGTCCAATGAGGCCAGAAGGATGGTCTGTGAGTGGGGTCTGTTTTCTGGTTCCCACCCCACTTTCAGCAAGGGGGCTAGAAGACCAGCTGGAACCATGCACCCTATGTGAGCACCCCCTCTCTCTATCTGAGCACCTCTCTCCTTCCACCTTTTGTCCAGGACTTTGTGATGTCCCTTTGCCTGACTCCCAGGACAGAAGAGTGCTCAGAGGTGAGAGTGCTGGAGTGACTTTGGAAAGGTGACATTCTTCTCCCTCCCAAGCACCCTTCAATAGTGGGGCACAAAGCTCTCTGACTTGGGAAATGTCCTCCATCCTTCTTGATGCCAAGGCTCTGGGAAGCCTGGCTGGCCCTCCACTCCCACTCTCACCCCAGGCCCTGAGCCAAGTCCATCACGCATTCCAACAGCTAAATGAGGACAAAGCTTCATCTGTCTGTCTGTCCTGGAGCTAGGGTGGTGGGTGGCACCCTAGGTGGGGGCCACTGGGAAGCTGGCACAGGGAATAAGCCCTGGGGGTGCTGCAGGGGGGGCTACTATCCTGCTTTTCCAGTCACTCTCTGCCCCTTTCTAGGGGAAGAGACACACCCTTGGGACTATTTTCAATCCTCCTCTCCATTCCACAGCCACTTCCCTGGTTTGGGTCCATATCATGTATCACTTGCTAGTAGGGGAAGTAGTAATAATAATAGTTACCATGTATTGGATGCTTACCATGTGGTAGGCATTGTCTTATAAATACTTCACATGTTTTCTCATTTAATCCTCATAGCAAACCTATGAGGCAGTCCCATTGTCTCCATTTCTTGAGGCTTAAGGGGTGGTATAACTTGTCCAGCCAACATAGGTAGAAGCCTGGGCCAGAGTCCAGGTTCTTAACCATCAAACTAAACTGTTCTTTGCTTCCAACTCCACTCCCCACCCCAGAAATCCCTCTTCTAAAGGCCAGAGTCCTTGCTCTTACATCTGCAGTGGACCTGGTCACCAAACCAAAAACGAAACTCACTGCCATCAAGTCGTTTTCTGACTCATAGTGACCCCTCCTTGGGTTTCTGAGGTGGTATCTCTATGGAAGTAGATTGCCCAATCTTCCTTCTGAGGACTGGCTGGTGGGTCTGAACCGGCAGCCTTCTGGTTAGCAGTCAAATGCCTTAGGTACTATGCCACCAGAGCTCCTAGGACCTGATCACATACCTGCTTAAAACCCACAGTGAGTACATTTCTAGAAAAACATGGCACATGGAGCAGACAGATTTATCTCTGTTTCCTCCCAAAACCCCACTATGATGACAGTAAAGGAATAAACATAAATCTATAAGGACAAAGAATAAGGGAGAAGTGATTATGGCCAATGAAAAATGTCAACAAAATTCTAGAAGTTGGAAAGCAGATGGTAGAACAGAGAAGGCTGAAAACTGAGTGCCTGAGGAAGAAACTGACCAGAAGTAGAACTCTGGAAAAGCTTAGCAATTAGGTGCCAGAGGGCAGTGTGGGTGGAGTTGAAGGCAAGAGTGTCACTAAAAATCTATGCAAGAACTGATCAGACCCTAAATCCCTTCCCCAGCTCTGCATGGCCAAGTGACACCAGCTCTCTGCCTGGCACAGAGCTGGGAGTCACTCCCTGAACAGGGTGGACCAGGAAGATCTGACCTAGGGACACCAGGCATAGTGGAGGCTTTGAGGTGGAGGGGCCTGCAGAGAAAAGGAGGGATAAATGAAAGTCTACAAAATGCATGGTGAGACACCCACCAAACCTGTTCCCCATTTGGATGCCACAATGCTGCAGCCGGCTGTATACCTGTCCAGGAAAATGCTAGAAGATTCCTCTGCAAGGAAGCAGAATCACCAGAACAAAGACCATAGACACTGATACTTAAACATCTCCCAAAGAAACATCCTCATCCAGCCCTAATCCCTCAGCAGTGGCTCAGAAAAGACCTCCCTAAGTCCACAGGCTTTCCAACTGGTGTCTCAGTGCCTACTTCCCATGTGTGAAATGCAGACAAGACATTTTAAGAAAACCTTTAACATGAAAGAAAATTATTTAAAAAAAAAAAAAAAAACTTCAAAGGAAGAAAAAGATATTGCTGGAAGCAGAAGAAAAAATAAAACCTCAGAAAGGGAAGAGACAATATGGCATCTGAAAAATAAAAAACCGTAATAAAAAGTGCTTAAAGAATAAGAAAGTTTAAGAATTTAAAAGTACAACAGAAAAATATTTTTAATTTAATTGAAGGATTGTAAGGTAAAGATAAGATTTATCCCAGAAAACAGAGTTGAAAAAAGTTTTAAAAAAATTGAAAAATAAGAAAATTAAAAGAAAACATATGAAGAAATGCTCACGATCATTAGCTATTAGAGAGATGCAAATCAAAACAACAATGAGATACCATCTTGCTCCAGCACTAGTACCAAAGTTCAACAAGACAGAAAATAACAAATGCTGGCAAGGTTGTGGAGAGATTGGGACTCTCATACACTGCTGGTGGGACTGTAAAATGGTACAACCATTGTGGAAAGCAGTATGGCGATTCCTTCAAAAGTTGGAAATACAAATACCATTTGACCCAGCCATCCCATTACTAGGTATATACCCTAAAGAAGTGAGAGCCATAACAAGAACAGATATATGCACGCCGATGTTCATCCCAGCACTATTTACAACAGCCAAAACATGGAAACAACCTAGATGTCCATCAGCTGAGGAATGGATAACCAAACTATGGTACATACACACAATGGAATACTATGCAACGCTAAAGAATAATGTAGAATCTGCAAAACGCTGCATAATGTGGATGAACTTGGAGGACATTATGCTGAGTGAAATAAGTCAGTCACAAAAGGACAAATATTTTATTAGTCCGTTATTGTAAAAGTTAAGGAAAGGTTTATATATTGGAGGACATTTTCTTTGTTGGTTACCAGGGGTGGGAGGGGAAGGGGGGAACGCTGTTAGATAGATAGAGATAAATATTGATTTGGGTGAAGAGAAGGGCAATGTACCAAATGTGAGTGACCAATATGGCAGCACTGAGGATGAGAAAGACATAGAGAGGTACATGGGCAGTACAGACAACAAATATGAACCCTTTTGCATATACTGTACTGAATTGTCAGTGAAAGCAAACATGGGTATATGGACGGATAGATAGGTGGACAGGCTAAACAATTAGGTATGTCTAAATGGGGAGTGTATCCAAGATCATATATAGGGTTGGCAGACAATGGTCCTATAAGTTTATGTGAATGATCAGAATTCCCAGGTGTACAGTAGAGCTGACAAGAAGCAAGGTTATGGTCATTGCTTGATCATAGCCAGCTACCCAGAGCGACCGAGTAGTTGATCCTGAGGGCTTGGGACCATAGTCGCAGGGGACATCAAGCTCAATTAACATAACATACTATACAAAACATTGTTCCACCTACTACTTTGGCGAGTAGCGACTGGGATCTTAAAAGCTAGCAAGCTGCCATCTAGATGCAACAATGGGTCTTTCCTCGTCAAGAAGAAAGAAGAAAACCAAAATTAATGGAAACAATCAGTCCTAGCGACTGGTACACCATCCGATCTGCAACCTATACAACTGTGAAACCAGAAGAACTAGATGGCGCCCGGCTACCACTGTCATCCACTTGGAAGGGATGTACGAGATCCTGTATAGAGAGGGAGAACAATGTGGAACAAAACTCAAAATCATTTGGAAAAAAAAGAAAAGGGGACCAGGTTTGCTGGTCTGATAGAGCCTGGTGGAACCACTGAGACTATGGCCCCTAGCTGCCCTTCAGGTCTGGAATTGAACCCACAACTGTGGTTTCCAGCCAAAAAAAGTACAGGCATGTGAGTTAAACATTTACCTCAAGTAGACACACACCCTGGAGAGAACAATCATGGGAGAAGGAAGGGCTGCTTATGCACAGGGAGACAGCTCAGGGAGCAGAAGAGTATGGAGGGATGGACACTGGGAAGAGGTAACTATGGGGAGGAAGTGGGAGGGGAGGTGTTGCATTGTAAATTTTGGTCAATGACATGAGATGAAGTATATGTGAACTGCTGTATGAAAAGTGAATTTACTCTGTAAATCTTCACCCAAATCAAAATAAAATTAAAAAAAAAAAAAGTTAAAAAAAAAAAAAAAGAAAAAGAAAAGATAGCTGAATACTAAGGATTCCAGAAAGAGAAAATTACTGAAGAATTAAATTAGAAAGGGAAAATTACCAAATAAATACAAAGATATTTCTCAAACCTGAAGGACATGAATTTCTAGATTAAAAGAGTCCACTAAGTGCCCAGGATAATAAATAAAAATAGACCAAGGCACATAACTGTAAAATTTCAAAGAGAGAGAGATTTCCAAAAGCTTCCAGATTTTTTAAAAGGTCACACACTCAAAGGCTGGGGAACCAGAATGGTATGAGATTTCAATAGCAACACTGGAAGTTAGAAGACAGTGGAAAAATGCCTTCAAAATTCTCAGGGAGAGCTCCTTCTAACCTAGAAGTCAGTATCAAATTAAACTACAGGCAGACTTCACTTTAGTGTGCTTTGCTTTATCGTACTTTGCAGAGACTGCCTTTTTTACAAATAGAAGCTTTGTGGCAACCCTACGTCGACCAAGTCTATCGGTGCCATTTTGCCAACAGCATGTGCTTACTTTGTGTCTCTGTCATGTTTTGGTAATTCTCACATTTCAAACTTTTTCATAATGCTATTGCATACTTAATTGACTACAGTACAGTGTAAACATAACTTCCATATGCACTAGGAAACCAAAACTCTGGTGTGGCTCGCTTTATTGCAGTATTTCCATTATTGCGGTAGTTTGGAACAAAACTCACAATATCTATCTCCAAGGCATGCCTGTATTAGGTATGAGGGAAGAAAAAAGGTGTTTTTAGTACAGCTGAGGACAAGTGTGTCATTGAAAGTCTGTGTAAGAAGACACAAACTATTTACTTCCATGCATTGTTTCTCAGAAAGCTACTTCACCAAAGCAAAGGAGTATAACCCCCTGCAAAAAAAAAAAAAAAAATGAGGTAGCATGGGATTCAGAAACAGGAAGTCCTTGCATAACAATTTTAGGGCAAGTCTAGAAAGCATCCAGTTTAGACTGGAACAGGAGGACAGAGGGAAGTTGAGGGAGAAGGTTCAAGGGAAAAAAAGAGAACTGTTAGATTATCTGGTAGGAAATACCTTCTGGAAAACTGGATTATGAGACACTTTATAAGAACTCTTGAAGGATGTAGGAGACTTAGCCAAAGGCAAAGAAAAACATTATCCTTAAAAAGAAAATGTCTTCCTGGATAGAGAGGGAGAACAATGTGGAACAAAACTCAAAATCATTTGGAAAAAAAAGAAAAGGGGACCAGGTTTGCTGGTCTGATAGAGCCTGGTGGAACCACTGAGACTATGGCCCCCAGCTGCCCTTTAGGTCTGGAATTGAACCCACATCTGTGGCTTCCAGCCAAACAAAAGACAGGCATATGAGCTGAACATGTACCTGAGGTAGATACAATGCTTGGAGAGAACAATCATGGGAGAAAGAGGGGCTGTTTATGCACAGGGAGACAGTTCAGGGGGCAGGAGTGCATGGAGGGATGGACACAGAGAAGAGGTAACTATTAGGAGGAAGTAGGAGGTAAACTGTTACATTGGGGTAAACTGTAGTCAATGTCATGAGACAAAGTGTGTGTGAACTACTGTATGGAAAATGAATTTGCTCTGTAAACTTTCCCCAAATCACAATTAAAAAAAAAAAAAGAAAACGTCCTCTTGTTACAACACTTGATTTAACTAACAACAAAGAAGGTTTAGGAGCTCTGGTGGCGTAGTGCCTAAGGCATTTGACTGCTAACCAGGAGGCTGGCCGTTCAAACCCACCAGCTACTCCTCAGAAAGAAGGCTGGGCAATCTACTTCCGTAGAGATACCATCTTGGAAACCCAAGGAGGGGTTGCTATGAGTCCTATCGACTCGACGGCAGTGAATTTGGTTTGGTTTTTTTAAAGAAGGTTTACACAGTCATAATAACGAAAACACTGAATACAGACCTATTCAAAATACATAAACACTTTTACTGGGATATAGCAGGGAAGACAAACGTGTGTGCAGAAAGTAATGTGAGAGGGCTGAACTCACTGTACAAATCAACAAATAAGACTTAAACTAAAAAATCAAGATACAACAGTCTGGGGGTGCTATTTGGAAATATAAAGGTATATAATGTAAAGAAAAAGCTGAAAGAATTAAAGTTGAAAGTGACTGCATAGAGATAAAGAAGGTAAAGAGTGGGGAGGGGTGAGGAAGGTAAATCTAATGATCTGTTGTTGCCATCTTGAAATTCTTAAAATTATCTTTTGAACATGAGTTTTGTGAGGCCTGATGGGACAAAGCAGCAGGCACATGAGCAGAGGAGATGGGCAGTTGGTCTGCCATTCTTTGCTGCATCAATCACATCTAGCATTTGCTTTGCCCTGGAGCACAGAATCCTAGTGGACTCAGAATGTGTAGGCGGCTCAGACAGACTCAAAGCAAATACAAAGTAAGAGTGTTATGTCTACAACTGAGTAAAAGGGGATGCTGACAGCCTCTGAAGCCACTTTGCATTTGAACAAGATTTTGCTTCAAATGCACAAAAAAGGAAATGACATTCTAAGAAACATCAAACAAGCAGGGAACTGTATCATCGTTTCTTATTCATGTTACTTCCCTGTATTAGCCAAACACACAGAAAAATAATGAGATAGAAGGAAAGGGAAGGTATGGTAGAATGTATGCATAAACCAAAACCACACTCACTGCAATCGAGTTGGATCTGACTCCTCCTTGGGTTTCCAAGGCAGTATCTCTATGGAAGTAGATTCCCCAAACTTCCTTCCGAGGAGACAATGTATGCTTATCAAGGAGTAAAATCAAACCAGTTGAGTTAGTTTTGTGCAGCACTGCCACTGTCCATGGAGTCATTTCTGACTCATAACGACACCCACAGGGTTTCCAAGATTTTAAATCTTTATGGAAGCAGATGCCTCATCTTTGTCCAGTGGAGCAGCTAGTGGATTCAAACCACTGACCTTTTGCTTAGCAGCCAAATGCCTTAACCACTATACCACCAGAGTTCTCTAGTCAGTACAAATTAAGAAATAATGATTTACATCATTTCAGTGATTCTGTATATGAGTCAGATGTTCTTACATTTGCATTTAGAACTCACAGTGCATAAAATAAAGATGAATGGTAAAATTTATGCTAATAATTTAAATTTTTAACTTTTTTTTTTTACCTAGGACATTAAGTAGCAAATAAAAACACCAAGACAAAACCAAAGATGCATGGAAACAATTAGTCCAAGGGACTATGGACCATGAGAACCTCAGCCTACATGACCTGGGTTCAGAAGAACTAGATGGTGCCCAGCTACCACTGTCAATCACTCAGAAAGGGATTCCGTGCAGGAGATCCTAGATAGAGTGGGAGAACAATGTGGAGCAAAACTCAAAATCATAGAAAAAAGACCAGGCTTACTGGTCTGACAGAGACTGGTGAAACCCCTGAGACTATGGCCCCTCCTCATCCTTTGGGCCTGGAATTGAACTTAATCCCATGACTTCCAGACAAATAATAGACAGCCATATAAGATGAACATTTACACCAGGTAGGTACATTCCTTAGAATAATCAACTATGGGCAATCAGAAGGGCAGTATTTGCACATGGAGATAGCTCAAAGGGCAGGAATGCATAGGAAAGAAGGACACAGGCAAAAGGTAACCACAGGGAGGAAGCGGGAAGAGAGCTGTCACATTATGAGCATTGCAATCACTGTCATGAAACAAAATGTGTATGAATTGTCTGGAAAATGAATTGGCTCCATAAACTTTCACCCAAATCACAATAAAAGATAATTAAAAAAATATCATGACAAATTGAGAGAGAATGCAGAGGAAAAAAAAAAAAAAAAAGCTTTATATTTTAGTACCGTTAATGACACTTGTTTCCCTGCTTTTCACTGTTGTTGTTAGGTGCCACTGAGTCGATTTCAACTCATATGACAGAGTAGAATTGCCCCATAGGGTTTTCTAGGCTTTAATCTTTACAGGAACAGATTGCCAGATCTTTTCCCCATAGAGCTGGGGAGTGGTTAGAACTGCCAGCCTTTAGGTTAGCAGCCAAACACTTAACCATTGTGCCACAGGGCTCCTTTGCTTTTCACTGGACTCCACAAGATATGTACCTAGCCCTTCACCTCCTCCAGCTTCATTTCCTATCCAGTCTTGGTTGGCATAACCTCACTGAACATTATTTCTCTTTCATGTCTCCAGGCCTTCATTCATGTTTCCTCTACCAGGAACCCCATTCCTCTCTGTTCTGTGTATTCAGGAACCTTTGCTGACATTCCAAGATTTAGCTCAGATGTCCCTCCTGGGACATGGGGAACCCCAACCCACCATCTTTCTCAGGTGCCCCTCTACCTTGGTGCTGTATATCACTGTCTGCATCTCCTTCACTAGACCTTAATGTCATAGACAAGGACATCAGGGCTGGGGAGGGACTTACTCAAGGAACCTGGTGATGTACTCGCGGCTACAGCGGGACCAGGTGAGGGGGGCGGCGTCGTACAGGAGCTGTGGAGACATGATGAAAGGCCGTTTCCCAACGGGCTCACAGTCATTGCCGCTTCCGTCATGCTGAATGCCAAAACTGCATGAGACACAGGCCCCAGGGGCAAGTGAGGCAGTGGGAGGCCGCCAGCCTGCCCCCACCGCAGAAGTCCGCAAGGTCCTGACTCCCAAGGCTAGCCCTGCCACCTTGGGAAACTGAAATGACTTTGCAGCCTTGAAAAAAGTCACATCCCCTCTCTGAGATCAGGTTCCTCAATCTCAAATATGGTTGTGAGAGCTGGAATCCTACAGGGTCCTGCTTCAGGTACACCAGCCCAAGTCTGACTGACCCAGGGCTGACCTGCTCCTGCTGCAGAGCCAGCCAGCCAGCAATGGCAAGCCAAGGGTGGAGGCCCATCATAGCCTGGCAACCTCACTGGCACCAGGAACAGGCTAATAGAGGTCCCCCTGTGCCCAGGTCATTGTCCTCAGACTGTGTACTTGAGTTAAGCTAAGGAGGCTTACTGCATCACATAAAGCTCTTGGGAGACCATCCTTAGGAGAAGCATGAGAAACTCACATCTCTGGAGCCTCTGCTCTGAGCCAGGGACCAAGCTAAGCACTTTCACAAACACTACCTTGCTCAGTACTAAGACTTCCCAGTGAGGCATTACTATCCCCAGACATGCTCAGAGAGGCTAAGAAACTAGCCAGGCTAACAGCTAGGAAATGATTAGGATTAGGGCAAAGGGCTCTTTCCACCTCGTGGGTGGCCTCAAGGCCCTATGTGCATGGCCATAACCCAGGGAACCCAGTGTCTGGGTGGATGATCCCAACACCTCTGACCCTCATCGGCTCACCAGTCAGTTTCAGATGCTACCATATTCACTAGCTAAACAAGAACCTGCCACCTTCCCAGGCACAGAGGATAAGGGCATGGGCCATGCTTAGACATGGAAGCCTCAGAGTGTCAGAGGGAGGGAGCCTTGGACATCAGTGAATCCAACTCCTTCAACCAATAGGGAGCACACAGAGGCCCAGAGAGGAGAAGACACTTGCCCAAGGTCACAGGGCAAGTGGGAGTAGGTAGCCAGGACCAAGAGTTAAAAATGCAAGCACAGAGGACAAAGGGGAAGGGTCTGTCAAAGACCTCTGGTGACTTTATGGCCCATCCTAGCCCCTCTTTAAATAAGACTTATGCCAGGCCAGCACCAGAGGTGCCCAGGCAGTACCTCTGTCTCATGTTTACAGGGAAGCAGCCCTGGTCGCAAGGGTAGGGATATATGGAGACAGTACACAGCCAGGCCAAGTCAGGGCTCCCTTTCCCAGGCCATTTCTTTTCCCCCTGGAATCTTATAATTCATAGGCCTGGCTGCCTTGTGCCCCCAGGTTGGGAAGGTGAATCTAGGTTCTTGGAGTGGTAATAGGAGTGGGCAAGGTACCTGTGCCCGAGCTCATGGGCCACGGTGAAGGCCAAGGGCAGGCCCGTGTCCTCATTGATGTTGCAGCTGCGGTGTGGCTGGCACATGCCTGCCACATGGGACAGGCCCAGGGTCTCGCAGGGCCGGTTCATGGCTGCACACAGGTCCTTCCTGCACATACAGAGAGAAGCAGGCCCTCAGGCTGAACTGACCCCGAGGGAGAGGGAAAGATGCTCCCTCCCACTGCTTGCTCCATGATCTCACGCCACAATACAGCAGCCATCTAGGAGCACGTACCCTCACTCACACATGATCCCCGGACATATACTTGGGCCTGGGAAGCAGAACTGTGCACAGACAATTTTGATCACTCTTCCAGTGAGGGTGCTGATAGAAGCTGCCAGAGCCCACCCAGCAGAGGGACATTAACTCCACCTGGAGTTTAAAAATACCAATTCTGTAAGAAGGAGCCCTGATGGTGCAATGGTCAAGCATTCAACGGCTAACTAGGAAGTCAGCAGCTTGAAGCCCCCAGGTACTCTATGGGAGAAAGACCTGGTGATCTGCCATTATAAAGATTTCAGCCTAGAAAACCCTATGGGGCAGTTCTACTCTGTCACACGGGGTCACTATGAGTTGAACTGGACTCCACACCTAACAATAACAACAATTCTTAAAGGCCAAAGTAAATCTAACCTTGGGCCAAAGATACCCAAACTCTCCTCAGAATGGGGCTCCCTGAGAGCAGCACTGCATTTTTCCCAAAATCAGGACTTCTTGAAGGTAAGACATAACCTCCTTCAGATGATGGCTCTCCTACAACCCCCACTCCCTCTGGCAGCCGACAGTACCTGGTGAGCAGGATGGCGGTGTCGTGGTGCAGAGGATGGGTGTCTCCCTTCATGTTGATGCTCTTCTGCCACTTGCAGAAGCTCCTCAGGGTGTTGTCTGCATGGTGTGTAATCTTTAGGTCCTCCTAAGGACACAGAGGGAGCTCTGGTGGTGTAGTGTCTAAGGCATCTGATTGCTAACCAGAAGGCCGGCGGTTCAAACCCACCAGCCACTGCTTGGAAGGAAGATTGGGCAATCTACTTTTGTAGTGATACTGCCTTGGAAACCCAAAGAAGGGCCGCTATGAGTCGGATCCAACTCAATGGCAGTGAGTTTGGTTTTTTTTGTTTGAAGGACACAGAGAGAGTCCTTAGGTGGTGTAAATAGTTAATATGCTCAGCTGCTAATCAAAAGATTAGAGGTTCAAGTCTACCCAGAGGTGCTTCAGAAGAAAGGCCTGGCCATCTGTTATCTCATTTCTCTCTCTGAGCTCCAATTTTCTTCAGTCCAAGGGAGGTAGACAGAGGCCCAGAGGGGGCAATGGGAAGACAAACAGCCTGAACACCACTCCACACACACATTCCTGGAGGTGACCTGAGCCAGAGACTGGAGGGTGATGAATGGCACTGCTCAGGCCAAGGAGGTCCTTGCTGTGTCTGCCCTTCCACATGGGGCAGCTTAGCAGTGGGGCAGGAGGGCTCTAGCAGCTGTTGTTCATCCTCAGGGGCCAGTGGAGGCCACAAGACCTCTTACCTCCTCCTCTTCCAGCAGGATCAGGCGCACGATGGTGATATGGATGGGGTTCCCAATGCTGGGGTCATGAAACAGGCCAGTCACCTGCCCAAAGGACAGGGGTCAGGCTGTTACTCAGGATAAGGCATATGAGCACCCAGTGCCCACCCCCAACCCCCTGGATGGATGTACACCCACATGCACCTGCAGGAATGCTCACTTACGTGCACACAAGACTGTACACATAGGACCATTCATTCACATGTATCTACATATGAATGTGTATCCACCTCTGTGAATACACTTTCCCAACCCACCTGCAGAACCTGGGAGACAAGAAGGCCTCCCAGGCCCCTCCTAGGACTGTAGCCTGTCCTGAGCATGAGTTTGGACCTGCTTCCAAGTACCAACCCCCACCCCACCAAGCCCAGCCAATGGCAGCTCAGATGTCCCAACATTGGCTCTTTAGCCCATCTCAGGATCCTACTTCTGCTTACTCTGTCCTTGTCTGCCCTGAAGCCCATTCCTGCCCTGGGGATGCTAGAGCCAGCATCCCAGGACTGAGTCTTCTGATGAGGCATGAAACCTGAGTAGAGTCTGTGGGTGAGGGGTGTGGATAGACCCAGACTCAAGGAGTTTCCTCCACTGCTCTGCTACTCCATCTTCTGGGAGCATTGGCACCTGGGCACAAAGCCATGGGGCCAAAGAGACAGGTATCAGAGACCCCCATGGCTACATGGGGAGCTCTCTACTGATGCCCAGGCCACTCCCAAAGATATAAGATGGGCCAGGTGCAGGGAAATGGGCCTTGAAAATTGGGAAGCTATCAGTTCTTTCAAAGCTATTGGGTCAGAGCAAAGAAGAGATCAGCCCATGATGGGGACCTGGTGTCAAGTTCCAGAAGGCAGAAATAGTAGGATAGGCTTCCAGCAAGTCCATCAAGAAAAATAACATTCAAATAGGAATAGACAAAACAAACAGTGCTAAGAGCACACCACAGGCCCTGATAATGGGGGTGAACGCTCTTCCAGAATCCAGGGTCAGAAATGGTGCCCATCAGCAGTGATGCAGTGTGCCACCACCTGTCTTCATGCACTGACTGCCACCCCAGGAGCCCCTCTGCCTGCTTTCCCCTGACATTCAATCACTTCTGCCTCCTAAATTTTGCTTGAATCTGTCTCTTCTCTCCATCTTCACCATCACTGCCCAGTCCAAGATGCCATCATCTCTTGTCTGGCCAGCTGTCAAAGTTTAATGGGTCTCCCCATATAATCTGAGGCCCCTCCAGGCTACCTGCAGCCTAGCACCTTCAGTTATGTCTTTGAAATACAAACTCAATCTCACCATGCCTTTGCTTAAAGCAACTGAATGGCTCTTCACTGTCTACAGGGTAAAGACAAATGTTCCTGGCCTGGACAACAGGCTTGCCTGGTCTGCCTGAGGCCTACCTCTCTGGCCTTATCTCATGCCCTCACTTCAGCCACTCTGGCTTTCTCTCAGAATCCCAAGTCTTCCTACCATATGGCCTTTCAGATTCAATTCCTTCAGCCTGGAAAATCTTTTCTCCCCTCACTTCTAAGTTATCTTCTGTTCTCTCTCCAGCTCTCAGCCCTCTGTCATGTATTCTGGAAGCCTTCATTCCACCCAACACTCCAAAAGCTCCATGGACCTCTTCTTCCCAGAACCCATGATGATAGCACCTTAACATTCATTGAAGTGATGTTTTGATTAATATCTGTCTCCCTGCCCAACCGTGAGTTCCCTGAGGGCTGCAGCCATGTCTGTTTGCACACCCTCTTATAGCCCCAGTGCTCAGCCGAGCGTCCAACCCATGTAGGACATTCAAGAAATATTTGTTGAACAAATAAATGCATCTTGGGGTCTGTGCTAGGTATTTCCAATGCATTATCTCATTTAAAACAAACAGTGGAAAATGAGAAAAGACCCTGCAAAAAATCAGGTTCAAAGAACAAGTCTTTCCTAGACTACAGATAGATGAACTTGGCATCAGCCCCCAGTGAAGTGGCTGCAGAGAATAAGAAACCCCTAAAGGTCCACTGAGACTTGTCCCAGCAACTGATCCACCCTATATCCTGAGTACTACCACTTGTCTGTCAGTTTGTCATACTGTGGCGGCTTGCATGTTGCTGTGATTCTGGAGGCTATGACACTGGTTTTAAAATACCAGCAGGGTCACTCATGGTGGACAGGTTTCAGTAGAGCTTCCAGACTAAGACAGACTCAGAAGAAAGACAGGGCCATTCACTTCTGAAAAAAATGACTACTGAAAACCCTATGAACAGCAATGAAATACTGTCTGATACAGTGCTGGAAGAAAAGCCCCTCAGGTTGGAAGGCATTCAAAATATGACTGAGGTAAGTGCTGCTTTCTCAAAGTAGAGTCAACTTCAGTGACATGGATGGAGTAAAGCTTTCGGGACCTTCACTGGCTAATGGGGCATGACTCAAAACAGGAAGAAACAGCTGCAAACATCTATTAATAATCGGAACATGGAATGTACAAAGTATGATTCTAAGAAAATTGGAAGTTGTGAAAAATGAAATGGAGCTGAAATGGACTGTCACAGGCCATTATGAATGAGACAATCATATGATCTACTACTCCAGAAATGACAAACTGAAGAGGAATGGCATTGCATTCATCATCAAAAAAGAATATTTCAAGATCTATCCTGAAGTACAATGCTGTCCAGTAATAGGATACACCTACAAGGGAGACCAGTTAATACTACTATTACTTAAATTTATATACCAAGCACTAAAGCCAAAGATGAAGAAACTGAAGATTTTTACCACTCCTGCAGGCTGAAATTAACCAAATATGTAATCAAGATGCATTGATGATTACTGGTGATTGGAATGAGAAAACTGGAAACAAAGAAGAATTCATCAGTAGTTGGAAAATACGATCTTGGTGACAGAAATGACAACAGAGATCATATTATAGAATTTTGCAAGACCAATATTTACTCATTGCAAATACCTCTTTTCAACCACAAATGACAACTATACACATGGACCTTGCCAGGTAGAATACATAGGAATCAAAATGTCTACATCTGTGGACAGAGGTGATAGAGAAGCTCAATATCACAGGAGCTGACTGTGGAACAGACCATCAATCTCTCATATGCAAGTTCAAGTTGAAGCTTAAGAAAATAAAAACAAGACCACAAGAGCCAAAATATGACCTTGATTATATCCCACCTGAATTTAGAGACCATCTAAAGAATAGATTTGATGCACTGAACACCAATGACTGAAGACCAGGTAAGTTGGGTGACATCAAGAACATCATACATGAAAAAAGCAAAAGGTCATTTTTAAAAAAAGGAAAGGAAGAAAAGACCAAAATGGATGTCAAAAGAAACTCTGAGGGTATATGGACAGATAGATAGGAGGACAGGCTAAACAATTAGGTATGTCTATGAAATGGGGAGTGTATCCAAGATCATATATAGGGTTGGCAGACAATGGTCCTATAAGTTTATGTGAATGATCAGAATTCCCAGGTGTACAGTAGAGCTGACAAGGAGCAAGGTTATGGTCATTGCTTGGTCATAGCCAGCTACCCAGAGCAACCGAGTAGTTGATCCTGCGGGCTTGGGACCATAGTCGCAGGGGACATCAAGCTCAATTGGCATAACATACTATACAAAACATTGTTCCACTTCCTACTTTGGCGAGTAGCGACTGGGATCTTAAAAGCTAGCAAGCTGCCATCTAGATGCAACAACGGGTCTCTCCTCGTCAAGAAGAAGAAGATCAAAATTAATGGAAACAATCAGTCCTAGTAACTGGTACACCATCCGATCTGCAACCTATACAACTATGAGACCAGAAGAACTAGATGGTGCCCGGCTACCACTGTCATCCACTTGGAAGGGATGTACGAGATCCTGTATAGAGAGAGAGAACAATGTGGAACAAAACTCAAAATCATTTGGAGGCAAAAAAAAAAAAAGAAGGTGGGGACCAGGTTTGCTGGTCCAATAGAGCCTGGTGGAACCACTGAGACTATGGCCCCTAGCTGCCCTGCAGGTCTGGAATTGAAGCCACACCTGTGGTTTCCAGCCAAACAAAGTACAGGCATGTGAATTAAACATTTACCTCAAGTAGACACACGCCCTGGAGAGAACAATCATGGGAGAAGGAAGGACTGCTTATGCACAGGGAGACAGCTCAGGGCGCAGAAGAGTATGGAGGGATGGACACTGGGAAGAGGTAACTATGGGGAGGAAGTGGGAGGGGAACTGTTGCATTGTAAATTTTGGTCAATGACATGAGACAAAGTATATTATGTGAACTGCTGTATGAAAAGTGAATTTACTCTGTAAATCTTCACCCAAATCAAAAAAAAAAAGAGTGGCAGAGAGAGCCTGCCCCTAGAGCCAGTGCCCTGAATCTGGACTTCTAGCCTCTTAAATTGTGAAAAAATAAATTTCTGTTCTTTAAAGGCAAAAAAAAAAAAAGAAAGAAAGAAACTCTGAAACTTGCTCTTGAATGGAGAGTAGCTAAAATGAATGGAAAAAAATATATGAAATAAAAGAGCTGAACA
The DNA here is from genome assembly GCF_000298275.1 of Orycteropus afer afer. Lineage (NCBI taxonomy): Eukaryota > Metazoa > Chordata > Mammalia > Tubulidentata > Orycteropodidae > Orycteropus > Orycteropus afer. The sequence continues at coordinate 2,376,586 of NW_006921900.1, read as the reverse complement.
GAAGATTCCAAAGGGTGGCTCAAGAAAAGAATAAAGTAATTCAATGAAAGAATTATAATGGAACTAGAAAACCAAAAGGGAAGAAGACATTTGACATTTCTCAAGCTGAAAGAACTGAAGAAAAAATTCAAGCCTTGAGTTGCAATAATGAATATGTTTTGCTCTGTGGGCAAAACATTGAGCAAAGCGGGAAACACTGAAAGAAGATGGAAGGAATACACAGTCACCGTATCAATAAAGAATTAGTGAACAATCAACTGTTTCAGGAGGTGGCATATGATCAAGAACTAATGTGTTGAAGGAAGAAGTCCAAGCTGCCCTGAGGGAATTGGCAAAAAACAAGGCTCCAGGAATTGAAGGAATACCCATTAAGATGTTTCAACAAATGGATGCTGTGCTGCAGGCACTTACTGGTTTCTGCCAAAAAAATTTAGAAGACAGTTACCTGACCAACTGACTGGAAGAGATCCATATATGTGCTCACTCCAAGGAAAGGTGATCCGACAAAATGTGGAAATTATCGAACAATGTCATTAATAGCACATACAATTAAAATTTTGCTGAGGATAATTCAAAAATGTTGTAGCGATATATTGACAGGTCCAGAAATTCAAGTTGGATTCAGAAGAGGACGTGGAACAAGGAATATCACTGCTGATGTCAGATAGATCTTAGCTGAAAGCAAAAGAATATCAGAAAGATGTTTACCTGTGTTTCATTGACTATGCAAAAGCATTAGACTGTATGGATCCTAGCAAATTATGGATAACATTGCGAAGAATGGGAATTCCAGAACACTTAATTGTGCTCATGAAGAACTTGTACGTACACCAGAAGGCTGTCATTTGAATAGAACAAGAGGATACTACTACATAGTTTAAAATCAGGAAGGGTGTATGTCAGGGTTGTATACCTTAACCATACTTATTCAATCTGTACACTGAGCAAATAATCCAGGAAGGTGGACTATATGAAGAAGTACATGGCTTCAGGACTGGAAGAAGACTCATTAACAACCTGTAATATGCAGATGACACAACATTGCTCGCTGAAAGTAAAGATGACTTGAAGCACTTACTGACAAAGATTAAAGACTATAGTTTTCAGTATTATACCTCAACATAAAGAAAATAGAAATCCTCACAACTGGACCAATAAGCAACATTATCATAAATGGAGAAAAGTCTGAAATTGTCAGAGATTTCTTTTTACTTGGATCCACAGTCAACATTCACGGAAGCAGCAGTCAAGAAATCAGACATATTGCACTGGGCAGATCTGCTCCAAAAGACCTCTTTAAAGTGTTGAAGAGCAAGGATGTCACTTTGAAGACTAAGGCGCCCCTAACCCCTGCCATGTTATTCTCAATCACCTCACATGCCGCGCGACTTGGAAGGAAGATTGGGCAATCTACATCCGTTGTGATACCGCCCCGGAAACCCAACAGGGTCACTATGAGTTGGATACAACTCAATGGCATGTTGCTATGCTATGCATATGCATGTGAAAGCTGGACAACAAATAAGGAAGACCAAAGAAGAGCTCATGCATTTGAATTGTGATGTTGGCAAAGAATACTGAAAATACCATGACCTACTGCCAGAAGAACAAAGAATTTGTCCTGGAAGAAGTGCAACCAGAATGCTCCATAGAAGCAAGAATGGCCAGACTTTGTTTCATGTACTTTGTTAATGTTGTCAGAATGGACCAGTCCCTGGAGAAGGATATCATGCTTGGTGAAATAGAGGGTCAGCAAAAAGAGGAAGACCCTCAACGAGATGGATAGACACAGTGGCTGCAACAATATGCTCAAGGATAACAAGGATTATCAGGATGGCACAGGGCTGAGCAGTGTTTTGTTCTGTTGTTCATAGGGTTGCTATGAGTCAGAAGCCAATTTGACAGCTCCTAACAACAACAACATCATATCCTGAGTGAGGGCTAGGAGCAGCTTAGCGCCCCTCTCTCAGCACATGTAATACTTCTCACTGTCTCCCTGGAAGTATGAAGGCAAAACAGGTGCTGGGAGACCATGGAGAGAGGGGGAGTCATGTTTGGTTGATCAACTTAACCAACAAGTGTTTGTTAATGGCCTGCAAGAAATTAGAGTTCTGTTCAGGCATAGAAAGCAAGCCAGCGTGAGTAAAAAGTAAGATCTAGGGGTCATAGGTGATCACAAGCACCCAGGAAATTCATGAGGGAGCCCACAGAGCTAGGTGGGTCTTGTGCCCAGTTCCTGGCCCACAGGGAAACACTGAGAAAAAGGAGGTGAAATGAACCCAGTAAACCATCGGTGGCTCCAGACTACTAGGTTTCTGTCAGGCTGAGCCCTCTGAGAAGTGAGAATAGGAAGGACAAGACCTTAGGGCCTAAAAACCTGGCCTCTCCCCTTGCCCTCAGCTTAGGGGCCCAGCCCTGCTGTGCAGCAACAGTCCACCCAGAACCATGGCTGTTAATGGTTCACCTTCCTAGACAGACAAGACTGAACAGAGAGGCTTGAGTTGGGTCTCTGAATCCTTGAATGCCAGGTTCAGGGCTATGGCTTGTATTTCATAAGGAACAGAGAGTCAGTGATGGCGGCTGAGTCAGGGAAGGATTGATTCAAAGCTGAGCTTGCAGATGAGGACCTGAGCAGTGGGGATGTGATGGCCAGCCAGTAGGGAGAACAACCATGAACAGAGTTCCTTCTTGTCTCTGACCCTCAGGCTTCTCAGCTATAAAATGGGTGGCTGGAGACTGATGATGTCAGAGGGCATTTCCTTTAGGATTGTAGGAGGTGAGGGACTGGCATGGGGGAGCAGAGTACATGACACAGGCCTCAGGGCTTCCTTAGACATCACCCAGCTTCAGAGCACACACCCCTCACCCGTGTCCCCAACCACCTAGCCCAGGGTAGAACCAGTCTTGTGTGGTGGCCTCCCCCCTGCTAACAATGCCACGGCAGAGACCTTTTCTCCCATAAGGCTGCAGGAAGCAGCTTGGCGTCTAAGGCCTGTTTGGCAAACTCGGGATAAGTAGCAGGGAAAGAAAGGCTGGCATGGCAGTCACCATGGGACTCATCAGCTCCAATCAACTAAGTACCCTGAGTGGAATTTGGGACATCACAGCAAGTGTGACCTGAGCAAGGCACTCATTCCTTCTGGGCTTCAATTATCTCAATTGCCACATGGGGTCATTCTCAATGCACAGACGGGTAAGCTGAGGCTCAGAGAGGTAAAGTAACTTGCCCATAATCACAAGCTAGTAATTCAAATGTATGCTGGTGTCCCAGGCAGGAGCCATGCCCAGTGGAAGGCCTGGTACAGAGGAAAAACGAGTTTGTTCAGGGCATTGTGAATGAACCAAGCAGTCTGTGAGCTCTCCCAGGTAGTCACAGAATTGTGGCTGCCACGAGCTCCCCCTCACCCAGCTCTGGTCTTGGTAGTGGGTAGATGCCAGCTTAGCCAATGAGGTGGTGTGAAACCCAATGGTGTCTCTATAGTAGCCCTGGAGAGCCCACTCCTAATGGCTTCCTGCCAGGCCCCCACATATTCCTAGACCCTTCCTCCTGCTTGGGGTCTGTCAGCCTGTGAGCCTTCCTGCCCTAAATTTACCCTTTGCACCCCTTCCCCCACCTTCTTCTGGCCCTTACCACGCACCCCTTGCCTGCTGCCTACAGCTGTCTCACCATGTTCATGATGGTCAGCACATAGTTCTCAACATGTGGCTGCCCATGGTATTCCACCATTTTGGGGTCAGCTACCACCAGGGTCTCCACCCACTTCTCCTTGCTGACCGAACGCTGGTGAAGACGCTTTGGCCGCTGCCTCCGCCACTGCTGCCGCTGCTCCCAGCGCTCCCGCCGAGACTCCAGCTCCAGGGATGCTGTGGGCCAGATGGGGAAGGGGTTAGTTGCCAGCAGGACTGACCCAGGATACATCTCAAAGGCCTTCCTCAGCAAGCTCTCTCTGGGACAGAAGGAACAGCACTGGGATCAGACTGGCTGCCACTATGGCCACTCTGCTGAGGAGGCTCCCAGCCAAGCTCATAGAGGTCAGTTATTGTAGGGTGGGAGCAGGGTGAGGAGGGGAAGGAGGTTCCTAGCTAGTTGCTCTACTGAGGCTGGGTATGGCCTTGCCTTGCCTGGACACTTGAGAGAGAATGATTGGCAGGGCAGGGAGTGCCACAGCAGGAAGGAAGCAGAGGAAGATCGAACCCAGAGGAGAGGAGGTGGGAGTGAGCGTGAAGCAGGCCTGACGGGCAGAGGCTGCAGGGCTGTGGCACAGCTAGAAGGCACATGATATGGCGAAGTGTCAACCTGTCTGAACCTCTGGTCCAAGGGGAGCAGCACTTGGAGATGTTGACAGAAGCTTCTAGAAGGGGCCCACCATCCTCCCAAGCCCATCCCCTACCTAGGAGATGGCAGCAGAGGGGAGTACCTTGCACTCCACAGGTGCCCGGAGCCCTGGAAACACCCTGCTCTGCTCGCCTCTCAGGTGCTTGGCGCTTGTATACCACATGGGGCTGGGCCTGGCCAGGCCGGGCTGGAGCACTGTCCAGAGGCTCAATGAAGTAGTCCTCATTAGAGAGCTGGAACACACCTTTCTGAAGAAGAAATATCAGGGAAGATAGCATTCAGGGTGCTCCTGCCCACCCCTAGAAGCCCCTCCTGCCCAGCTGCACTCATACTGCTCCCACCACTCCTGACTGATCCCTGACACACCATGTTTTCCTTCCTCTGGACCTTGCTCACTCTGTACACTCTTTCTGGAACACCCTTCCCTGCCATCTTTACACAGCCAGAGGTTTCAAAGCTCAGGTTAGGAAGTGAGAAGTGGGTCTGCTTCAAAATCTAACAAGATGGCTTCTTCCACATGGTCCCAGACAGCCTTCTCTCCCAAGCAGGCATCCTAGGCCTCCAGGCCATTTTGTATCTCCTTTGAATGCCAGACAACTCCAGTCACTGGACCCCCTTCCAACTACCTTGAGCTTCTGACATGCCCTTGGTTTCCCTGAGATGATGAATCACTCCAGAAGCTGTTCCACCCACACCTGAGCCACAGAGATGCTCACAGCCACTGGGACATACTGTTCCTTGGACGTAGGGCATGCCAGAGAAAGGAAGCTGATGGGGGGGGGGGGGTGTCTCAGGTATGCCTGCCCAGTATCCAGAGTCCAGGGAAGGGAAGAACCTTGGGAATGATTTCTGGACAGCTCACCACCTCCTGAGGAAGCTCGGACCACTAGTGGATGACTCCAACAGGAAAGGATTTAGCTCCTTCAGGCTTCCCTTCTTTGGCATTAACTCTGCCCCTTCTTTGGGTCATGCTGACCAAGTGGGCCTGGAGAGCTGGAAAGTCCTCAGTTTTAGGGCCTGGAGACTTGGGTTTCAATGCAGACTCCACCAAGTTCCTCTCTGAGTTTGTTTCCTCATTTATAAAATGGGCATATCTCCTCTGAGTGGCTGCTGCAAGGGCTCAGCAAGATTCACTGTACATAAAGAGATGGGCATAGGCTGCATAATTAGAATACTTTGTGGTATTACTGTGGCAGCACAGGCTTTGACCAGTAAACCCTCCAAGACTATGGCCCCAGGTTACCCTTCCAGCCTGGAACTGGACTTACTCGCATGGGTTAGCTCTCAGCCAAACAACAGGAAGGTCTATGAGCTAAACGCCTACCCTAGGGAGATGCACCCCTTAAAACAGTCACCCATGAAGGAAGGACAGCACTTGCATAGGGCTTAAGCTAGACAGACAGGAATGCATAGGTTAAAAAGGAAACAGGGAAGGGGTAACCCCAGGGGGGTGGGGAAAGAGCATAGGCTCTGAAGCCAGATCACCCCTTCCCAATGTGTCTGCATGGGACAGATGATAAAACAAAAACACATGCAAAAACAAAACCCAGAGATAGTGGAGTACATGTGGTAAGAAAAATTAAACAAGGGAATGTGACAATGAGTAGACAGCTACTTTTGACTGGGAGTCAGGGGACATTTTCTGAGGAGGTGACATTTAAGCTGGCATCTGACTGTACAGATGCCAGGTGAAGACTGGGGAAAAGAGCCTTCCAGGCAGAGGGAATAGCTTGGGCAAAGGCCCTAAGGTTCTGAGCTTGGCATGTGTGAGGTATGGAAAAGCTAACACATACTAAGCACCTACTATGTGCCACCACCACTTATCTGTCAGTTTGTTGTCCTGTGGTGGCTTGTGTGTTGCTGTGAGACTGGAGGCTATGCCACCAGTATTTCAAATACCAGCAGGGTTACCCATGGTGGACAGGTTTCAGCAGAGCTTCTAGACTAAGACAGACTTGGAAGAAGGAAGGGGCCATCCACTTCTCAAAGAACTGGTCAGTTTATGAATGGCAGTGCAACACTGCATGAGATATTACTGAAAAACTTTATGAATAGCCCTGAAACACTGTCTCATACAGTGCCGGAAGATGAGCCCCTCAGGTCGGAAGGTACTCAAAATATGACTAGGGAAGAGCTGCCCCCTCAGAGTAAAGCTGACCTTAATGACATGGATCAAGTAAAGCTTTCGGGACCTCCATTGGCTGATGTGGCACAATTCAATATGAGAAGAAACAGCTGCAAACATCCATTAATAATAGGAACATGGAATGCATGAAGCATGAATATAGGAAAATTGGAAGTTGTCAAAAATGAAATGGAAGCATAAAGATTGATATACTAGGCATTAGTGAGCAAAACTGGACTGGTTTTGGCCATTGTGAATCAGATAATCCTATGATCTACTATGCCGAGAATGATAAGTTGAAGAGGAATGGCAAGGCATTCACTGTCACAAAGAATGTTTTGAGATCTATCCTGAAGAACAATGCTGTCAGTGGTAGGATAATATCCATATGCCTACAAGGAAGACCAATTAATACTACCATTATTCAAATTTACACACCAACCTCCAAAGCCAAAGATGAAGAAATTGAAGATTTTTACCAACTTTTGCAGTCTGAAATTGACCAAATATGCAATCAAGATGTGTTGATTATCACTGGTGATTGGAATGCAAAAGTTGGACACAAAGAAGAATCACTGGTAGTTGGAAAATATGGCCTTGGTGACAGAAATAACGCTGGAGATCACATGATAGAATTTTGCCAAGACCAAAGACTTATTCATTGCAAATATCTTTTTTCAATAACATAAATGGTGGCTGTACACATGGATTTCACCAGATGGAGTACACAGGAATCAGATCAACTACATCTGTGGAAAGAGGCAATGGAGAAGCTCAATATATTCAGCTGAAATGAGGCCAGAAGCTGACTGTGGAACAGACCATCAATTGATCATATGCAAGTTCAAGATGAAGCTAAAGACAATTAAAAGAAGTGCACAAGAGCCAAAATATGACCTTGATTATATCTCACCTGGATTTAGAGACCATCTAAAGAATAGATTTGATACACTGAACACCAATGATTGAAAACCAGAAGAATTGTGGGATGACATCAAGAACATCATCCATAAAGAAAGCAAAAGGTCAGTAAAAAGACAGGAAAGAAAGAAAAGACCAAAATGGATGTCAGAAGAGACTCTGAAACTTGTCTTTGAACGGAGAGTAGCTAAAGCAAATGGAAAAAGAGATAAGAGCTGAACAGAAGAATTCAAAGAGCAGCCTGAGAAGACAAAGTCAATTATAATGAAATGTGCAAAGACCCAGAGTTAGAAAACCAAAAGGGAAGAACATGCTCAACATTTCTCAAGCTGAAAGAACTGAAGAAAAAAAACAAGCCTCGAGTTGCAACCTTAAAAGATTCAATGGGCTAAATATTGAATGATGCAGGAAACATCAAAAGAAGATGGAAGGAATACAGAGAGTCACTGTACCAAAAAGAACTGGTCGATGTTCACCCATTTCAGGAGGTGGCATATCATCAAGAACTAATGGTATTGAAGGAAGAAGTCAAAGCTGCATTGAAGGAATTGGTGAAAAACAAAGCTCTAGGAATTGACAGAATACTGAGTGAGATGTTTCAATAAATGGATGCTATGCTGGAGGCACTCACTCATGTATGCCAAGAAATTTGGAAGATAGCTACCTGGCCAACTGACTGGAAGAGATCCATATTTGTGCCCACTCTAAAGAAAGGTGATTCCACAGAATGTGGAAATTATCAAACAATATCATTAGTATCACATGCAAGTAAAATCTTACTGAAGATAATTCAAAAATTATTGCAGCAATATATTGACAGAGAACTTCCAGAAGTGCAAGCTGGATTCAGAAGAGAACATAGAGCAAGGGATATCATTGCTGATGTCAGATGGATCTTGGCTGAAAGCAAAGAATACCACAAAGATGCTTACTTGTGTTTTATTGACTTTGCAAAGGCATTCGATTGTGTGGATCCTAACAAATTATGGATAACATTGTGAAGAATGGGAATTCCAGAACACTTAATTGTGCTCATGAGGAACCTGTACATAGACTAAGAGCCTGTCATTTGAAAAGAACAAGTGGATGCTGCATGGTTTAAAATCAGGAAGGGTGTGCGTCAGGATTGTATCCTTTCACCTTTCACCACACTTATTCTATCTAAGCAAATAATCCGAGATGCTGGACTATATGAAGAAGAACATGGCATCAGGATTGGAGGAAGACTCATTAACAACCTGTGATAGGCAGATGACACAACCTTGCTTGCTGAAAGAGAATGACCTGAACCACTCACTGATGAAGATTAAAGACTACAGTCTGCAGTATGGATTGCATCTCAACCTAAAGAAAACAAAAATCTTCACAATTGGATCAATAAGCAGCATCATGATAAATGGAGAAAAGATTAAAGTTGTCAGAGATTTCATATTACTTGGTTCCACAAGCAACACCAATGGAAGCAGCAGTCAAGACATTAGACAACGTATTGCATTGGGCAAATATGCTGCAAAAGACCTCTTCAGGTGCTGAAGAGCAAAGATGTCTCCTTGAAGACTAAGGAGCGCCTCACCCAAGTCATGGTATTTTCAATTGCCTCATATGCATGTGAGAGCTGGACAATGAGTAAGAAAGACCAAAGAAGAGGTGATGCTTTTGAGTTGTGGTGTTGGCAAAGAATGCTGAAAAGCACCATGGACTGCTAGAAGAAGTAACAAATCTGTTCCAGAAGAAGTGCAGCCAGAATGCTCCCTGGAAGCGAGGATGGCCAGACTTTGTCTGACCTACTTTGGTCATGTTGTCAGAAGGGACCATTCCCTGGAGAAGAATATCATGCTGGGTAAAGTGGAGGGTTGACAAAAAAGGGGAAGGCTCTCAGCAAGATGGATTGACACAGTGGCTGCAATGATAGGCTCAGGTATAGCAAGGACTGTGAGGTTGGCACAGGACTGAGCAGTGTTTCATTCTGTTGTACATAGGGTTGCTACGAGTCAGAGCCAACTCGAGGGCACCTAACACCACCACGTCTACGTGCCAAGCACTTTCTAATCAGCACTTACTACTCATAACTCCCCTATGCAGTAGGTATGATTAGTCTCATTTTACAGATGAGGAAACTGAGGAACTGAGAGGAGTAACTTGCTCAAGGTCACATAGCTAGAAAGTAAGTCCATGTGGCTACAGCAAAGGGAGAGAGAAGGATGGTGGTGAGTAACAGGGTGAGGCTGAGTCTCCCTTGGCTGGAGGACGGTAAGCCCCTTACTAAGGTGAGCATCCATCCTCAGATCCACCCAGTGTCCAGTCTCTGGGGTCTTTACACCCTCATCCTTAGTCAGGGAATACCCACTCCCTTTCAAGGAGATGACAGGTTCACAGGTGCTTGGCAGACCCTAACTACAGACATCAAGTGGTGGGACATTTTCCCATGAGGTGCTTAGCAGGCCTTTGCTCAATATATGATCCAAAGGTGAGCCAAAGGAGGTGGGAGTGAGATTTGCTGCGGAAATGGGGCAACCTCTGCAAACTTGCCCAAGACACAAGCCTGGGGGTCCTGGACTGCCTTGACTCCCTCCTGAAAGCCACCTCAAGTGGCTGCCACCTCTACAGGCTGGTCAGACTTTACACACCAGCCCACCCATCCACCCACTGTGTCAGTATCCCCCAAACTCCCCTGCAGCCCAGGGCAGATAGGCTTCCAAAGGCCCAGACATTCTGTGGCCATTGGCATAAGCTGCCCTGTAATTAGGACCTGTTCTAACTATGGCTTTTGCCTGAGCACTCTGAGCTGAAGGCCAGCTGATAGCTAACAGTGTGCACACATCCCCCATTCCTCCCTCAAGCACCCTCTAGAACTAGGAGGGCATGGTTAGGCATCTAAATGGAGAGAAGAAAGGGGCCCCACCCTACCTGGGGTGGAAGCTGCTATAACAGGGCGTTCAAGCAAAGGGAGGCTATCAGGGCTGCAAGCAATAGCCAGCATCACCCTTCAGCCCAAAGTCCAGTGGCTGATGCCTGCTCTGATCTGGACAGAGAGGGGCTGACAGAAGGGGCTTACTACTCCCCAAGAAATGGCTAAAGGGTACAGGGTGCCTACCCCAGAGAAGAGGAGTTAAGGGACTCTGCAGGGGAACAAAGTTATAACTGACACCCCAAAGAAAGAAGGGGTCAACTGCTTTCAATTTATTTAGTCTACGAAAAAACAAAAGCAAAAAAAACCCGTTGCTGTGGAATCAATTTCAACTCTTGGCAGCCCCATGTGTTCTAGAGTAGAACTGCTCCATAGGGCTTTCTCAGCTGTAATCTTTACGGAAGTACATCACCAGGTCTGTCTTCCCCAGCACCAGTGAGTGGGTTTGAACCACCTACCGTTATGCTTGTAGTCCAGTGCAAACTGTTTGTAACACCCAGGGAACTGGTCAATCTACAAACAGTGGTTGTCAAAGTAGTGTCTCTGGACCTGCAGCATGCGTATTATCTGGGAAATTCCCAGAAATGCAAGTTTTCGGGCCCCCCCCCACACACCTACCTCCTCAGACACTGTTGAAATTAGTCCTTCGGGTGATTCTGATGCATGTGAAAGTTGAGAACCACTGCCCTAGACAAGGCCTACGTTTGTCAGTCCCATTTTACAGGAGTGAATACTAAAGCCCAGGGAGGAAAAGCACACTGGCCAAGGCCACCAGCAAAGTCAGGACTTGGCTAGTGGAAGCCCCACATTGCACTGCCCCCACTCCATGCCCAGTGCACTCACCAGGCCATGGCAGGCACTGATGGCCGCCACGCCACCCTCGAGCTCAGGATCCTGCACCTCACCAAGCAGGTGGCATGCAGGGGCGTAGGCCTGGATGTGTGCACGGCCCAGGCCACCATGCCGCCGTGTTTCAGTCACAAAGCCAGGTGCCAATAGGTGCCGGTTGGTGGTCAGGTTGAAGCGCAGCTCTCGCCCACGATACAGCAGCTCATAGAAGGCTGGCACATTGTGCCGAGCAGACACGTCCCGTTTGCGCAGCTTGCGGGGCCACAGCTCATAGGACAGGAAGGAGCCCCCTGCATCCACACGCACTGGGTGCACAACGTCCAGCGCTGCCCGGCTCTCAGAGACATGACCTGTGAAAAGACACACAGGTACCTTGGTCAACACCAGATTTGGGGCCCCAGGCTGGTTTTCATGGACTAAAGGGGGAGTGGCCACAAGGAAACAGCTGGGATCAGATGGCCTGGGTTCATCCTTTATGACTTCCTCTGCTAGTTTATCTCTCTAGGCCTTAGTCTCTCCATCTGATTAACTTTAATTTCTACTATTGCTCACCTTGACCCTGTCCCTTTGTTGCTATTGTTTAGTTGCTGTGGAGTAAATTCAGACTTGTGGTGACCCCATATGTACAGAACAGAACAGCTTCATTGAGTTTTCCAGGTTATTAACTTCTAGAAGCTGATCACCAGGCCTTTCTTCCAAGGCACTTCTGAGTGGGTTCAAACAGTCCAATCTTTGAGTTAGTAGTTGAGCATTTAACAGTTTGTACCTCTGTCTTAGTTATTTAGTGCTGCTAAAATAGAAATGGGAGCTCTGGTAGCATAGTGCCTAAGGCACTGGACTGCTAACCAGAAAGCTGGTGGTTCAAACCCACCAGCCACTCGTTGGAAGGAGGCAATCTACTTCCATAGTGATACTGCCTCGGAAACCCAAGGAGGGGTCGCTATGAGTCGGGTCTGACTTGACGGCACATAACAACAACAAAATAGAAATACCACAAGTGGGTGGTTTTAACAAACAGAAATTTATTCTCTCACAGTTCAGGAGGCTGGAAGTCTGAATTCAGAGCGCCAGCTCTAAGGGAAGGCTTTCTCTCTGACAGCTCTGGAGGAAGGTCACTGTCTCTTTTCAATAACTGTGAGCCCAGTGTTCCTTGGAGATCTCCATGTGTCTTGGCATCAATCTTTCCCAGAGTGTAGGAGGTTCTCAGCACAGAGACCCCATATCTAAAGGATACCCTCCACTCTTGGCAGTAGTCAAGTCCCTTCTTCTCTGCTTGCTTCTTTCTCCTTTTATCTCTTCTGAGATAAAAGCCAATGCAGGCCACATCCTAGGGAGGCTCCTCTTAATTGGATCAGGGCTGTGACCCGAGTAACTGTGTTGCATCCCACCCTAATTCTCTTATAACTGATTAGCTGATCACAGCAGATCACATGGCAGGGAGGATGATTACATCACTACATCATTGGCAAATTACACCATCATGTAACTGCCAAACCACTGTCAATAATGTTGTTGTTGTTAGGTACTGTCAAGTCAATTCGGACTCACAGTGACCCTATGTACAACAGAGCGAAACACTGCCCAGTCCTGCACCATCCTCATATTCCTTGCTATGCTTGAGCCAATCATTGCAGCCACTGTGTCAATCCATCTCATTGAGGGTCTTCTCCTTTTTCTCTGACCCTCCACTTTATCAAGCATGGTATCATTCTCCAGGGAATGGTTCCTTCTGACAACAGGACCAAAACAGGTGAGATGAAGTCTGGCCATTCTTGCTTCTAAAGGAGCAATCCTGCTGCACTTCTTCCAAGACAGATTTGTTCACTCTTCTGGTAGTCCAGAGTATTTTCAGTATTCTTCACCAACACCATAATTCAAAGGCATCAACTCTTTTCCAGTCTTATTTATTGTCCAGCTTTCACATGCATATGAGGTGATTAAAAATACTGTGTCGTGGGTTAGACGCACCTTAGTCTTCAAAGTGACATATTTGCCCAGTGCAACATGACATCTGATTTCTTGACTGCTGCGTCCATGGATGTTGATTGTGGATCCAAGTAAAATGAAATCCCTGACAACTTCAATCTTTTCTCCATTTATTATGATGATGCTTACTGGTCCAACTGTAAGGCTTTTCATTTTCTTTACGTTGAGGTGTAATTCATACTGAAGACTATAGTCTTTGATCTTCATCAGTAAGTGCTTCAAGTCATCCTCACTTTGAGCAAGCAAGGTTGTGTTATCTGCATATTGCAAGTTGTTAATGTGTCTTCCTCCAATCCTGATGCTGCATTCTTCTTCATATAGTCCAGCTATTTGGATTATTTGCTCAGCGTACAGATTGAATAAATATAGCAAAAGGATACAACCCTGATGCACACCCTTTCTGATTTTAAACCATGCGGTATTCCCTTGTTCTGTCTGAACTACAGCCCACGAGCACAATTAAGTGTTCTGGAATTCCCATTCTTTGCAATGCTATCCATAATTTGATGTGATCCACAAAATCGAATGCCTTTTGCACAGTCAATAAAACACAGGTAAACATCTTTCTAGTATTCTTTGCTTTCGGCCAAGATCTATCTGACATCAACAATGATATCCCTCATTCCCCATCCTCTTCTGAATATAGCTTGAATTTCTGAAACTGTCAATATACTGCTACAACCGTTTTTGAATAATCTTTAGCAAAATTTTGTGTGTGATATTAATTATATTGTTTGATATTTCCATTCTGTTGGATCACTTTTCTTTGGAATGGGCAAAATTATGAATCTCTTCCAGTTGGTTGGCCAGGTAGCTGTCTTCCACATTTCTTGGCATCAACGAGTAAGTGCCTCCTGTGCTGCATCTGTTTGCTGAAACATCACAACGGGTATTCTGTCCATTCCTGGAGCCTTGTTTTTCACTACTTCCTTCAGTGCAGCTTGGACTTTTCCTTTAATACCATTCTTGATCATATCCTATCTCCCGAAATGGTTGAATCTTGACCAATTCTTTTCGGTATGGTGATTCTGTTCATTCCTTCTTCTTTTGATCTTCCCTCATTGTTCAATATTTTGCCCACAGAATCCTTCCACATTGCTTGAATTTTTAATTCAGTTCTTTCAGGTTGAGAAATGCTGAGTGTGTTCTTCCCTTTTGATTATTATAATATTTTTCTTTCTCTTCTTGGGCTGCCCTTTGATATCTTCTGTTCAGCTCTTTTATTTAATCATTTCTTCCATTTGCTTTAGCTACTCTCCATTCAAGAGCAAGTTTCATATCTCTTCTGACATCTATTTTGGTCTTTTCTTCATTTCCTGTCTTTTTAATGATTGTTTGCTTTCTTCACATATGATGTCATCCCACAACTTGTCTGGTCTTCTGTCACTGGTGTTCAATGCATCAAATCTATTCTTCAGATGCTCTACAATTTAGATGGGATAGTCAAGGCCATATTTTGGGTCTTGCGGACTTGTTTTAATTTTATTCAGCTTCAGTTTGAACTTGCATATGAACAATTGATGGTCTGTTCCACAGTCAGCTCCTGGCCTTGTTTTGACTGATGATATTGAATTTCTCCATTGCCTCTTTCAACAGATGTAGTCTATTTGATTACCGTGTATTCCATCTGGTGAGATCCAAGTATGTGTACACTCGCCATTTAGTTGAAAAAGGTATTTTCAATGAACAAGTCATTGGTCTTGTAAAATTCTATCATGTGATCTCCAGTGTCATTCCTATCACCAAGGCCATATTTCCCAGCTACTGATGTTTCTTCTTTTGTTTCCAACTTTCGCATTCCAATCACCAACAACTGTCATTACATCTTGATTGCATGTCTGGTCAATTTCAGACTACAGAAGTTGGTGAAATCTTTAATTTCTTCATTGTTTGCTTTGGTGTCAATAATGGCCCAGCCAAACAGACACATATTTTGGGAAGACAAATTCAACCCATGACAGTGACCCAGTGACTCCTTGACCCTGTCCTTATTCCTTCCATTCCACCCACTGGCCTCCTTGATGTTCCTCCAACAGGCCAGACACATTCCTACCTCAGGGATTTTGCACTGTTCTTCCTTCTACCTGGAACACTCTTCCATCAGATATTCACATTGCTCAACGCCTCACCTCCTCAAGCCTTTGCTCCAATGTCTCCTTCTCAGTGAGGCTTCCCCTGACCACTTCATTTTAAAATTATAATTTTTGGTCCTCTCTATTCCCCTTCCCTGCTTTATTTTTTGAAATAATTTGAACATATCATTTACATGTTTATTATTTCCACTATTTGTCTGTTTCTCTCTCTCCCTTCAGAGTTAAGTTCCAGGAGGGCAAGGAGCTTCCTATTCTTTGTTTTTTTTCTGATGAATGTAAGTGCTAGAAGAGTGCCTGGCAACCAGTCATTGCTTGACAAATATTTGTTAAGTGAATCTACAGAATGAACAGTGTCAAAGTACCCAATAACAAGATAAGCATGGGCTTCCTTGTGCTTACTAACCTGTAGTGAACAATTTCACTACACCAAAGATTCTGTTTCTAGGTATGGCTGGCATCTCTCCCAATCCAACACCTTCCTACAGAATCAAAGCCTCTTTTCAAATTTATGGTCCCTGACAGGGGCAGAGTACCTGGTAAGCAAGGTAACCCACTGCCATCAAGTCAATTCTGACTCATAGTGACCCTTTAGGACAGAGCAGAAGTGCCCGGTAGGATTTCCAAGGCTTTACATCTTTACAGAAGCAGAGTGCCTCATCTTTCTCCCACAGAATAGCTGCTGAGTTTCAATCACCAACCTTTCAGTTGGCAGGCAAATGTTTTAACCACTATGCTATCAGAGCTCCAAGCAAGGTAAACAGGGTCTTATTTGAGCTTATTTACTAATCTGGAGTGAACAGTTTCACATAAACATGACCACTCAGGTGGGGATACCCCACCACCTTACCACCTACCCCTTCCACAGAGTAGCTCTGGCTTATGTCTTTCACATGTTAGATCCATTTGAAGAGTTCCAGGGCTGGAAAAAATCTGCAGACTTCTGCTCAGGCTCCCACAGTTTGCAAAACTCTCTTCCTGTAGCTCTGTCTTTTTGGATTTTCTGATAAGGCCCAGATTCTGAACCTTTTTCTGCCATGGCACCCCTTCCCAGAATGTTACTGAATTAATAAATAAAATACACAGGCATACCAAAGAAATGGATTACATTGAAATACAGTTATCAAAAGATATTTTTAAGTTACTAGGGGCAGATGAGAAAGACCTCTGGTGATGTAGTAGTTAAAGCATTTGGCCGTTAACCAAAAGGTTGGTGGTTTGAACCCACTAGTCACTCCACAGAAGACAGACAAGGCAGACTGCTTCTGTAAAGATTTGCAGCCTTGAAAACCCAATGGGGGTTGCTATGAGTCAGAATCAACTAGATAGCAATGAATTTGGCTTGGTTTGGAGGGCTACATAGAAGCAGGAGAAAAGAAAGACTCAATGCTTAGGGGAAACTGAGCTTCTCTTAAGGGTGATGGAAATATCTGGGAATGGATCAGGGTGATGGTTGAACAATGTGATGAACATCATTAATGTCATTGAATTGTACATGTGAAGGTTATTGAAGTCAAACATTTTGTTACACACACATCTATGTACTATGATAAAAAATGTTTAAATATATTTTTTAAAGTGGGGTATAGAATTATGTGCTTCTTTATTAATGTAGCTGGGCAATCTACTTCCATAGTGATACTGCCTCGGAAACCCAAGGAGGGGTCACTATGAGTTGGATCCGACTCGACGGCAGCGAGTTTGGTTTTGGTTTAAAGACAAATTTAACAACTATGATAATTTTGAAATAGTGATGTGCATAACCCTACTTGGAGAAAAAATATTTTTCTCTAATGGTGACAAAGTCACAGCTACTATTAATACTGCTGGGATCTGTTGCTAACATGCATAACTGAAGGAAATGCTAAATTTCACTTAGAAGTTAGGAGACCTAAAGATGCAATCTTCTCTCAGGAGCCCTGATGGCACAGGGGTTAAGTGCTTGGCTGTTAACCTAAAGATTAGCAGTTCCAATCCACCAGACACTTCATGGGAGAAAGATGTGACAGTCTGCTCCTGTAAAGATTTATAGCTCTGCAAACCCTATGGGGCAGTTCTACTCTATCCTATAGGGTCACTGAGAGTTGGAATTGACTTGCTGGCAATAAAATAATCTTCTCCCATCCAAGTTCCTTGTTACTGTTGTTATGTGGCATTGAGTTGATTTTCAACTCATAGTGACACCATGTGACAAAGTAAAACTGCCCATAGGTTTTCCAGGTTGTAATATTTATGGAAAGGAGTCTTCATGTCACAGCGGTTAAACCCTGAGCTGCTAACTGAAACGTTGGTAATTGAAACCCACCAGCCACTCTGTAGGAGAAAAATGTGACAGTCTCCTTCCATAATGATTACAGCCTATAGGACCATTCTACTTTGTCCTATAGGGTCGCTATGAGTCTGAATCAACTCCACAGCAATAGATTTGTTTTTGGTTTCGAATCTTTGCAGGAGTGGACTGCCTGGTTTTTGTCCCACAGAGCTGCTGGGTGGGTTCAAACCTGCCAACCTTTCAGTTAGCCACCAAGAGCTTAACTGTTATGCTGCCAGGGCTCCTTATCCAAGTTCATGGACACCCACCCCCCCCAAATTCCATCATCGTCTCTTGGGCCGGCAGACCGCAGTTGAGGACATCTGTGGTATGGTCTCCAGACTGTTTCCTAAATGAGAAAGCAAAGAGAGGCTCAGAGAGATGGAAAGACTAGTGTAAAACTACACAGCGAGAGTGGCAAAATTGGGGCTGGGACCCAAGTCTCCCAAATGGCTCCAATCTCATCAGTAATATTCAGCAATCTGTCTCTTGCTGGGGCTCAGTTTTCCCATTGCTAAGGTGAGAGAGTTGAACTAGATCAAGTTTTCACATTTCTTTGGCCACTAGATCTAGTTTTCAATAGAAATACATCTTATTATGTTAATAGGGAAGGAATGATTCAGAAAAGAAGGGTGAGAATGGCTGCAGAACTTGATGAATGTAATCAATGTCACTGAATTGTACATGCAGGAATTGCTGAATTATGCTAATCGGTGTATGTTCTGCTGTGTATATTCTCAACGACAACAACAACAAAAATCATTAAAAAAGTTTTAAAGAGAAATACATCATGTATCAAAGCAGCACTGCTATGGGGGGCCCAAGGGGAACCTTGGGGCCCACGATCTTGCCCCCTCCCTCTCTTCCTGCAGTTCCCAGACTCTGATGAGCACAGTTAGGAAACTGGCCAATCTGTGGTTTCTCTCAGTCCCAAGTCCTGCCCAGACTGACTGGTGTATGCCTAGTTCCTAGGACCCTGGCTACTCATGACAGTAAACCCTCAGGACACATGAATATCTGAGTGCCCTGCAGATTTTCTACCAGGGCTCTCTCTGTGACAGGCGAGGCAGGAAGGGAAGTCAAGGCCCAGCCCAAGGCTTCATCCAGGCCAAACTACAGAAACCCAACCCGCCTCAAGTCTGCACCCTGCTAAACCATATGCATAGTGTCCTGCATAAACAGTGGTGAGTCCCTTTACTGAGGACATCCTCCTACTGCCCACCATTGCCCTAGCAGACTGATGGCCATCAGGGCACAGAGATGGTCAGAAGCACCTCAAAAAGCCTGCTTCAGATCATGGGAGAATAGAAGGGCTGTGTATGCACAGGGAGACAGCTAGGGGGCAGGAATGCATGGGAGGGAGGGACACAGGGAAGAGGTAACTATGGGGAGGAAGTGGAAGGAGAGCTATTGCATTGTGGGAAATTGTAGTCAATGTCATGAGACAAAGTGTATGTGAGCTGCTATATGGAAAGTGAATTTGCTCTGTAAACTTTCACCCAAATCACAATAAAATTTTTTTTAAAAAAAGCCTACTTCAAAACTCAAAATCATTTGGAAATAAAAAAGGGGGCCCAGATTTGCTGGTCTGATAGAGCCTGGTGGAACCACTGAGACTATGGCCCCCAGCTGCCCTTAAGGTCTGGAATTGAACCCACACCTGTGGCTTCCAGCCAAACAAATGACAGGCATAGGAGTTGAACATTTACCTGAGGTAGACACATTCCTTGGAGAGAACAATCATGGGAGAAAGAAGGGTTGTTTATGCACAGGGAGACAGTTCAGGGGGCAGGGGTGTACGGAGGGATGGACACAGGGAAGAGGTGACTGTCGGGGAGGAGGTGGGGGGGAGATGTTGCATTGTGGTAAATTGTAGTCAATGTCACGAGACAACATGTATGTGAACTACTGTATGGAAAGTGAATTTGCTCTGTAAACTTTCACCCAAATCACAAAAAAAAAAAAAAGCCTGCTTCAGGAGGCTGGGTGGACTGGGGTAATCTGCTGTGTGGCTTTGGGCAAATCTTTCTGTTTCTGAGCTTCAGGAGGACACTAGTACCAGAGTTTGAGAGACTTCCGGATAAGAATCACTGAGGTATTTGTTAAAAACAAATTCCCAGACCCACTGAATCAGCATCTCCAGGAAACAGGACTGGGAAGCTGTGTTTTTAAAAAGAGCCTCAGGGAAGTTAGGAAATTCCCTACTGGGAGTGAATCTGGCTGAACCTCAGTAGTACCTGGGGAGCTTTGAAAAACCACAGGTGGCCAGGACCTAACCCAGAGATGCTGATTCCATACATCCCAGGCTCTGGAGGCCTGGAATCTATATTTCTTTAACACTTTCCTGCAATTCTGATACAGCTATTTCAGGAACTGGCATTTGCATATCACTAGGCTGGATGATTTAACCCTTTCATGAATGATCTCCTTTTAATTTTTGATACCATCTGTTTTCAGTAATGGAAAGCATGTTGAAATCAAGGGAGAAAAATTTTTTGGAGGCGAAATGAATTTTGATACCATTAAGTGAGACACATATGTCCCAAGTGGACTCTGGTAGCAGGACTTGTGGGGTAAGAGCTATTTCTTCAGATTCACCCAGTTGTACAGGTCCCTGCCATGGTGACAGCACATACTACAACTGGATAGCAGCTTCCCAACAAACCTGAGAGGCTAGAAACATTAGTGGTTAATATATATCCCACAGGTTATGAAAGGGCTAAGGGAACTTCTTGCTCAAGCATCGTAATAAGGGCATCTGGGATTGCAACTTCACAAACACAGTCTGCAAATTTGTTTCTCTGTCAGTTTATTGATTTTTGTCTGTTTGTTTTGGCTAGCAAAAACACTTAAAAGTGTTTTATAATCAGTTGCCAATGTTAAAAATCAGATGATCTCACACAAAACCTTAATTTTTAGTTTTTCTTGAAAAGACTTAATATACATCCAAACCAAAAAGCCCAAACCCACTGCATCAAGTTGATCCTAACTCACAGCAACCTCCATTGAGTTTCCAAGGCAATAAATCTTTAAGGAAGTAGATTGCCCAGACTTGCTTCCATGAAGTGGTTTTGAACCACCAACCTTCTGGTTAGCAGTCAGATGCCTTAGTCACTGTGCTACCAGAGCTCCTTAATATACATCTGTTGTTGTTGTTGTTGTTGTTGTTGGATTTAATGCATCAAGCAGTTGTTGTTGTTGTTGTTGTTGTTTGCTGTCGAGTCGGCCCCGACTCATAGCGACCCCTCCTTGGGTTTCCGAGGCAGTATCACTACGGAAGTAGGATTGCCCAACCTTCCTTCCGAGGAGTGGCTGGTGGGTTTGAACCGCCAGCCTTCTGGTTAGCAGTCAAGTGCCTTAGCCACTATGCTACCAGAGCTCCCAATAAGCAGTTGTTGTTGTTGTTGTTGTTATGTGCCGTCGAGTCGGCCCCGACTCATAGCGACCCCTCCTTGGGTTTCCGAGGCAGTATCACTACGGAAGTAGGATTGCCCAACCTTCCTTCCGAGGAGTGGCTGGTGGGTTTGAACCGCCAGCCTTCTGGTTAGCAGTCAAGTGCTTTAGCCACTATAGCAGGCCTAAATTCTCACCTGGCTAAAGTGGCTGAAGCTGAAACTATCCTTTGAGAGCCCCATTTGCCTCAGTTCTCATTACTCTCCACTGTGTTCCTAACACTGTGGCTCAATGTAAGTTGCCCTTTGGCATTGCACTCATGTTGCCTTTCACTCAGTAAACAAATGAGTCTCAAACAAAAATGAGAAAACAAGAGATGGACCAGAAAGGCCCCATGTTTCAACAAAAATGTGTCTCCTCACTAGCTTTGTTTGCTCATTTACGTTACCTGCCTGGTCCCCATGGTCATTTGGCGTATGACTCTTGGTTACTAATTGTGAGGCTGTGTTATGTTTTCCAACGTCTAGAAAAATATATAAGACATCATCCTTGAACTCAAAATAGATCAGTTAGAGAAATAAGTATGGAATGCCTATGACCCCAACCCCTAGCACAGTGCTAGGGAGGTTCAAGCAAGGGGAGGGGATACCTATTAGATAAAATGAAGTGAAGAAGCATTTATCAAAGAAGGCACATCTGAAATGCTCCTTGATGTGGTCGTTATTATTATTGTGTGTCATCTAGTCCATTTTGACTCATAGTGACCCTGTAAGACAGAGTATAACTGCCTGAGTTTTTCAAGGCTGGAATCTTTACGGAAGCAGATCACCAGGTGTTTTTCCTGTGGAGCCACTGGTGGGTTCAAACCACTAACCTTTTGGTTAGCAGCCAAGCACTTACCCACGGTGCCACCAGAGCCCTTTCCCTTGATGTACAGGTAAAATCCAACCATGGAGATAAGGAAGATGTCTTGCTTGGAGATACCATGTGAGCAAAACCAGAGGAATGGGGAAAAGCTAGGAGTAGGGGACAAGAAGAAGTTAAACCTGGCCCAAGCATGTGTTTTGTGAAATGAGAGACAATAGAATGGCAAAATAAATCACTGTCAACAGTGTGGGCCTTAAAAGTAGAAAGACCCAGGTTTAGGTCCCAATTCAGACATTGAATAGCTACATGACTAACTACTCACTTCTCTCTGAGCTTCAGTTTCCTTATCTTTTCTGAGAATCAAAGTCAGAAAACATAAGGACAGGAACCAGGGCTGAGACGGTGAAAATGATAAAGAGATGGAGGATATGACAACAGCTATGCTCCAAGGCTTTGTTTTAAATGAGTATTACTAGCCATTCCCAGGGCGTGAACAATTATACCCAAGGGCATTAATGCCAACCAACCCAAAGTTCTCAATGTACTAGAGGAAGAGGAGCCACACAGCACATTTCCCCATGTGCCACAGCAGTGCCCTCAAACACATGTGGTTTGACAAGGAGAGTATGTTAAGATAGTTAAAATATTTTTAATGGCGGGCAAGATAAATTAAAAACAAAAAACACATCCTCTCAGTTTCTCCAACAGCTGACCTCTGGTAGAGATCTTATTGGTCAAAACGACCACCACCTAGTGACAGCAAGGGGAAATTGCAGGTTCCAGTCTGATAAGGATCTATCTGCATCAGAGCTGAACCTGCAAAGTTAAACCTACAGTGGGATGGGAGCAGGAGCCATTGGGCTAGAGTGCCAATTACTATATGGTTGAGCCTGTTTCACCAAGTCAGGAGATCTGTTCTGACTGAGCTCCTGCCACACTGGGTGTTAAATACTTTGAATATCACTCAAGAGTGACAGAACTGTCACTATGGAGATTCCACCAGAGAAATGCCAACATGGTATTTACCCTCACCTCCCTATCAAGAATCTGAGTTACAATCCAGCCCTTCAAATGACCTGAAGCTCATGCCAAGGAGAAAAAGTATGTGTATGTGTGACACATGAAGCTGGGGCAGCTATAAAGAAAGTAACAGAGCTCCGCAGCCTTTCAGTGGGGGGATCCTAAGAGCAGAAGGAAAAGGGCCCAGGCTACACAGCTCCAGGGATATTTGAGATAGACACCCTGCCCTGATGAGACGGCCCCCAAATTATATTGGAAGAAATATCTGCAGGTCCAAGTTGCAGGACCCATCAAGTATTCCTTAATCTTATGAGGTCAACTTGGCAGATTAATCAAAATAAATGGCCACCACATGGTGATCACTCTGTCCTATGCTAAGTAACTGATATTCAGTATCTCATTTAATCCCCACAAGAACCCTATGAGGTAGACAGTATTATTATCCCTATTTAGTGAGTGGGCAAACTGAAGCCCTAGAAGGGCAGGAGGTTGGTCAAGCTTATACATGAAACAAGCAGAGAGGCTTCTGACCACAGACCTAGCAGGTCATTCTCCTCTCTGAATCAGTTTCTTCATCCACAAAAGGACTTTCCATCACCTGCCTTGCAGGGTTGTTATGAAGATGATGAGAAATAAGAAAGTAATGAGGCTGGCATATAGTAAAAACACCAGTTGCACAAAGAGCGGACCCCAACTCCTGGGGAACTATGTGGTCAGAATACAACTCTCCTGTTAGGTTTCCCAGTGGCTAATATTTTGGAAATAGATCCCCAGGACTTTCTTCCAACTCCAACTTCCAACCTTTCTGTTAGCAGCTTTGCACCATCCAGGGATTCTTGGCATACAGTAAGTATTCATTAAATGTTTGCTCCCACTCCACTTTGCTGCTAAAAAAAAAAAAAAAAAAAAAACTTCACTACCATTGAGTTGGATCTGACTCATAGAGACCCCTCTTTGGGTTTCCGAGGTGGTATTACTATGGAAGTAGATTGCCCAACCTGCCTTCCAAGGAGTGGCTGGGTGGGTTTGAAGCGCCAGCCTTCTGGTTAGCAGTCAAATGCCTTAGGCACTATGCCACCAGAGCTCCCTAGACTCCAAAAAACCAAACTCACTGCCATCCAGTCGATTCCGACGTATAGTGACCCCCACTGGGTTTCCAAGACTGTAAATCCTTACAGAAGCAGACTGTCCCATCTTTCTTCCGCCGAGAAGCTGGTGGGTTTGAACCACCAAACTTTTGGTTACCAGCCAAATGCCTTAACCACTACATCACCAGAGATCTTTTTACTGCTAGACTGACCCTCCCTAAAACACAGCTTTCATCACTCCCTTCAACAGCTCCTCATTCCTCTAAACTCCAGTCTAAATGTCCCCTACACTCCAGCCCATAAGTTTTCTAACCTCACAGCCACATCTCTCTACTATGGAGGCAGGTCTTCCTATTTCCCCATACACAGCCCAATCCAGTCCAGCGGGACGCCCTCAGCCCCTCCACATCCTTTCCAGCGGTCGGTCGATTCCGACTCATAGATACTTTATAGGACAAAAAAGAACTGCCCCATAGGGTTTCCAGGGCTGTAAATCTTTACAGAAGCAGACCGCCCCATCTATCTTCCCTGAAGTGGCTGGTGGGTTTGAACTCCTGACCTTCTGGTTTGTAGCCGAGCGTTTTAGCCACTATGCCACCCTTCCAGCCCCTCAACCTCAGGCCCCTTCTCCTTTACAAAGTCTTCCCTACCATTCCGTTTGCACGGCTCTCCCAACTGCAGGTTGGCCCCATCACTGGAGCTCTCTAAGCACCGAGCCAAGAGCTTCGTACACCACGGGCTTCTAAATTCTCAGGCCGGCTGCCCAGGACGCGCCAGGAGCACAGCGGCCCGGCCCGCGGCGGCTGAGCATAAATTTGGACGCAGGCCAGAGGCTCGTTCGAGGCCGGACGGCCAGGCGGGGTGGGGAGAGCCCAGCCGAGGGCCGCGGAAAGAAGCTCCCGCTCCCAGCTCCATTCCCCACGCCTTCACAATTGGGGGAGGAGGAGGCAGGAAGTGCAAGGGCAGCTGGAGACCCGACCCTCAGCGCCCCAGAGCGCAGGCCCACAGCCAGGCTGCTGTGGGCGGGGGTCCCGGGCGCGGCAGGGCGACGGGGACGCGACAGAGACCCGTGTAGATCTGCAACCTGGCACCCTCACCCTCAGCGTGCTGGCCAGGTCTTTTTCCAGACGGGGCAAGCTGAGGAGGGTGATAAACTGCGCTCTGTCCAGCCCCTCCGACAAGGACAACCCGGGAAAGGCGCGCTTTACTGTGGATAAAGTGTGGAAACTTAAGTCCGAAGAGCGGAAGGGGCTATTCAAGGCTATGTGCAGGGTCAACTGCGGAGTCCGCGGCTGGGGAAGATACCCCGGCGGCGCAGTTTCGCTCCCTCGTCCTCTCCCTGGTCCCTAATATTAAGAGGGCACGACCAGCTCCAGGTAGAGCCAGGCCGGCGAGGGGTCTGCAGAGTTGAGACCCGGTAAACCGAGGCTGGAAAGCGGGGAGGGGTGGCAGGGCCGGCTGGAAAGGGGCGGCCACCCACCTGGTGCGGGTCCTAGGGCGCCGGGCGCCAAAGCGCAGAGCAGCAGGAGGAGGGGGCGCAGCAGCGGCTCGGGGCTACGGGGACTTGGGCCGCCGTGCATGGTTGGGGCCAGATCCCGTGCGCACACTCTCGTCCGTCCCGTCCGATCACTGCCCGGTCCCGAATTCTGGTCAAGACATGCCTGGCCGCGTGCAGCAGCCCTCGGCGTACTCTAAAGGAGCAGGCGGCTGTGCTAGGTCCGCCGGCAACAAAGGCTGCAGGGCCCGCCCCCTCGGCCCGCAGCAGAGGCAAAGAAAAGACAAGAGAACCTAGAGGAGAGAAAGAAAGAAAGGGAGGGAGGGAACGCGGTGGCCGGCTCGGGCCCCGCCCCGCCCCTCGGGTTCCTTCCCCCGCCCCCCGGGCTGGTGCTCCCTCCCAGGCCAAGCCTCAACCCGCCCCTCCAGCCCCGCCAGCCGCCCACCGCGCGCAGGGCGGGGCACAGGGCAGGACAAGGACAGCGCCCCCCGACGGACGCCCAACAGCCGGTTTGGCCGAGTGAGCCCTCTGGCGGCGTAGCCAGGCTGAGCCCTCCCATTGTAGGCCCTCCGAGGTCCCCCAGGATTCTGGGATTTCTGGAATTTCTGCTTTGTCCCTGAACTGAGGCACCCTTCCTTGTACTCTCTGTGGCCAGACACGGAAAAGGACTTGGAGGACACAGAAGCTTCCAAAGGGTCCTAGGGTCACTCAACTGAGCAGCAAGGATTCCAGGGATCTGGAGGTAGGTTCTGCTCTGAAGCCAACTCCGGAGATAGGCCGGGGGCCCTTCCCTGGATGCATAGCCATTTCCCACGTGAGATTGTTTCTCATAATTCCTCGTCTCTGGACTTTTTCCCAAGTGAATGTTTGCCTTGAAGGGAGCACAGTGCTTGACCCACAGACAGGGGACTCTGCGGCCTCGCCCAGGTCAGTGCCCACAGACTCTCAACAGGGCCCCTTGGGAGCCTGGAGGCCGGCCAACTTCAGCTGCACATCCCAGTCCAGCCTTCACTCCAAATACCAGCCATCTATCCTCCCTTGGCCCCCACCCTGACTCTGGCTTCCAGCTCTCCTACCCCTGACCTCTCAGGAGTCTCCTCAAGGAATGCTACTGCCTCCAGCTCTGCTTTTTCTAAACTTGGACTTGCTCTGAGGAGCTCCTTCTTGTCCCTCAGGACAGTTGTGGACATCTTCCTCCTCTTGGGTAGCCTTGGTGCAGTCACTGTGCCCTCGGAGGCTCACACACTGACTCCCATTTCCAGCTGTGGTTATCTTCCAACCTCCCATGCATTTTCCCTCATTCCCTGAAACTCACTTCTGACTCCTTCTCCACCCTAAGCCCTGCTGACCTTCTGGGGGACACCTGTAGCACATGACCACTCAGTTCCTTGACCTCCTTTCCAGTGACCTTTCACTCCACCTCAGCCACAGCTCTCAAGCTCACACCCGAGGCTGTGTCATCCTTCAGAACTGCCCCATCTCTGAAATCTGAAAATCAGATGGCCCACTCCCTGACCAGACTCTGCTGTCCTTCTCACCTTTTCTGCACCCTCATAATCACACTATGTATTCTTCCTCAGTGCCTTATTATATTCCTCTTCTTCTCGGCCAGCAGCCCCTCTAACCTCAACTACTTCCTTCCCTAATTACATTCACTGTTCTACTCCTAGCCACTCCTTGGAAGGAAGGTTGGGCAATCCTACTTCCGTAGTGATACTGCCTCGGAAACCCATGGAGGGGTCGCTATGAGTCGGGGCCGACTCGACGGCAAATAACAACAACAACAACACTCCTAGCCCCTACCCAACTATCTCCCATTTTTCTCCACACCTAACAGCCACTGGCCTTGCTGTGACAGGGACAATTCAGACCATGACTACCCACCACCCCACCCCACCTCCACACAATAAGCATATGTAACTGTCACCCGTTCATCTATTGGCTGGCAGTCAGAGACAATGCTTCCACCAGGGTTCTGTGGTCCCCTCCAATCCTGCCTCCCCAAGGACTTTGCTCAATGTATCCTCCTCTGTCGTTGGTCTTCATTGGCTTCCAACCCAGTCTAAAAAAATTCTTGTCTCCCTCCTATTAAAAATACTGATAAAAGCCTATATATCTATGGTCAATTGATTTTTGACAAGGTTGCTAAGTCCATCCAAGGGGGAAAAAGTAGTCTCAATAAATGGTATTGAAACAACTGGATCTCCACATGCAAAAGAATGAAGTTGGAACCATACCTCACGCTGTATAAAAAAATTAACTCAAAATGGATTAACGACCTCAGTGTAAGAACTAAAGCCATAAAACTCTTAGAACAAAACACAGGACTAATGCTTTGAGACCTAGTTTTCAATAACGGACTCATGGATATGATACGAAAAACATGACCAACAAAAGACAAAATAGACAAATTGGACTTCATCAAAATAAAAAACTTTTGTGCATCAAAGGATTTTATCAACAAAGTGAAGAGATAGGCTACAGATTGGGAACCCTATATTGAATAAGAGTTTAATATCCAGAATATGTAAAGAACTACAACTCAGCAACAAAAATACAAACAACTCAATTTAAAAAAATAGGTACAGGATTTGAGTAAACATTTCACCAAAGAAGATATGCAAATGGCCAATAAGCACATGGAACAAAGCTCATCTTTAGTCATTAGGGCAATGAAAATACAGTGAGTGAGATACTACTACACTCCACTAGGATGACTATGATTTTTAAATAAAGGGATTTTAAAATAAATGTTGGCAAGGCTGTAAAGAAATTGGAACCCTCATCCATTGCTGAGGTGGTTTCTCAAAAAGTTAAACACAGAACTACCTTATGACCCAGCAATTCCACTCCTAGGTATATAACCAAAATTAAGCTGGGACTCAAACAGATACGTGTGCAACAGTGTTCACTGCAGCATTATTCACAATAGCCAAAAGGTGGAAACAACCCAAGTGTCCATCAACAGGTGAATGGATCAATAAAATGTGGTATATCCACACAATGGATTATCACTCAGTCAAAGAGAAATAAAGTTCTGGTGCATGGTACAACATGGATGAACTCTGAAAACATTATGCTGAGTGAAGTAAGTCGGATACAAAAAGACAAATATTGTATGATCCCACTTATATGAACTATCTAGAATTGGCAAGTGCACAGAGACAGATGTTTATTAGTGGTTACCAGGAGGTGGGTGGGAGAGGAAGATGAGATGTATCTAGGGTTTTTGTTAAGGGTGTTGAAAAAATTTGGAAGCAGATAGTGAGGATGGTTGTACAACATGGTGAATGGAATTAAAGTCATTGAATTACACATAAAAATGATTGAAATAGCAAGTGTTTTTTGTTTATATTTCACCACAATAAAAATTAAAAATAAAATACTGATAATGCCACTGCATCAACTGGGTTTCCCCTCTAGTTTCCACTCTACATCTCCTCCCTTTCTCAGACTTCTCCAGAGAGTTGTCTAGATTTCCCCTCCTACCATTTGCAAGTCAGGCCACCCCAACCACTTCCTGTCCTCCTTCCCCCACCTTAGTGCCAAAGCCACAGGCCCCTCTTCAGTCCTTATCTGCCTTGACCTCCCCAATGCATTCTGGAGATGCCCTCCCCCTACTTACACCTCAACTCTGCCCTCATCCATGTGGGAAATTTCTTCACTCAACAACAAATGTTGATTATTCAGTCCGGGCCCAGGGACTGGAGACACAGCAAGGAACAAGATGTTCTTATAAAGTCATATTCTGGAGGAAAACAATGGGCAACCAGCAAGTAGACAGGTATATAAACAAGACTGAGAGGTGCTATGAAGAAAATAAAACTGGGAGTGACTGAGGGTATACTTCCCACAGGATGGGCAGGGAAGACCTTCCTGAAGAAGTGACATTTGAACTGTGAGAACAGAAGGGTAAGGAGGCAGTCATGTGAAGGTGAAAGGGAAAAAATGGGCACAAACTTGATGTATCTGAGATTTGGCCTTTAGGACTCCAGAAAGTCTTCCCTGATGCCCTTTTCAGGGTTTCCAGGGCATCCTTTGCCACCTTCATCATGGTGCAAATCACACTGATGTGCTATTGTCTGTGTATTGGTCTGTCAATCCCACCACACTAAACCCAAGAGATCAGGAGAACAAAACCAAATTCACTGCCATCAAGTCGATTCCGACTCATAGCAACCCCCACTGATTTCCAAGGCTGTGAATCCTAGCGGAAACAGACTGCCCCATCTTTCTTCCGCTGAGCAGCTAATGGGTTCAAACCACTGACCTTTTGGTTAGCAACCAAATCCCTTAACTACTACACACCAGAGATAGGGAGGGTCTGGGAAAAGAACACACAGCCCTCCCTGACCAAAACCACAACCTGCCTCCCTTGTTCCCTTGGTAAGCTGCCAAATCAAGCAGTTCAGAGGCTGTTCTGCAGTGCAGGCTTGGCGTTTGTGTTTTCAAACCCCAAGCCTGAAAGCAGTCTCCATCTTCTTCCATTTGTGTCCCAGATCCTTTTCTTCACTCACTCCAAACCCTGCTGTGGTGCCTTTATTTAAAAACTATTCAGGGATCCATCTAGACACCATGGGATACAAAAGAAGTATGGGGCTTAGTCCTGCCCTCTCAACATGAATAAAATCATACTGGAAAAACAAAACCAGAAAACTCCAAATTTGGGGGCAAAATGTACATTTTGAACAAAGTAAGAAATATGCTATTTCAACATGTTTGATGAGATTTTTCAAAATGTCAAGTATGTCAAGTAACCAGTTGGTGAGTTTTCCCCTCAAATCTTGATAAAAATTATTTCATTCATTTAAAAAGTGGTTGTTATGTTATATAAGGATAAAAGTTTAATATCCACATCTCTAGCAAAATTTAACACAGCAAACCATTACCAGAAGTTGATCAATAGATATCTTCAAACTTAAAAAAGCAACTATATTTATTCTGCTTCTATATATCCATTTATATATTCATTGCTTAAAAGCTAGGAAAGCACTGTAGTTGTTGTTAGTTGCCATCGAGTCAATTGCAACTCGTGGCAACCCCACATGCGCAAAGCAGAACTTCTCAAGGCTGTGACCTTTCAGAAGCAGATCACCAAGCCTGTCTTCTGAAGTGCCTCTGAATGGGTTTGAACCACCAACCTCAGCTACTAGTCAAGCACTTAACCACTGGTACCACCCAGGACTTAAGTACTGTAGAGCACTGTGTATCTAAAATTATAAATGAATAGATAACAATGAAATATGAGGCATACAATTAAAATATCTTTAGGCCTCAACTTTCTTACCTGTGCAGTGGTAATGGTATTCTCACTCTCCTTCTCCACTGGTCGTCTACGGCAATGACTCTCATCTGGGGGTGACTTTGCCCCCATGGAATTTTGCAATGTCTGGAGACATTTTTGGTTGTCACAACTAAGGTGAGGGTGCTACTGGCATCTCATAGGTGGAGACCAAGGATGGTGATAAATATCCAACAACAGATAGGAGAGCCCCCTGAAACAAAGAATTATCCAGCCCCAAATGTCAATAATGCCAGGGTTGAGAAACCCTTGTCTAAAAGATTAAAAAAAGAGTTTGAAGGCTCCTGGAGGAGGAAAAGTCCTCATATTTCAGTATTTTGTTTTATTTTTCATTTTTAGGTAAGATAAGTACAGGGTTAAAATTCAAACTTTACAAACAGGGAAAAGTAACTCTTCCCTCCCAAACCTGATCCTTTGTCCCTTCCTTAGTGCTCCTTCCCAGAGACGTTACTCTTACAGGTACTCATGAATTCTTCCAGAAAAATTTTATACAAACAGAAAGAAATATTTTACACAAGTGGTTGCACATATATGCTCTGCTCTGTACCTGGCTTTTTTCATTTAATATAGCTTGGCAAAAAAACCAAACCAAACCAGTTGCCATGGAATCGACTCTAACTCATGGCAATCCCATGTTTGTCAGAGTAGAATTGTGCTCTGTAGGATTTTCAACGGTTGTGATCTTTTGAGGAGCTCTAATGGTGTAGCGCCTAAGACATTTGACTGATAACCAGAAGGCTAGTAGTTCAAACCCACCAGCCACTCCTCAGAAGGAAGATCGGGCAATCTACTCCCATAGAGATACCACCTCAGAAACCCAAGGCGGGGTCAGTATGAGTTGGATCAACTTGATGGCAGTGAGTTTGGTTTGGTTTTGGTGATCTCTTGGAAGTATATCTCTAGACATTTCTTCTGAGGCACCTCTGGGCGGATTCTAACCACCAATCTTTCAATTAGTAGCTGAATGCTTAACCTTTTGTGCCACTAAAGTTTTCCTATATAGTCCCATATCCTCACATATGGATCCTTACATATGCAGCCCTTTTACAGCTTCATAGCATGTGGCATGTAAGCCAGCATGTGGGTTCCATGAAGGTAAGAAATCTTTGTTTTGCTCACTGACATGTCCTCAACACTCAAAACAATGTCTGGTGTATAGATAAATATTAACAGATATTTTCAATATTTAATCAAATGTTGAATGACCAATATTCCACTATGTTCATATACCATATACAGTATTCTACTGATAGATTGGGCGCTCTGGTAGCATAGTGGCTAAGACACTTGCCTGCTAACCAGACGGCTGGCGGTTCAAACCCACCAGCCACTCCTCGGAAGGAAGGTTGGGCAATCCTACTTCCGTAGTGATACTGCCTCAGAAACCCAAGGAGGGGTCGCTATGAGTCGGGTTTGACTCGACAGCACATAGCAACAACAACAACAACTGATAGATATTTAGGTTGTTTCTAATCTCTTAGTGTGATTGTCCTCTGTGCATATATGTGAGTCCATTCATAGAATCCTTGAACTGGGGCTGCTGCCAAGGGCATATGTATTTGTAATTTTGATGTTGTTATTGTTGTTAGGTGTCATCGAGTCAATTTTGACTCATAGTGACCCCATATGACAGAGTAGAACTGCCCCATAGGGTTTTCTAGGCTGTAATCCTTATGGGAACAGATCTCCTGGTCTTTGTCCCAAGGAGCCACTGAATAGGTTCAAACCACTAACCTTTCAGTTAGCAGCTGAATGCTCAAACACTGCACCACCAGTGCTCCTTTGTGACTAATAGGTATCGCTAAATTAAAGGTGTTATTTCCTTCTACCACAGTAAATTGCAGGAATTGTGGAATAATTTGAAATGCTGGTTTAGGGTACAGATTGCTAAATGAGGATGCCCAATAGAGCCCCACTCAGAGGGACAGGAACTGAGCTAAGTAAGAGCTGGCCTTGGAAATGCAAGAAATTATTGGATTTGAAGGGGATGCTGAGCTGCCACCGGGGGCCTGATTAGCCATTGTTCTGGAAGTCCTGGAAATGTGGGTGTTCTCAATCTGTCCCCATTCTCTGGAGCACTGTGTCCTTAGCCTGCCAACTCCACTACAGCTGCCTCTGCTGCTCAGTGAGGGTGGCCTTCCCCCACACTGTGAGTGAGAATGCCACAGGAAGGCTTCAGGTTCATTATCCACATTGAGATTACAGAGTCACCAATCAGCTGATAGGAAAAAGGCACAAGATTGGCTTCCACTGTGTCTTTAGCAGCTACTTGGACAGTACGAACCATGATTAGACTGAGGCAAATTGTGTTATTGAATGAATGCTTATATCCTATGTGCTGGCTCTATGCGTGATTTGCAGTGTCCCACCCAATCTTTCTCCCAGTGTGAAGTATTTTTTATTATTATTATTATCCTCACATTAGAGATGGAGAAACTGAGGCACAAAGAGATTAGTTACTTGCCTAAGGCCCCACATTAGGAAGTGTCATAGCAGGACTGCCCTGATTCTAGAGCCTAGTTATCTAACCTTACCCACCACTGCCTCCCTGGATGACCAGTTGGGCTTCTGCCATCAGCAATGTTTCTTCGAGGCTCCTTCTTTTAGAGGAGACTGCTAAATGGATGGGAAGTGGGCCTCTTCCCTTTCACTAGATTCACTGAGGCCACTATT
This sequence comes from Orycteropus afer afer, assembly GCF_000298275.1. Classification (NCBI taxonomy): domain Eukaryota; kingdom Metazoa; phylum Chordata; class Mammalia; order Tubulidentata; family Orycteropodidae; genus Orycteropus; species Orycteropus afer. Next base: position 2,343,222 of record NW_006921900.1, on the reverse strand, counting down.
TATGAACATGAACTAAGTGCCAGGAGCCAAGAGTTATACTCATTTCCAAAGGGATTCTTAGTAACGGTCATCGTATCATTTCCTGCAGTCTTATCTTCACATCTAGCCCATGAGCTCTCAGAGGGCCAGGGACATGTCTGATGGGCTGGCAGCTAGTAGGATCTCAGGACAAGACTGTTGTTTAAGAGTTACCAGCTCTAGAAGTGCCAGCCTGTGCTCCTCGTCTGACCTGGACTCACCATGATACAACCCAACCATCTGTAGGACTCATACCACCACCACTGCCTCTACAGCCTGGTTATTGTTTTGGCTCTTTTCTTCCTCTCTTTTAAATTGTGTTTTCTTCTTTTTCATGCCATTGTGTCAGCAACAAGTGCTCCATATCCTTATGTCTATCATTTGAAAACTTCTTATGCTTTTCTATTGTGTTTACTGTATTTATTTATCAGGAGGCACCAGTCCCTGAAGAAGGACATCATGCTTGATAAAGTAAAGGGTCGGCAAAAAAGAGGAAGACCCTCAACGAGATGGATTGACACAGTGGCTACAACAACAGGCTCAAGCATAGCAAGGATTGTGAGGATGGTGCAGAACCAGGTGGTATTTCTATTGTACACAGGGTTGCTATGAGTCTGAACCAATTCAGTGGCACCTAACAACAACAACCATTGTATTTACTGAGTGTTTAGGAGCTCTTTCTACTCATTATTTATCTGTCAACATTTTTTCCATGTGTTTTGTTGACTTTTGTAATGACAGTACTTTCAACTTTCAAAAATCAGAATTCTTTTTTTTTTTTTTTTTTAGGATTTGGGTGAAGATTTACAGAGTAAATTCACTTTTCATACAGCAGTTCACATATACTTTGTCTCATGTCATTGACCAAAATTTACAATGCAGCAGCTCCCCTCCCACTTCCTCCCCATAGTCACCTCCTCCCAGTGTCCATCCCTTCACACTCTTCTGCGCCCTGAGCTATCTCCCTGTGCATAAGCAGCCCTTCCTTCTCCCATGATTGTTCTCTTCAGGGCGTGTGTCTACTTGACGTAAATATTTAACTCACATGCCTGTACTTTGTTTAGCTGGAAACCACAGTTGTGGGTTCAATTCCAGACCAGAAGGGCAGCTAGGGGCCATAGTCTCAGTGGTTACATCAGGCTCTATTGGACCAGCAAACCTGGTCCCCACCTTCTTTTTTTTTTTTTGCCTCCAAATTATTTTGAGTTTTGTTCCACATTGTTCTCCCTCTTTCCCTTCCAAGTGGATGGCAGTGGTAGCTGGGCACCATCTAGTTCTTCTGGTCTCATGGTTGTATAGGTTGCAGATCAGATGGTGTACCAGTTGCTAGGACTGATTGTTTCCATTAATTTTGGTTTTCTTCTTTCTTCTTGACGAGGAGAGACCCATTGTTGCATCTAGATGGCAGTTTCCTAGCTTTTAAGGTCCCAGTCGCTACTCGCCAAAGCAGTAGGTGGAACAATGTTTTGTATAGTATGTTATGCCAATTGACCTTGATGTCCCCTGCGACCATGGTCCCAAGCCCACAGGATCAACTACTTGGTCCCTCTGGGTAGCTGGCTGTGACCAAGTAATGACCATAACCTTGCCCCTTGTCAGCTCTACTATACACCTGGGAATTCTGATCATTCACATGAACTTATAGGCCCATTGTCTGCCAACCCTATATATGATCTTGGATACACTCTCCATTTAGACATACCTAACTGTTTAGCTTGTTCACCCATCTATCCGTCCATATACCCATGTTTGCTTTCACTGACAACTCAGTACTGTATATGCAAAAGGGTTCATATTTGTTGTCTGTACTGCCCATGTAACTCTCTATGTCTTTCTCATCCTCAATGCTGCCATATTGGTCACTCACATTTGGTACATTGCCCTTCTCTTCACCCAAATCAATATTTATCTCTGTCTACCTAGCAGCATTCCCTCCCCTCCCCTCCAACCCCTGGTAACCAACAAAGAAAATGTCCTCCAATATATAAACCTTTCCTTAACTTTTACAATAATGGACTAATACAATATTTGTCCTTTTGTGACTGACTTATTTCATTCAGCATAATGTCCTCCAAGTTCATCCACGTTATGCGGTGTTTTGCAGATTCTACATTATTCTTTAGCGTTGCATAGTATTCCATTGTGTGAATGTACCAAAGTTTGGTTATCCATTCCTCAGTTGTTGGACATCTAGGTTGTTTCCAAGTTTTGGCTATTGTAAATAGTGCTGCAATGAAAAAAATCAGAATTCTTGCTGGTAATAAGATGCTGGGTAACATAAAATTACATGAGTTGTGTCTTGGGGGACATCTAGGTCAATTAGTATAACATAGTTAACAAAGATAACATTCTCCATCCTAGTTTGGTAAGTAGCAGCTGAGGTCTTAAATACTTGTGAGCAGCCATGTAAGATACACCTATTGGTCTCTTTCTGTCTGGAGCAAAGGAGAATAAAGAAACCAAAGACTCAAGGCAGCAAATTGTCCACAGGACAGATGATCCTCATGAACCACAGTCTCATCAAACCTGAGACCAGAAGAACTAGATGGTCCCTGGCTACCATTACTGACCGCTCTGTCCAGGGTCACAAGAGTACATTTAACTCCCTGTTAAAATGGGAGAAAAATGTAAAACAAGATAGAAATTCATTAAAAAATAATAATAATAATAAAATAAGGGAAAAAGAGGAGACTTACTGGACTGCTAGAGACTAAAGGAATCCCCAAAATAATCACCTTAAGACACTTTTTAACCTGGAACTGAAGCCATTCCTGGAAATCACCTTTCAGCCAAATAATGGATTGGCCTGTAAAATCAACAATAACACCCATGATAAATGTGCTTCTTAGAATAATCAACTATATGAGACCAAACGGGCAACATTTGTCCAAAAGCAAAGACAAGAAGGCAAGGTGGGCAGGGAAACCAGAGGGAAGGAAAAAAAGGCAGAATGGAAATGAGAAGAGTGCTAACACATTGTGGGGATAGCAACCAAGGTCATGGAACAATTTGTGTATAAATTGTTGAATAGGAAAATAATTTGCATGTAAACTTTCACCTAAAACACAATAAAACATCCAATAAATAAATAAATTATCCACAGACATATTTAACTTTTAAACTTTCTTTCAAATTACCCATCACAAGAATCAGAATTCAAGTTATTCTAAATGCTCTGGTTAGTTGATGTGAGGCTATATTGATTTAAAGATTCTGTTATAAAATCAAATAAGAAATGCCACATAAAAAAATTACATGGGTCGTTTTTCCTTTTTGTTGTTTAATCAATAAATCACTTCACTCCTTTATTTATCTAACAAACACTCCTTGTTGTTCTTGCAGTGGAGCTTAGATTAAAAAAAAAAAAAACAGCATGGACACTATTATAAAATTGCTATTGTCAACATTAAAAATGGGTTGTTATATAATTTTGGGGTTTGGATGGATATTTTAAATGAAATCAACAGTAAAATCTGTAGGAAAAAAAGATTAATAGATTTTCCTACATGAAAAGCAAAAACTTCTCCACATCATAAAATCCCATGAGTTCAATATCCAAAAGATAGGAAACCTACAAAGACCAGAGCAAGCAAAGAGAAGATTATCAAATAAATAATATAAGAATGTCTCTCAGAAGTGAAGCACATGAGTTTTTAGATTAAAAACATTCACTGATATGCAGTTCAGTAGATGAAAAAAGACCTACATCAAGGACATCTTGATATACCACCACTCTAAGGTACTAGAGACAATTGTACATTGTTGTTGTTGTTATTATTTGCCATTGAGTTGGACCCGACTCATAGCAACCCCACCTGGGGTTTCCGAGGCGGTATCACTACGGAAGTAGATTGCCCAACCTTCCTTCCGAGGAGTGGCTGGTGGGTTTGAACCGCCAGCCTTCTGGTGAACAGTCAAGTGCCTTAGGCACTAAGCTACCAGAGCCCCTTGGTTTCAAGGAAAAGGGGTGGAAATGGTCACAAAGACTGCTATCAGAGTGGCACCTGGATTCTCTACAGCAATACTGCAGGCTAGAACTCAACAAAGCAATACCTTCAAAATTCTGAGAAAAGTAGTTTCCAACCCAGAATTCAGTTCCCACACTCTAGATCAGGTGAGAATGTAGAATAAAGACAATTTAAGATCTACAAGGTCTCAAAAATAAATAAATAAACATTTACCTTCTGTGCACTCACTCTTTCTCAGGAAGTTACTGGAGGATTTGCTCTAACAAGATAAGAAGGTGAGCCAAGAAAGAGAAAGACTATGAAATTAAGGAATACATGGTCCAACACAAAGATAAAGTGAAGGGAATCTCCAGAATAATAAGCCAACAGTTGTTGAGTTAACTATAACTCCTAGAGCACCTACAAGACAGAGTGTAACTGCCCCAGAAGGCACTGCAGTCCCTTTCTGGGACTTCCTTAAAGGACAGTGGTGAAGGGAAATCCTCCCAATGGGCAGAATTTCGGGCCATGCATGTGGCTGTTCACTTTGCATGGAACAAGAAATGGCCAGAGGTGTGATTATATACAGATTCATGGGCTGTGGCTAATGGCTTAGCTGGATGGTCTGGGACTTGGAAGGAGCATGATTGGAAGATTGGTGATAAGGATGTTTGGGGAAGAGGCAT
>NW_006921900.1:2318124-2336361 GCF_000298275.1 Orycteropus afer afer | reverse complement strand
TCTTTACAGAAGTAGATCACCTTATCTTTTTCCTACAGAGCAGTTGGTAGGTTCAAACCCTTCACCTTTCAGTTAATAGCTGATCTCTTAACCACTGTGCCATCAGGGCTCCTTGATAAATGTACAGAAATCATCTATCAAAGTCTTGATTGGGAACCCTGTGACTGATCAATGGCAACACATAGTGGTAGAGATAAGACCCATAGGCTTGGCTTAACTTAGCTGCTATCCTGGGCGGGGTTCAGGATCTCAAGGTATTCTTACAGTGAAGTCCTCCTAATGGTGGGATGGGTGGCGAGCTCTGGATTTTGATGTAGGTGGGTTCAATTCCCAAGTCCCAGCTCTATTTAGGGCTAGCTTCATGCTCTTGGGTAATTACTTGACCCTGCTGAATCTTACATCCTTAGTGAAAAAGAAAGGAAGTAAAACATTAGCCCATGATACTATGAAGATCAAATGAAAGGCTATATAGAAAAGTGCTTTGTAAACAACAAATGTTAATCACACTGGAAAGTCTCCAGAGCACCATGTGCTTCCATTCTCCTAGGTTTGAATTTACTCAGAGGCATCTCAGGAGCTCTGGTAGCATAGTGCCTAAGGCACTTAACTGCTAACCAGAAGGCTGGTGGTTCAAACTCACCAGCCACTCCTCGGAAGGAAGGTTAGGCAATCCTACTTCTGTAGTGATACCACCTCAGAAACCCAAGGAGGGGTTGCTATGGGTCGGGACTGACTCGGCAGCACCTAACAACAACAGACGCATCTCAGATTAAAGGCCCAGTGATCTGCCTCCGAAAGACCACAACCATTGACAACCCTACGGAGCACAGTTCTACTCTGACACACATGGGGTCACCATGATTTGGAAACTGTTTTTTTTTCCCCCTCTAGAAAGATGAGAGGTAGAGGTCTTGGGTAAGCAAATCTACATACACACTCAAACTTTTCTTGGGATAGCCTGGCCCAAGGGGATGGGAATGGGGTGGGGTGATGTGGAGTGGTTGCAAGCTCTTTAAGCTGCAGACCTAAAGCCTTGTTCTCTAATTAATAAAATTACCATAACAGAAGAAATCAGTAATCAACTGAATTTTAGGTCACCTTTCAAGCTATGTTGTGCATGAGTATCCCCTGGAGACTTTGTTCAATGTAAGTTCTGATTCAGCAGGTCTAGGGCTAAGATGTTGCATTTCTATCAGGTCCCAGGTGGTAGCAGTACTTCTGAACCCCAGACCACACTTTGAAGCAAAGTTTTAGATCTTCGACTGCTGGTCTCTTATCAATTAATTAATTAATTTTATTTCTCAATTGGTTCTGAAGGTTCAGGAAAGCAAAACAGGGATATTATTTATTGACTTGTAAAAACATCATTAGTATAAATTACCCCAAAACTTAGCAGTTTGACCTTTCACCCTTCATACAGGACTGAGATAAGGAAGGGAAGAATAGCTAACATTAAATCAAGTTTAAAAGTTTGATTCTCAACATTTAGGTAGGTACACTCCTTAGAACAATCAACCATGGGAGATGAGAAGGGCAGTACTTGTACAGGGAGATGGCTCAGAGGACAAGAATGCATAGGAAAGGAGGACACAGGGAAAAGGTAACCACAAGGAAGAAGTAGGAAGACAGCTGTTACATTGTGGGAATTGCAATCAATGTCATAAAACAAAATGTGTGTCAACTATTGAATGGAAAATGAATTTCCTCTGTAAACTTTCACCCAAATCACAATAAAAAATAAATTGGGAAAAAAAAACTTAGCAGCTTAAAACAACAAACATTTATTATCTCAATTTCTGATGGTCAGGAACTGGGGAATGGCTTAGCTGGGCAGCTCTGACTTAGTCTCCTCAGGTCTCCATTAAACTGTCAGACAGGGCTGCAGTCATATGAAGGACTGACTGGAGCTAGAGGATCCACCCTCAATATGGCTCACTCACATGACTATTGAAAGCCATGGTTCCTAAACACATGGACTCTCCACAGGGATGGGATGGAGAGTGCCCTTACAGTATGGCAGCTGGCATATCACTCTTTCCAGAGGAAATCACTTCTACCACAATCACTTCATACATATCCTGTTTGTTAAGAGGTAGTCACTAAATCCAGTACACACTCAAAGCAAGGGCAGTTAAGCTCTACATCTTAAAGTGAGAAGTAGCAAAGAATTTTTGTTACCTATTTTAAAGACACCAAAGTGTGTGTATGTGTGTGTGTCCGTGTGTGTGTATATATTGTTGTTGTTGTTTGCCGTCGAGTCGGCCCCGACTCATAGCGACCCCTCCTTGGGTTTCCGAGGCAGTATCACTACGGAAGTAGGATTGCCCAACCTTCCTTCCGAGGAGTGGCTGGTGGGTTTGAACCGCCAGCCTTCTGGTTAGCAGTCAAGTGCCTTAGGCACTATGCTACCAGAGCTCTATACACCAAACTCACTGCCATCGAGTCAATTCCAACTCATAGTGACCCCGTTTGGGTTTCTGAGGTGGTAAATCTTTACAGAAGTAGATTGCCCAGTCTTCCTTCCATGGAGTGGCTGGTGGGTTTGAACTACCACCAACCTTCTGGTTAACAGTCAACTGGCTTAGTCACTACACCACCAGAGCCCCTATGTATATATGTGTATATATGTGTGTGTGTGTGTGTATGTGTATACACATAAACATATATATATAAATATTATTTTTATTTTTATTTTTATTTTTATTTTTTTTATCAGGATTTGGGTGAAGATTTACAGAGTAAATTCACTTTTTTATTTTCTCTTCACCCAAATCCTAATATATAAATATTTTAACAAATAATTTTTTTTTTATGATCATCCTCTCATACTTTGATTTTGTTTTTTCTGCAGATGAGGCAGTCCGCTTCTGTAAAGATTTACAGCCTTGGAAACCCTATGGGGGTAGCCATGAGTTGGAATCGACTTGATGGCAGTAGGCTTTTAAGGTAGAAAACAGAACTCTGAGGAAGGAGGCTGGTCCTCCCCAAAGATCAGATTAGCACCCAGAATTTTTTCTGATTCATAAACCAGTATTTATTTGTCTTCTGTTTCTGCACTAGAATGTCAGCTTCATGAGGACAGGGACTTTGCTTTTATCACAAAGATGTTGCCACCTCCTATACAAATGCCTATAAAAGGGCTTGGCACAGAGTAAACACCCAATAAAAAAATATTTAATGAATATATGACACCACTAGAAAAATAAAGAAGTAGAGCCATAAGGGAAAGGACTTGAACTAGGCAAGCTTTGATAAGAGTTCACTACAAGAGGCTTCTGGGAAGGGACTGGTGCCTGGGGCTATTGCCTGCTGGGGCATCCTATGCGTAGGCTGTCTGGTAGGGAGGCTGAGAACAACAAATCCTCCCTGTTTAGCCCCATGTGAGTCCCATAACTCCCCCCTCCCAACATTACAAAGTTATTCCTTGTTAAATCTGAAATATTTCATTTCTGAATTTTCTTTTTCCTTAACTAACTTTTTCATGGTTCTTATGTGACTGATGTTTTACATGAATTATCTAATTAATCCTCCAGCAACCCTACAAGCTCAATTACCACCATCTCCAATTTATGGGTGATAAAAAGAGACTGAATCACTTACATAAGAAATTGGCAGAGGGGAGACTTCTGGTAAAATGGAGGAATAGACCGCAAGAAACACAGATCCTCTTTAACAAAGAAAAGAAAAACCAATTGACAGAGATACAGAAGATAATCCTGGAGCCCTGAGCTTTGAAAGGAACTATGCAGAAGTGGATTAGGCACCAACTAGTGGAAAAACCTGAATGAAAACAGTGAGTACAGAGACGGTTGGAGCTGCGGACTATCAGCTACTCTGACGGAACCAACAGCCTGAATATTTCCAGGTGGTGCTGGGACCTGAGAATTGACCTGAAGATCAACCCTGGTCACCAAAGGCTGCAGGGATGACTGCACTGGTGGCCTATGACTAGGAAGGGAAACAGCAAGGAAGGAGACAACCTGAGCTGTTGACTTTCTGCTGTCCAGAGGGCACAGCCATTTTGATTGTTTACACACGGCAGACATTTCAGATATTTAAAGTGACTGAGGGTGCAGTCACTTTGAATGTCTACAAGTGGTGGCCATTTTGGATGTTTAAAGTGACCAAGGGCAGAGCCATTTTGATCTTTACAAGTGGCAACCATTTTGGATTTTAAAATGACAACATTCTCATTTGGATCCCAGGGACCTAAGAATAGGCTCTGTCAGCAGGGACGTACAAGAGGCTGACAACAAGAAAGGAAACAGGTGGTAAGTGCCATCAACTAGTGAATAGAAGAGCACAGAACCCTGCTTGCGTAAATAACATACAAACAAAACAAAGAAAATGAAAATCGTGGGCAAGTCACTCCAACATACAACCGCCAACTAAATATAAACATAAAAATGTCACAATGCCTCAGAGACAACAGAGAATCACAGTCCACACAAAGAAGCAAGATAAAGCAGGAGAAACAAGGGACTAAGATATAGACCCAAAACACATCCCTCAGGAAGACATAGCATTGGAACTCCCTGATAAGGAATTCAAAAGAATTATATTTAGGTGTCTTTAACAATTGAGAGACAGATCAAGGAAAACACAGAGAACACCCTAGAACAATTTTTGAAAGACAATACAAGAATAAAATGACAAAATAAATGAAAAATTAGAAATGATACAAAATCTACACATAGAAATCCAGGAGATTAATACTAAATTTTCAGAAATAGATAAGACATTGAGTAGGGAAAAGAGCAGAACTGAATCAATGGAAGACAGAATTAGGGAAATTGAAGACAAATACCTGAATACTTCTTTGGAAAGGGATCAATCAGAAAAAAGATCAAAACAAAATGAAGAAAGCCTAAGGTTCATATGGGATATCATCAAAAGAAATAACTTATATGTAATCAGAATTCCAGAACAGGAAGGGAAAAATAAAACCACAGAGAAAATGGTCAAAGATTTGTTGGAAGAGAATTTTCCTGGTATGATGAAAGATGAGAATATATCCATTCAGGAAGTCCAACGAACCCCAAACAGGATAGACCCCAAAAGAAAATCACCCAGACATATTATCAACAAACTTAGCAAAACCAAAGACAAAGAAAGAATCATGAGAGCAGCACGGGAAAAACAAAAAATTATCTACAAGGGGCAACCAATAAGACTAAGCTCAGATTTCTCAGCAAAAACCATGCAAGCGAGAAGACAATGGGGTGGTATATATAAAACCCTGAAAGAGAAAAATTTCCAACCAAGAATTATGTACCCAGCAAAATTGTCCCTCATATATGATGGTGAAATTAGGACATTTCCAGATAAGCAGAAATTAAGGGAATTTGTTAAAACTAGACCAACCTTGGGAGCTCTGGTAGCATAGTGCCTAAGGCACTTGACTGCTAACCAGAAGGCTGGCGGTTCAAACCCATCAGCCACTCCTCGGAAGGAAGATGGGGCAATCTACTTCCATAGCGATACTGCCTTGGAAACCCAAGGAGGGGTCGCTATGAGTTGGGTCCGACTCGGCACATAACAACAACAACAACAACAAGACCAACCTTACAAGAGATGCTTAAGGGAGCCCTTTGGACAGAGAAGCAACAACAGCCAACAACAACTGACCATTAACATACATGATGATATAACCTAGAAACCAATCCAGCTATGGAAGCATCCAAAGTAAATAAGCCTACAAGATTGTAGACAGGGAACCAGAGACACCAACTGACAAATGAGGATAGCTACAAACAAAAAAGAGGGAAAAAACTGTGTCATTACAAAAGTTCTAGATGATAGGGAAGTCAAGACAACTATAAGATAGAACGGACTGTTCTAAACTTGGGAAGAAAACTATAAATCACAGGGTAACCTCAAAGAAAAATGATAAACCTTCACATCAAAAGAGAGGACCAGCAAATACTAAAACAATAGCAATGAAGGAAGTGATAACACGATTCATAAACAAAACGAGCTCAGCATAGAAAATTATATGGAACAAAGAAATCAACACCACAAAAAAGCACATAACAAAAATGACAGCAACAAATTTATATTTGTCGATAATTACATATCTGGCAAGGGACTTATCTCTAAGATTTATAGCGGAAGAGTGGATGACCAAAGTATGGTACATCTGTACATACACATAATGGAATGCTATGCAGCACTAAAGAATAATGTAGAGTCTGCAAAACACTCCACAATATGGATGAACCTGAAGGACATTATGCTGAGTGACATAAGTCAATCACAGGAGGACAAATATAGTATTAGTTCATTGTTGTGGAGGATCAAGGAAAGGCTTATATATGGAGGGAGCCTTTCTTTGTTGGTTGCTAAGGGTGGGAGGGGAGGGGAGAGAACACTGGAAAAAATGCATTGGCCCATGTCACTTTAATTTTGTGTATTTCACTGTACATAAATTATATTTCAATAAAATGCATTTTAAAAAAAAGAAAGAAAGCAATTGGCAGAGCCAGGATTTAAAGGAAGATCTGTCTGCCTCCCTGTGCCAGCCTCACAACCATTACCCTGCTCCCTGGCTGCAGCCAAAACAGTTTAGAGAAAATGTAGATGGTGCAGAAACATTTGAAAAATGTCCATCCTCGCCAGAAATCAAAGGAATGCTAATTATAGAGCACTTCTCACCTATCAAATTAGCCAAGGTTTTTGTTCTTTGATTGCTTAATTTGCCTTTACATCAAAGTAATGTGTGTTGGTGGTTTAAAAGAGTTAAATGGTACTAAGGACAAACAAGATGAAAAATAGTCCACCCTAGAGCAGTTCGCCACACACACATATACACGCACTCTTTCTCTTGCTCTCCCTTTCTCTCTCTGTCTCTCTCTCTCACACACTGCTGGAGGAGGGGATGCAATTCTAAGAGGGCCTCTGACCAGGCTTGTTTCCCCAACATGGCCTTGACCTACTGTCCTGCTTTCCGACCTCAGCACTTCCTCCAGACTCTCCAGTGCCTCTGGGAATGCTGCCCTAACATTTCTGTGATCTTTCTAGTATAGCAAGCAAGGGACTGAGAGGCCCAGATGGAAGAAGGTGGGAATGGGGGGAAAGGGGGTATACAGCAAGAGCTATACCCTTTGACACCCACTAGCATCTGCTGTCTCACTGTGGGGAAATTATCCCCGAGGGAAAACCAACACTGGCTACATCATCTGTATGAAGCTATCTGTGCAAGTGCTGTATTCTCACGGTAGTAACAACAGCAAAGGAATTTCTTTTTTAAGAAAAATGGATATATCCCCAACCTGTGACCCTATCCCACCAATAATTCTTTTTCTTCAGTGAGCCCTCACACACACAGATTTTAGAAACCTTATAATCAGAGCACCACAGGGAACACTGGACAGTGTCTTCAGAGAGAGGCTTGGGTTCGACTCCTGGTTCAACTGGGCAAGTCACCTCTCTGAGCCTCAGTTTCCTCATGTGAAAATGGGGATCACAATTGCTGCCTCATGGAGTAATCGTAGGAGGAGATGATACTTGTAAACAGCCTGACACTGACCCTAGCACATAGTAGGTGCTCAGTCAAGATCTAGCTACCCTTGAAGGCTTCTCAGCACCCTGATCTCAGTGCTCTCCCTTTGCTGAGTCCAATTGCTCTCTCTGGAACACTCCTTGGACTCACCTGTCCCTAGGTGGCTACCAGATAAGGACAGAGAGATAAGCAGGGGCCAGATTAGGCAAGGCCTCTTGGCCAGGTAAGGAGTGAGGAATTTATTTTAAGTGGGATGGAACGCCATTGGAGGGTTTTTAATAAGAGATATGCTGTGATCTCATTCACCTTCTGGCTACTGAAGGAAGAAGAGATCCTGGGCCAAAGCATCCCATAAACCTGACACTAATGAATGAAGACAAGATGTACATAGAGAACTCTTAAGAAGTGAGAACTACAAGGAGCCTCACAGACCATTTCACAGACAAGAAAACTGAGGCCAGAGAGGGCAAGTCACTTACCCAAAACCACATAGCAAGTTAGTGACTAAGGTAGAGATAAGAAGACCACCTGACACCCACTGATAACCTCCTGCAAGAGGAAGAAAAATGTTCAGCCCAGGCCTCTTAAGGGAAGTCATGGAGTATATGATCTGATTTTGCAACCTTTTAAAAATCAGTCCTCTAGGCTCTACCCCAGCCTGGAGCCAGATAACTCAGAAAAGTTCCCCTTTTCAGACCACTGGGCAGAGATTTCCACTTATCACAGATTCCCCATTTCCTGTGCAAGGGAGGCAAAGGCCTGGGAGTGATAAGGTGGGCTGGCTGTGGTGACTAACCTATGTCTCAACTCCTGGTCACTTGCTGTGCTGATGACCCTGATGAAGGTAGGAAGGAAGGAAAAGACTCCTTCTGAGAGGGTGGGAGTTTCAGACTGAAGTCCATGGGGGAACTGTCCACCTCTAGAGAGGGTCTTCAGCAAAATGAGAGGTCAATCTGGCTTCTTAATACTAATGAAAGTGACAGGTGACTCCTTCAAGCAAGGTTCCATGCCAGGCATGGAGCTGAGGGTTTAGCTTCATTAATTTTCCCATGACCCTGGGAAGAAGTTATCATTATTTTCCTTCACAGATGGGCAAGGTTAATCAATTAATCCCAGGACACACAGCTGGCAAGTGACATAAAGAGGACTAAACTCTCCTCCTTCACTAGGAACTCTCTATCCCCCAGTCCATTCTCCCTTCCTCAAGTCTTTCCAGAGCACCCTCCTGGTCTCTTACCCTGTTTTTTTTTTTTTTCTTGCACTTTCCTCTGTATCAGTTCATCTAATTTATTTGTTAGTCTTTATCCTGCAATAGAAGATATGCTCCATGTGCTATGCTGTGTCACCAGTGCTTAGCAAGGTGCCTACACATAGTATTCAAATATTCAAAAATGAATATTTTTGGAAGCAAAGGAGATAGTTGAAGGAAGACTTTTCTGAGATGGCATTTGAGCTGAGACCTGACAAGGAGTTAGACATAAAAAAATCTGGGAGAAGGGTATTCTTGGCAAGAGGGAACAGCAAGGCAGAGGCCTTACAGCAGGATAAAGACTGGTATTTGAGGAAGGGCCAGTAAGTGTGTCGACGAAGTGAGCGAGGCTCAGAGCAGTAGGAAACAAGGTAGAGGAAGTGAGCAGGGAGATAGTGGATAGAGGGACTGGTCAACTCTGGCACACATTGGAATTGCCTGCAGTACCTTTTAAAAGGGTGCAATGATGGTTCAGTGGTAGATTTATCACTTTCCATGTGGGTGTCCCAGGTTCAATTCCTGGCCAATGCACTTCATGCATAACTACCACTCTTCTGTCCTTGGAGGCTTATGTGTTGCTGTGATGCTGAAGCAGAGCTTCCAGATGGACTAGGAAGAAAGACCTGGCAATCTACTCCAAAACACAGTCAAGAAAAACTCTATGAATCCAAATGGTTAGATTTCCAACTGATCTTGGGGACAGCACAGGGCCAGGGCAGCATTTTATTGTGCTTGGCATTGCTCTGGGTCACCATGAGTCAGGCCTACTCTAAGGCACCTAACAACAGCCACAACTTTAAAAAAATACCAGCATACTTGGGAGCTCTGGTAGCATAGTGCTTAAGGCACTTGACTGCTAACCAGAAGGCTGGCAGTTCAAGCCCACCAGCCATTCCTTGGAAGGAAGATGGGGCAATCTACTTCTGTAGTGATACTGCCTCAGAAACCCAAGGAGGGGTCGCTATAAGTCTATGACTATGAGTTGGGTCCAACTTGACAGCACATAACAACAACAGCATGCTAAGCACAAAACACTTAGCACACCCTGGATGAACCTTGAAGAGATTATGCTGAATGAAATCTGTCATAAAAGGACAAATACTGAATGATCTCACTTATATGAAAGAAGCAAATATATAGAAACAAGATTATTGGGGGGAAGAGGGAAAGAGGGAGCTTTTGCTAAGGAATTATTGAGTTTATTTCAATGGTAGTGGAATGATTTGGAAAATGATGGCAAGAATGGTTGCACAATTTGAAGAGTGTAAGCAGTGTCACTGGATTACACATGTAGAAATTGTTGAAGTGGTATGTGTTATGTTGTGTATATTTTCACCACAATAAAAATTTTTAAATATCAGGGCTTAGACTCAACTCTAGACAAATCTGACTCATAGTGAACCCTCCTTGGGTTTCCCAGGTGGTATCACTATGGAAGTAGATTGCCCAATCTTCCTTCCCAGGCGTGGCTGGTGGGTTTGAACCACCAGCCTTCCGGTTAGCAGTCAAGTGCCTTAGTGGAAGCAAAGGAGGAAAAATGGCCTTATCAGAGAGAAGGTGGAGACACTCGCAGCTTTCCGAGGCGGAATATGGGTGCCCACTTCTCCTTCAGTCCCAAGTGCCGGAGCTGCCCCCAGAGCGACTGCTGAATCCTCACCAGGGCACTGGCTGCCACCGTCCAGCTTTCCTGTGAATCGCGGAAGCTCCCTCCTCTGTCTCGCAGGTGTCAGTTCACTGGCAAAGGGGATCCCAGGTTATCCACGAAATCGAGGATGAAAAAGCAGCCAGTAGAAATAGAGCTTGGAGGCTCTTGGGACCGGGCCGTGGAAGAAGTTAGCCAATCGTCAGCCAGCGGGGAGGTCTCGGTTCTTAAAAAGTGCTGTCGCGAGGAGTGAACACCTCTGGCTTAGTGTGTCGGCTGCGCGCCACTGAGTGACCTGGCTGGACTCCTGCGTCCCCCACTAAAGGCGATGGAGTCCACCAGAGGCAGCTGTCGCGTCGTCCGCGCCATCCAGTCTGTAATCTCTGTGAGCTGGGTGAAAGTCCCGGCGTCGGGGCTGTTCCTTAGCAGCTCCGAGGGCAACGGATCGGAGAATTTCGCCCGGCCTGGGGTATCCGCTGCCTGGATTGCCTGGAGGGGGCGACCGGGGCAGGCGCGGCGCTGGCGCTGAGGGCGCTGATCGCAGGCGCCTACCTGGCCCTGTGTGCTGTAGGGCTGGTGGGCAACGTGCTAGTGTTGGTCCTGGTGCGCTCCCAGCAGCGGCGGCGCCCCTCACTGTTGAATTGCTTCCTCCTCAACCTGGCAGCCACCGACCTGCAGTTCGTGCTGACTTTGCCCTTTTGGGCCGCGGACACGGTGCGTGACATCAGCTGACCCTTCGGTGGTGCCATGTGCAAGGTGGTGTTGACACTCACCGTGCTAAATATGTACGCCAGCAGCTTCTTCCTCAGCGCCATGAGCGTAGCGCGCTACTGCACAGTGGTGGGCGCGCTGCGCCCAAGTGGTCCGGACGCCCAGCGGGCTGCCTGCGTGTGCTGCCTGATTTGGGCCGCAGCTATCCTGGCCACAGCGCCCATCACTCTGTTCGCCACCACCGTCAGCGTGGGGGGCGAGCCCCTGTGCTTGCTCTGCTTTCCCGACCGCGGCCAGGACTGGCTGGCGCTCTACCACCTGCAAAAGATCGCCGTGCCTTTCGTGCTGCCTCTGGCTACTCTGGGCACCTACTCATTGCTGCTACTGAGCTTCCTGCGGCAGCGGCGGGCACCCAGGCCGTCGGGGGTCCGGCCCAGACGGCGCTCCCGGGTCACCTCACGTTTGGCCTGCGTGCTATTGGCCTTCATGCTCTGCTGGCTGCCCAACCAAGCCCTCACGCTCTGGGGGGTGCTGATCAAGCTGGACGCCATAACCTGGGACCGCGCCTATTTTCTGGCACAGGCCTATCTCTTCCCAGTCTCCATTTGCCTGGCACACGCCAACAGCTGCCTCAACCCATTGATCTACTGCCTGCTGCGCCGCGACATCGGCCAGTGCCTGCGAGAGAGGTGCTGCCGCGAGAAGGATCCCGCGGACCTCCCACCAGGTCCAGTGGTTGCGCCCACCATCCACATTGCCCAACCAGCACTGATTCAGGTGTGACTCTGAGAATGCTAGATGTTGCACACCCCTCAAAGAGAGCCATCCACCACTGCATCAGTACCAAGGAGGTGGGGCAGACTGTGCCCTTTGGGATTGGGATGATGACATCAAGAAGCAGTGTTTGACTTAAGGTCGTGTTCTGGGGTCTCTCACAGGGGCATGGTTGACCTGCTGGAAGTGGAGATAAGACTGAGAGTTCGCTATTAACCTTCTGTGAGACCCAGAGTGAGTCACATCTTCTCTGGCCTGTTTTCCCATTTGTGTAAGGAGGAGTGGGAATTAGAGGAAATTGGGGACCTGCCAGGACAACTCTTGGGACAACCTTTGTAAACTGTGAGCTCCATTTAGTGCTTTTAAAGAGACTTAACAGTCCTATTCCTACTTTGAGTTTTCCATTTATTTTTTTACAAGGGAGCTGTGAGAGAGGGGCCTGGGGATGTATACACCTAAGGTGGAGGAACATCAGGCCCAAAGGCAGCCCTTGATGGCTGATGGTTTCTGAGCTTTCCTCTACAAGGCCTGCCTGCTGCATGTCCACTCCAGACCTCAAACAGCACTGATTCAGCTCTGATCCAAGAATGCTAGATGTTGCATGAAGAGAGGATGTGAGGAACAGATAGAGGGGCTGAACTGCACAGCATGCTGGGTGGAACAGCAGTGGCCTATGAGAGAGAAGTCATGGGAAGCAAATTTCAATCCCTAGTTATGATGGACTTTTCCATTTCTGAGCACCTGAGCCTAATGAAGTAGTGAGTTCCCTGTCCTTGGAGGTATTCCAGCAGAGACTGAATGCACTTACATAGAATGTTAGATAGAACTGATGTAACAGATGGGTATGTAGATGACTTCAGTGGCCCCTTCTCGAGACCCAGTGACTGATGTGTATTTGAAGTATTTCTTCAGTGCTTGCATGATGTTAAAACTTAGCAGTCAGAATCTTCTCCCCCTTCTCCCCAGAAGCACCCCAAAGGTAAATCAGAAGACAACCAATTTAAGCAGCATTTGATTCTCATATTGACACTTAATCAAACTCACTGCCATCGAGTCAATTCTGACTCTTAGCGACCCTCATTGATTTCCAAGGTGGTAAATCTTTATGGAAGTAGATTGACTCATCTTCCTTCCATGGAGCAGCTGGTGGGTTTGAACCACTGACCTTCTGCTTAGCAGTCAAAAGCCTTAGGCACTCCACCACCAGAGCGCCTTCATATTGACACAGAGCCATCATCCTTAATCACACACTTAAGGAGATTAAATGGCCAGAGGTCAGAATTCATATTTACATCCTTGCAAAGATCTGCATATAAATTCTATGTGTGATGCTTCTAATGGAGGAAGACATGATGCATGAATGTAGAGGAAAAAACCCATTCCTCCATGCCTGGTGTCCAAACCAGGAGCCCATGCAGAACCTTAGGTCAACTCAAATGTCTGCAGATATGTCATCCCAGAACAGTCTGGCAATTGGGGGTGTGCTCACAGCCAGCTCCTGATGGAAAGAGAGTCCTTGGGCCCCTCTCTGTATGTGGACCACATTATTATTCCTTTAAAGTACCACAATATGGAAGAATTAGTTTCTTTTGGTGCTTGCCCACTTCAAAAGAATTTTTTTTTTTTTAAAGGGAAGAACTTCAGTCATTCATAAGTGGGTCCAAACCTTGATTACTTTTCTTGGTGTTATTTTAAAAGTGGGTCATTTTGCAGTTCATTTCTCCCTCGTGTGCAAAGGAATGCTTTGTGGGAGCAACAGGAAAAAGAAGGAACCATTACTATAGCTTTCAGCTATCTTGCTGCAGCCCAGCCCCTCCAGTTGAGTGTGGGGCCAGCCCTAAACTAAAAGGGTAGGACATGGAGTGCTCTCCCAGAACATCAGCCCTGTCTGGAAGCCACAAGTATTCTGAATCAGAAATAATAGCTTATCACGCACACACAATTCTTAAGGGACATTGCATTGCTTTTTAATTTTAATTAATTAATTAACCCCCTGTTTAAAAAAAAGAAAAGAAAAGAAAGCTTATTAAATAGAACTGAGGGCAATAGTCACTTCTAAAATCATTCTGGTTTATTATTTAAACCAGAATGTTGCAGAAAGTTACACCAATAACGCCATAAACCCATACAAGATGTGGGAGGTAAAAACATTCAACTTGGAGTCAGAAAACCTGGTCAGAAGCCACTGCTCTTCCTTGCTGTGTGACCTTGAGCAAGTCACTTTACCTTTCTGAGCCTCCATTTCCTCATCTATAAACCGAGAGGGTTGATAACTTCTTGTGCATATTCCAGATCAATAAGCAATTTTCACCCCCTTCTACATTCTTTCATAATCACTCTTCACATACAAACTGTTTTTAGGGTCATTCTTAACATAAAACAGAGATCCCATAAAACATCAGTTCATTTAACTTTTAATTCTTACAAATCGGATCCTTTATCAAGGTTGAGGTGAATTTTTACTGGCTCTTGTTATAAAGTAGGTTCCTGGGTAGTGCAAACAACACTCAACTACAAACCTAAAGATTTGTGATTTGAATCCTCTCAGCCAAACCGTGGAAGAAAGGCCTGGTAATCTGCTTCCAGAGAGGTCACAGCCTTGAAAACCCTATAGCAATTCTATTCTTAACACATGGGTTCCTATGAGTTGAAATTATCTTGATGACAACAGATTTTGTTGTTGTTGTTGTTATAAAGTGTTAGGCTGCCCACCCAGAAGAGCACTATGCATCTTAAGGAGAATCAGATTAAATATATTTATTGATAATCTGGACTCAGTGTGCCCAGCTCTGAGCTGGTACTCTTAAGGCTTCCTGGTCTCTGCTCTCATAGAACTGCTTTGTGTGTAGAAAAAGGACCCAGATATGCTGCCTGAAAGATATCTACCAGGCAAGCATGCATTCAGCATAATCCCAACCCCAGCACTAAGAAGGTAGTGAGGAGGAGGACTAGGGGTACAGAATTGCCTAGAAGACTGCCTAGAAAGAGTGTGCTGGAAGCTGAGCACTGGGCCTAGAAGTTGTCAATAGTAGTCAATAGGGAAATATGCGCACGGAAGTGCAGAGATTTCTGAGGGAAAGAAATAAACTCCAAAGCTTGTAGAGCAAGAATGATAATGAGCTGGCACTTACTGAACACACATTGAGGCAGACACAGCATTTTGAATATGCTAGGGCCACACAAAGGGTTTTGAGATGTATAATATTACCCTTATTGTACAGAGGAAACTGAGGATCAGAGAGATTAGGAAATTGCCCAAGGTCACACAGCTTGTAAGGTGTCATAGCAAGCATTTCAAACTGCAACTTCTTGATTCCAAAGCCCAAACTTTTGATTACTGTTGGTTCATATGCCAGGTGCCAAGAAGGGGGGTAAAGTGCTCAAAGAGGCTGAATGAGAACACATGTCCTGAGCACAGAGACAACAGAGGAGCCAGGCCTGGGAAAAGAATAAGTGCTTTGAATGGAGGTTGGGGTGGGAGTGGTGTCGAGAGGTGCAGAGGAGGATAAGGAGTAATGGCCTGAATGAATCATAAACATGTCTGATACTATCATTCATCCCAGAATATCCCCTGGCATGTGGAAGAGGAGGTAAGTGAGGGAGCCCACTAATCCCTGAAGCCCTTCTAAGTGGGCGGGGGTGTGAAGCCATCAGCCCTGGGCAAGGAGGAGGCAGCTGAAAGAGCACTGTTAGCTTGCAAAGGTGGTCCATTGCCCAGCAGGTTCAGCCTCAGGAAAGTTTCTCTGCTGAAGGTAAGGAATTCTCAGAAGCCAGGACACTACCCTGAGCCACAACCCTGAGTCGTACAGCCTGATAGGCTCTGGAACCCCAACCTTGAACTGAGAGGCAAAGCAGACATGGTTTAGGAGTTTCTCTTGACCCTGGCCACATTTGTCTCTTTCCCTCAGTACAGGGGGACAGCTAAGACTTACTTTCTCTTCCAAGTCTCCCTCACTCTCAGCTCTCAGCTCTTCCATGGAGCCTTACAAATATTGGAAACCCAGGCAGAAATGTTCTGGTTCTTTCCTCAGCCCCAGACTGCTCTCTGTGAAAGCTTTTGAGGCCACGTGTCCTACTTTGCACCCCTCTCAATGCCCTAAGCTCATTCCCTGTCTCTCTTCTATGGCTCTTCACTCTGTTGGCACCATCTCTGCAGTCCCTCTGGCACCATTTGGGAGAACAAGGACCAGGTATCACAGTCGCTTCCTGGTCCCCCATGTAAATATCTGCCTGTGAAGTACGGCAAACTGGACACTGAGTGTGTTTCGTGTCTTCTCTTATATGCCATAAATGTCTGTGTCTGATTCTTGTTTGTGTTGTTTATATAGCAGATGCTCAATAAATGTTTGAAGAAGGAGTGAACACTGCTCTGTATGTCCTCATTCTCCAGTTTGGTTGTATTTGATGTGATCTCCATTCTCTTTCCCCATGCCCTTAGCTAAGCAGGGTCTTCCTAAGGTCTCTCTGTTTCAGAAGACTGCTCCGTAATGTCATTATCCCATTTAATCCTCAGAGCATCCCTGGGAATAAGATCACAGTATTGTTCCCGTATCATGGGGGAGCAAACTGAGACTCCAAGTAGAGAAGTGGCATACAGCCAATCAGCAACAGAGCTGATGGACCCTCTCAAGTGTGCCAATCTATACTGCTTCCAAGTTGTCAGACTAGAGTCAGTCCGGATAGGAATGAAGCATCAGTATTATTTGTTCTCTGTGACTATAACAAGATACCACAGACTGAGAGACTTATGTTGTTGTTGTTGTTGTTAAGTGCCGTCGAGTCATTTCCGACTCATAGCGACACTGCCCAATCCCGCGCCAGCCCCACAATACCTGCTATACTTGAGCCCATCCTCGCAGCCACCGTGTCCATCCATCTCGTTGAAGGCCTCCCCCTCTTTCGTCAACCCTCCACCCTACCAAGCATGACATCCTTCTCCAGGGAATGGTCCCTTCTGACAACATGACCAAAATAGGTGAGACGAAGTCTGGCCATTCTTGCTTCCAAGGAGCATTCTGGCTGCACTTCCTCCAGGACAGATCTGTTAGTTCTTTTAGCAGTCCATGGTACTTTCAGCATTCTTCGCCAGCACCACAACTCAAAAGCATCAACTCTTCTTCAGTCTTCCTTATTCATTGTCCAGCTCTCACATGCATATGAGGTGATTGGAAATATCGTGGCTTGTGTCAGGCACACCTTAGTCCTCAAAGAGATATCCTTGCTCCTCAGCACTTGAAACAGTTCCTTCGTGGTTGACTTTCCCAATGCTACACGTCGTCTAATGTCCTGACTGCTGCTTCCGTTGGCATCGATTATAGAACCAAACAACATGAATTCTTTGACAACCTCAATCTTCTCTCCATTTATTGTGATGCTGCTCATTGGTCCAGTTGTGAGGATTTTTGTTTTCTTTATATTTGTTTTGTTTTCTTTATATTGAGACGTAATCCATACTGCAGACTGTATTCTTCAAGAGATTATAAGTCTCAAGTGAAAGACTTATAAGAACACAAATTTATTGTCTTACAGTTCTGGAGGCTGGAAATCCAAATCAGGGTATTGGTTGTGTTAATTCTTTCTGAGGGCTCTGAGAAGGAATCTGTTTCATGGTTTTTTCCTAGCTTCTGGTGATGGGCAGAGAGCCTCCAATCTCTGCCTCCATCTTCACATAGCTACCTTCCCCCTATGTCTCCTAAGGATACCTACTCGTATTGGATTAGAACCCAACCTACTCTGTTATGACTTCATGTTAACTGCTAATATCTTCAAACACCCTATTTCCAAACAAGGTCACATTCACTGGTATCAGAGTTAGGACTTCCACATATCTTTTGGGGGACATAATTCAATCCATCACAGGAAGTAAGAAGCTAGAGACAGCAAATGGAGACTCTTTCAAAATGGCCTGAGAAGGAGGCAAGAGTAGGAAGTCATCATAGGGTTGTGAGGGAAGATGGTGGTTCTTTAGGTGCTGTTGAGAAGAAGCCGACAGAACGGGAGAGGTTGAAGATAGATGAAAGAGAGGATGACAGAGGAGGGAGGGGCTAGGAGATGCAAGGATCTAGTCATTGTACTGGTGGGATGGTCATATATAGGATAAACCCTAATTTTGACAACCACCCCACCAAAACCAAAACCAAACCCCATATTTGATACTAAATTCTGTCTCAGTTATCAAGTGCTGCTTTAACAGAAATAGCACAAGATGGGTGGCTTTAACAAACAGAAGTGGTTTTTTTTTTTTTTTCAGTTTAGGAGGCCAGAAGTCTGAATTCAAGGTGCCAACTATAGGGGAGGAGCTCTGGTAGCTTAGTGCCTAAGGCACTTGACTGCTAACCAGAAGGCTGGTGGTTCAAACTC
>NW_006921900.1:2309463-2316866 GCF_000298275.1 Orycteropus afer afer | reverse complement strand
GATAGCTTAACAGGTAAAAGCCATTAAGATATGAAGAATTCAGCAACAATGGACAAGCTAGATTAAATGGTAAGTATAAAACAGAATATATTTAATAAAAAAAAAAAAAAAAGACCATTAATTAGCCACAGAACAAGTTTCAGCAAAAACTAACCAATCCTTATTGTACAGACCTACAATCACCAATCACTTCCATGTAACTTGGAAGTCAATAATTACAAAAAAACTAAACAACAACAGAACTGAATCCTTTGAAGAAAAGCTTCAAAATATGCAAAAAGATAAATCATAATAGAAATTATAAAACATTCGAAACTGAATAATAATGAGAATACCAATAATAGCTAACATTTATTGTTTGCTGTGAGCCAGGCCTACTCTAGAAGAAGAGGTCTGGTGGTACAGTAGTTAAGGCATTTGGCTGCTGCTAACCAAAAGGTTGGTGGTTTGAACCCACTAGCTGCTCCATGGGAGAAAGATGAGGCAGTCTGTTTCCATAAAGATTTATAGCCTTTCTCTACTCTGTCCTATAGGGTCGCTATGAGTCAGAATTGACTTGATGGCAGTGAGTTTGGTTTGCTATTACTACAACCCCATTTCCCAGATGAGAAAAATGAGGCACAAAGGAGGTGAGTAATCTGTGCAGCTAAGTGGCAGAACTGAGACTCAATCCTGAGCAGTGTGATTCTGGAGGCTATGTTCATAAACTACATATCAAAACCCATAGGATGCAGTTAATGTATTCTGAGAGTGAAATGTGTGCCTTTTGATTCTCATATTAGAAAGGAATTGATTTGTAGTCCTCCCAAGACTTGACAATCAGATCTGAGCGTCCCACTGTCACACACTGTCATTTCAGAGTCAGCTGCATCTGAGCATCTCCTGGAGCTTCTTACGTATGTAGCTCCATCTCCCACATTACACCCTTACACTCAACAGTCCTTGGCCTTTCCCACCTCTCTCTCCTAGCTCATAGTGTACATTCCTCTCAAATCCCCTCCCCACTCACCCCCCACTGTTGAAATCCTAGCTGATACCAAGGTCCAACTCAAAGGGCCCCTCTTCTGTGAGGGCTCCCCACCCCTTCATATATTCCTCCAGGTCACAGACTGCAAATCTGATTTGATTGCTTCTCTGCTTTAAACCCTTCTCCGGCTCCCCTTTGCCAGTGCTTCTCCAAACCTCTTCATCAAAGCCCTTTCAAGGGTAGAGGAAAAGGGATACAAACTGCAGATTCTCCATAAAGTTATAAGCAAAATGTCCCTTAAAATCTCAAGTTATAATTTCAAAATCCATCCAGTTTATAGAATTAAAAAAAAAAAATGCCATCGAGTCAATTCTGACTCATAGTGACCCCCTTGGGGTTTCTTAGGCAGTAAATCTTTACGGAAGCAGATTGCCCAGTCTTCCTTCTGTGGAGTGGTTGGTGGGTTTGAACCACCAGCCTTCTGGTTAGCAATCAAATGCCTTAGGCACTATGCCACCAGAGCTCCTTGTTTATAGTATACTCCATGTTATGTGTATGTTTATTATATATATATATATATATATATATATATATATATGTATGTATAAATCTCCCTTATCCTCAAGTATATCTGGCATAGCACTAGGGAGAATACCAGTTTGAGAAGCATGAACTTGCAAGATGAAGCTCAGAATCCTTTGCCTCTTCTATGACCTCGGTCTCCCTAACTCTTTCTGTCCAGACTCCCTAACACCTTATGCTCATCAAAAATCTACTCATGTTGATCCCTCTGCCGGGGGTGTCAGCCTCACCCTGCCCTGACCACATGAGGAGTTTTCATTTTGTGCACCCACCAAAAACAAAACAAACCAGTTGCCATCGAGTCAATTGCAACTCATGGCGACTCCATGTATTTCAGAGTAGAACTGTACTCCATAGGACTTTTTAGGCTGGTACCTTTTGGAAGCAGACTGCCAGACCTAGAAAAAACTCCAAGAATGCAAGACACCTCTGGGTGGGTTTGAACTGCCAATATTTACAGTTAGTAACCCAGTGCTTAACCATTTTGTGTCATCCAGGGACTCCATGGAGCTCTGGTGGTGTAGTGCCCAAGGCATTTGACTGCAAATCAGAAGGTTGGTGGTTCATACTCACCTTCTGTGGAAGGAAGATGGGGCAATCTATTTCCCCTACGAGTTGGAATTGACTAGATGGCAGTGAATTTGTATCTTTTTGTGAGGGACTCCATAGCAGCCCCTTGCTTATCCTGTTCTGTGATGTTCTACCGTCCTGGTTATTGGCTCCTAGACTCAAGTGAACCCTTTTCCCTTCCCCACCCTCCTTACTTCTCAAAGCACTTTTTATCACTTCTTTTAAAGTGTTCAGGGACCACAGACAGAAGGTTAGGCTGCAAAAAAAAAAAAAAAAAAGTTTAGGTCCTGATTAATGGCAGGATTGTATTAATAAGTAACACAGTCTGACCTTCATTTCTTCAGGCTTCCCCCACCTCCTGGGGATCCCAAGGGTGGCTGCCTCAGGCTGGCCCATGGTTCAGTCTTTTATGGGCATAGCTCCCCTCCCTGGGCCAACTGCCAGCTCTGTAAAGCCAGGGACCTTGCTTCTCTCATCTATTTGTATCTATCCCACAACAGTCTCTGGCCTGGAGTGGGCGTCGGAAGATTCCTTACTGAAATGATAATGTGTGTTGCCCTGACTCTTGACCCTTCCTCTTTAAGTTTCTTTGCTCTTAACTCTCTTGATTAAAATGTCAAGTAAACAGGGATCTAGAAACCAACATTTAATTCCACAGGGGTGGAGCAGGCTCCATCTTAAAAGCCCTTCTCTTGTGGAAGGATGATAATCACTTCCTATTTGACACACTTTGTGATGGACAGTGACTAGTTGTCTCATCTGATTATTGTACTTGCTTTCTCACCAATGCCCCAGGGGAAGTAACAACATAGACAGGGGATCAAAAGATGTTCTAATTAGATGAGCAAGACATAAACCTCAGAACTGTAAGTTAGAGGCACCCTCAGAGGTCCTGTCCATTGCCCCTATTTTAGAGATAAGGAAGCTGAGGTCCAGGGAAAGAAGAGGACTATCTGAGGTCATGCAGTGAATCAGTGTCAAAGCCTCAGTCTGACAAGATCCCAGGCTGATAACAAGCCACCCCCAACATAGGAAGACCAACCATTTGATTTGCTCAGAATTGATGGGTTTCCTGGGACCTGGGGCTACCAGAGCTAAAACTGAGACAGTCCCCAGCAAACCTGGGTGGTTGGTCACTGTACTCTCCTGAGTCATGGTTTCTCCTCCTGCTGTAAACCTTGACAGAAAGTTCTAGGGAAAAAAAATGAAAAGGCAGCGACATACAAAGCCCAGACTGTCACTTGGACCCACCAGGACCCATGGGCCATCCTGGGAGTGAGGTGGGCTGGAAGGCGGCTGCAGCTGTAATGGTGTCCAACCTCTGCCTTGCTATGAGCACTTCTCAGCCAGTCTTCCACTGTTTTGTTCTATTTGTACTAAACAGACAATAACTTAAAAGCTCTCTTGATATCTACAAACATTTCTTTTGTTAAATGCCAGGATCCACGTGGCATGCATTTTGAGACACCTGTTTAGCAATATGTTGGAATGTCTTTCTGTTGCTTTGCAGTTTGGGCAGGGAAGTTGGGGGGGGGGAGTGGATCCAGCCAGCTCTGTCTCTCCCTGTGTGACCTTGAGCAAATTGCTGCATTTTTCTGAGCCTTGGTTTCCCCTTGTGTGACGTGGGAAATGCTAGTATGTGTTGCTTTGAGAAATAAAGGAGAGATGATGACTGGAAATTGCCTGGCACAATACCTTCAAATAGGAAACCATGTAGCTTTGTGTGGTGCCAGCAGGAGCCCTGGTGGTGCAATGATTAAGTGCTCAACTTCTAATCCAAAATGCCTTTTCATTTCAAAGGGTAGCTGTTCTCTCTGGTCCCTGATGGCTTTGGGTCCAGTCAGTGCCTTCCCCTGAGGTGTTGGGGAGTCAGCCTGGTGTCAGTGAAGACACTGGGCATCTCCATGGATGGAAGCATAAGACCTTTCTTCCATGGTGCTTCTGGGTGGATTTGAACCTCCAACGTTTAGGTTATCATCCAATCACAAATTGTTGATGCTATAAACCAAAACCCATTGCCATTGAGTTTATTCCAATTCATAATGACCTTATAGGAGAGAGTAGAACTGTCCCATAGGGTTTCCAACGCTGTAATCTTTACAGAAGCAGACTGCTACACCTTTCTCCCACAAAGCAGCTGGTGGGTTCAAACTGCTGACCTCTTGGTTAACAGCCAAGTGCTTAACCACTGCACCACTAGGGTTCCTGCTAGTATACAAAGCTACAACTATCTCACAATAGAGGAAGCTGGGCATAGGTGAGGAGAGGTGGCATGGATGGAAGAAAGTAGGGCTAGTGAAAAGGCTTGGGCATCCGGAGATCTGGGATTCTGTCCCAGTCCTGCACCTCAGTTGCTGTGTGACATGAGTAAGGCCCTTTTCTCTCTGGGTCTCCATTTCTCCAGCCATGAGACAGGGCAGAGTCAGCAATCTCCAAGGCTCTATTTAGGTCTTAATTTTTGAGTCTGGGTTCCTGTAGCAGGCAGTAGAGTAGACATTAGTAAATGTGACATTTAATGAATGTTTATTAAATGAATTAATATAGGGGGGCACTGACATCAATGGGGACTTTGACCCTTCCCATTCTCTTCTATAGAAGAATCCTGATCAAAAGGGGGAAAATGCAGAAAAGAATTTCAAATTCTCATGAAATCCAGACTTTCTGGAGCCATGGAGGCTGGGTGAACCCCTGAAACTATTGCTCTGAGATAATCTTTAAACCTTAAACCAAAAATATCTCAAGTCTTTTTAAAACGAAATACCAATTCAGCTTGACAGTAAAGAATGTCTGCCTTGAGCATTGTCCTCTTTTAAGAACTATTTATATGGAATCAAATTGAAAACAGCAACTTGAAAGATTAGATAGGAAACTTAAGGGGCAGTGAGTTTAGGTTGGAAAAAGAGGTTGAAAATGGTTGCACATCTCAAAGAATATAATCAATGTCACTAAATTGTACATGTAGAAAATGTTAAATTGGTGTATGTTCTGCTGTGTATATTCTCAACAACAAAAATAAAATGAATTATATTTGAAAAAAAATCCAAAAACCCTATGGAGCAGTTGTATTCTGTCATATGGGATCACTGTGAGTCAAAATAGATTCAACAGCATCTAATAATAACAACAACAACAATCTGAAATAAGGGTCCTTGAATGGTGCAAACAGTGAAGCACTTGACTACTAGCAGAAAAGTTGGCAGTTCAAACCCACCCGAAGACAGTCCTGGCAACCTGCTTCTGAATTGTCACAGCCTTGAAAACCCTACGGAGCAGTTCTACTCTGCACACATGGGATCACCATGAATCGGAATTGACTCAACAGCAACAAATCTAAAGTAGGTACCCCCGGCACATTCTTTCTTAGAGTTTTGTATGTGCTAAAGGGGCAGGGAGGACACATCTTCTGACCTCTTCTAACAGCACAAGAGGAAGACAGAATCACCATCAGTAGCCCAAGGCCTATTCCTGCAAGGCCAGACATGCTGCTTCCCTCCAGCCCTTTCACCAACTTTTCCTCTTAAAGCACCCACCACCTCTCTGCTGGGTTCAATAATTTGCTGCAGTGGCCACAGAGAACTCACAGATTATGGGGTTTATTAGGAAAGCACCAGGCTACAATTCAAGTTCAGGAAAAATGCTTAGTCTCTCTCAGCCCACCATCTCTCAGCTAACGGTCTCTTTCAGCCCCTCTCCCAGCAATGCATGTCTCTCAGTGTCTCTCTCAGCAATGCATGTCTCAGTTTCCCTCAGCAGCACGTCTTTCTCAGCCAGCCGTCAGAAAGATTCTTTTTGCCTCTAGGAGGCCTCATTTTGAACCTGGCAGAGTGGCCAAACTAACCAATCATAACATCAGAATTCTAAGCACCTGAGAGAGAGTGAACTTCCCGGAATATTGCTTTGTGCCACTGATCAACAGAAATACCTCAGGTGGATAACTTTTACAATCAGGAGCTCCTCAGTTGCTCATAGCAAATTCCACCAGAGAGTTCACAAGGCTTATGGCTAGAAAAGCCATACCAGGTAATTTACTATACCGCAGGCTACCCTCTGGCTTCTCTAGCCATTATCCCATCCCTTTTATACTTCAAAAATTAACATCCTCTTCACCATCAGTTTAAGAATAACCACACCCATGAAAGTGTGTAAGCCAGCCACTTCATGCCTTTATCTCCCATCATTTTAAATAGCCAATTTCTAATTTGCCCATCCCTATCAAACCAGTACTCTGAGGGGACAAGCATGGTCCTTTCTCTCTGGAGAATCTTCTGTTCTGCTTGGAAACTTCAGGCATCTGGAATATATAAACAAGCAAAGTTCAGCCCAGCACAAGCCATCAAATTGCAGCAACTTAACACCAGCTCAGTGTCAAACACCTTCTGGTCATGGGTACCAGCTGCCAAGTTTGGAAGTCACACTCTTCCCTTCACTTCAGATCAGCCAGCACCTTCTCTCACATCTTCAGTCCTCAGGGACTATTTCAATGCCTGTAGGCGCACAACTCCTTGCACTTCAGACCAGCCAGCCCTTCCTCTCATCCCCAGCCTCCATGGCCTAGGTCAAAGAGTACCAAATTCAGCCTGTTTCTTCTTTGCTGCACTTGCCCCATTTCCACTCAAGTGGACCCAGATGGTCACAAGCAAGCAACATACAAACCTACTGCTCACTGGCTTCCTTTAACTTTCAGTCCTGGAAGGGGTTTCTCTCATGGACCATGACTTTCCTGCCTTGATGTACCCAAAGCCTAAATGCTTGCTCAAAATTTAAAAAGCCAAACAGTATTTTTTTTTCTCTTCAGGTCCTTCTTCAAATGCAAATCTTCTGTTCCCACAGTAGTACTGGGTGGGGCTCAGGTTTTCTACCTAAACTCCTAGTACTCTCTACACACAGGGCTTAAAACAAAAGCCTATGTTTCTGCTGGGAAAATTCTATTTCCCCTTTTAAACATAGCCAATCAAGTATCAACTGAAGGCGGACTTACATGCTCTCTGTTATCCACACCCCATAATCGTTTCTAATGTACAAGCAGGTAGAAGAACATTCAATAGTGCAGTACATGCAGATAAACATATAATCCTTTTAAAGACATTGCAGGTTCTTCACCTTGATTTTCTTCACTTTGATTACAATCCCATTCTATGCATATGGCCTTGGGCCTTTTGGCCTTTGGGCCAAAAGCCCTAGCCTCTAGATCAATTATCTCCTTTAAGAGGTAACACCACATCAACATTCTTTAGGGATATGGAAAAAATGATCACTAACTTTATATGGAAAGGAAAGAGACCTC
>NW_006921900.1:2305558-2307706 GCF_000298275.1 Orycteropus afer afer | reverse complement strand
TTGGTCAATGACATGAGACAAAGTATATGTGAACTGCTGTATGAAAAGTGAATTTACTCTGTAAATCTTCACCCAAATCCTAAAAAAAAAAAGGTAACACCAAACAAAGTAACCATCTAAGAATCCAAAGTTTCACTTCCCAGGCCCCTTCCTTCTTTCTTTTACAAAATCTCATACCTCTATGAGCCTGGAGCCACTGCAACAAATCCCACCACTTCTGACACCAATTGCTAAGGGTGCAGGGAGGCCACATCTTCTGACCTCCTCTAACCACACAAGGGGAAGACAGAATCACCATCAATAGCCCAAGGCCTATTCCTGCAAGGCCAGACATGCTGCCTCCCTCCATACCTTTCACCAACTGTTCCTCCTAAAGCACCCACCACTTTTCTGCTGGATTCAGTAATTCACTGCAGTGGCCACACAGAATTCACAGGTTATGGGGTTTATTAGGGAAGCACCAGGCTACAATTCAAGTTCAGGAAAAACACTTAGTCTCTCTCAGCCCACCGTCTCTCAGCCAACAGTCTCTCTCAGCCACTCTCCTAGCAATGCATGTCTCTCAGTGTCTCTCTCAGCAATGCGTGTCTCTTAGTGTCTCTTTCACAGCAGTGCATGTCTCTCGGTGTCTCTTTCTCAGCAGCCTGTGTTTCTCAGGAACACGTTTCTCTCAGCAGCACGTCTTTCTCAGCCAGCAGTCAGAGAGATTCCTTCTGCCTCTAGGAGGCTTCATTTTGAGCCTGGCAGAATGGCCAAACTAACCAATCATAACATCAGAATTCTAAGCACCTGAGAGAGAGCAAACTTCCCAGAACATTGCTTTGTGCCACTGCTCAACAGAAATACCCCAGGTGGATAACTTTTACAATCAGGAGCTCCTCCGTTGATCACAGCAAATTCCACCAGAGAGTTTACAAAGACTTATGGTTAGAAATGCCATACCAGGTAATTACACTGCAGTATGCTTTTTCAAAACAGCACTTAATGCCATGGATCTTTCTTTATGTGTCTCTTTATGTATCTACCTACTCCTGGTCTCCTTAGTACATTCAAAGATTCATGGGCTGATGGCTTGTCTTTTTCATCACTATACCCTAATGCCTGGTAATCTTTTCATTTCTTACAGTCTTCTTCTTGTATTAATATAGCCAAACCAGCTCTCTTTTGGTTAGTGTTTGCCTGCTTTATCTTTTTTGTGTGTCTGTTATAGATAAAAAGGAGCTCTGGTGGCATAGTACCTAAGGCATTTGACTGCTAACCAGAAGGCTGGCAGTTCAAACCTACCAGCCACTCCTCGGAAGGAAGATGGGCGATCTACTTCCATAGTGATACTGCTTCAGAAACCCAAGGAGGGGTCGCTATGAGTCGGGTCTGACTCGACGGCACATAACAACAACAACATTCTAATTTTGTTATCATTTTTGAAATATACTTTTACTGTTTATACAACTCTACATTGATTGTTCTTTTACTCTAGCTCCTTGAAGATATTATTTCACTGTTTTCTGCTTTTCCATTGTTGCTATTGACAAGTCTGCTGTTGATTTAATTGTTGATCCCTTATAAGTAATCTGTCCCTACCCCTCTGGCTGCTTTTAAGATAATTTATTTTAGGTGGTCAGAGGTTTTAATACAATATGACTAGGTGTGGATTTCATTTTATTTATCACCCTTGGTATTCATTCTGCCTCCTGAATCTGAAGATTGTAATGTCTATAATACATTGTGAAAAATTCTTAGTAATGATCTCTTCACATATTGTTTTTCTCCCATTATCTCTTTACAGCTTCTGGAACTCCAATCACATATAGGTTATACCTTCTCATTCTGTTGTTACTGTTACTTTCTGTCAAGTTGATTCCAACTCATGGCAACCCCATGCATTTCAAAGTAGAACTATTCCATAGAGTTTTCATGCTGTGACCTTTTGGAAGCAGATCACCAGGCCTTTCCTATGAGGTGCCTCTGGGTGGACTTGAACCTCCAGCCTTTCAGTTTCAGCATGTTAATAATTTGCTCTCAAGCTTTTAAAAGTATATTTATATACATATATCCACATATAGATAGATTGTTGTTGTTGTTGTTAAGTGCCGTCGAGTCGTTTCCGACTCATAGCGACCCCATGCACAGCAGAACGAAACACTGCCC
>NW_006921900.1:2296589-2305008 GCF_000298275.1 Orycteropus afer afer | reverse complement strand
ATATATATATATATATATATATATATATATATATTCATACACATATACGCTTCCTTGGGTGGTACAAACAGTTTGCACTTGACTGCTGAACAAATCCACCCAGCAATACCAAAGTCCTGGCAATCTACTTCTGTAAGATTACAGCCATTGAAAACCCTATATAGAGTACAGTTGTACTCTGAAACATACAGGGTCACTATGAGTCGGAATCAACTCAAAGGCAATGGAATTTTATATATCTGTATCTATCTATCTAATATACTTACAGGTTTTCTCTGCTATCCAAAAGAAGAGTGTTCCTATGAAACCTTTCATAAGCTGAAATGGCATAAAGCAAAGAAGCAATTACCATTAATTTACATGGGAAAAATTTTTGAGCATTCTCAGATCCAAAAAATAATGTACCAAATCATAGTAAATAATGCATAAGACCTAAAATAACACTGTTGTTGTTGTTATGTGCCGTTGAGTCGGACCCGACTCATAGCATCCCCTCCTTGGGTTTCTGAGGCAGTATCACTATGGAAGTAGATTGCCCAACCTTCCTTCCGAGGAGTGGCTTGTGGGTTTGAACCGCCAACCTTATGGTTAGCAGTCAAGTGCCTTAGGCACTACACTACCAGAACTCCTAAAAATAACACTACCATATACTAAAAGCAGGAATGATATGATAAATATATAAAGCCTACGTAAATAATGTATGTATAGTGTAGGAACTCTGGTGGCTAGTGCTTGAGGCCTTTGACTGCTAACCAAAAGGCTGGAGGTTCCAACCCACCAGACACTCCTTGGAAGGAAGATTGGGCAATCTACTTCCATAGAGCTACAGCCTTGGAAACCCAAGGAGGGGTAGCTATGAGTCAGAATCGACTTGACGGCAGAGAGTTTAGAGTTTTTTTGTTTTTTTTTTTAAGTATAGTTTCACGTACCAGAATCAGTAAGATAGAACACACACTGAACACTGGAAGAGTGAGAGGTAGTAGACTCTTCTTGCTAACAAATGTACAAAATAAATCAAGATAAAGCCCAGATACTCAAAGATGTGTTCAAAGCTATAGTGGCTTGATGCTGAGATGCTGAGTGTAATTCCGAGGGAACGGGGCAGATTACCCAATAGGCAAGGTAAGCACGGGCTTACTTGTGCTTATGTTTAGTAAGTAAGCACAAGTAAGCCTGTGCTTACCTTGTTTGTTTATTGGGTAATCTGCTCCTGTCAGGGATTGTAAATTTGAAAAGAGGCTTTGATCTGTAGCAAGGTGCTGTGGGGTTGGGAGAGAGACAGATGCCAGTCATACCTAGAAGCAGATGTGGTGAAAAAATGTGAAATTGTTTACATTAGTAAATATTTAGATTAATAAATAAGCACAAGTAACATTCATTCACATTAGCTCACATTTAGATTAGTAAATGAGTACAAGTAAAACCCATGTTTACCTAGGCGACTTCCAGCTCTAAGACTTTATGATATGAATTGGCTCCCAAGAGTACTAAGGGAGCTGGAAGGTCAGAGGCACATA
The DNA here is from genome assembly GCF_000298275.1 of Orycteropus afer afer. Lineage (NCBI taxonomy): Eukaryota > Metazoa > Chordata > Mammalia > Tubulidentata > Orycteropodidae > Orycteropus > Orycteropus afer. Next base: position 2,303,491 of record NW_006921900.1, on the reverse strand, counting down.
CCAGTGACATGCACCCCAGAATGCCAGGGCTCCTCATGTGTCTGCTGTATGAAAAAGCCCTTCTGGGCGGTGGCAAGGCTGGGGCAGCCTCTCCCTCCAGTTTTAGCTGGCAGGGGACAGTCAATGCCAGACCTGGGCTCCCTCACTCCAGGGAGAGAATGGTGTCTGAGGCCACATTCTCCTGACAAGCTATTGACCTGGGTTAGTTCTGATTTCTGTTGGGTTTTGACTTTCAGTTTACTGAAACACTCAGAATATAGAAAAGGGGCAAAGATAGGAGAAAACCAAGAGTATATAGAGTATGTCTTATGGACCATGAGGTGTGCGCGTTGGGAAATGAGACCATGAAACTGGTTAAGTCAATGGAATCCAGGTATTGGACAGACTTGCAAACCAAGCTTAGTAGTATGGACTTCATCTTAATGATGATGGAGGATACAGGGTAGGGTTATGGTCAGGTTTATATATATATATATATATATATATATATATTGTGATTTGGGTAAAACTCTACAGTGCAAATTCACTTTCCATACAGCAGCTCACATACACTTTGTCTCATGATATTGACTGCAATTTCCCACAATGCAACAGCTCCCCTCCTATTTCCTGCCCATAGTTACCTCTTCTTTGTGTCCTTCCCTCCCATGCACTCCTGCCACTGAGCTGTCTCCCTGTGCATACACAGCCCTTCTCTTCTCCCACGATTGATCTCTCCAAGGAATTTATCTATCTATTGTAAATGTTCAGCTCATAAGCCTGTCTTTTGTTTGGCTGGGAGCCACAGTAGGGGGTTCAATTCCAGACCTGAAGGGCAGATAGGCACCATAGTCTCAGAGGTTCCAACAGGTTCTATCAGACCAGCAAATCTGGTCTTTTTTTTTTTAATGATTTTGAGTTTTGTTCCACATTGTTCTCCCACTCTATGTATTATCTCCTACATAGATCCCCCTCCAAGTGGTTGATAATGGTAGCTGGACACCACCTAGTTTGTCTGGTCTCATAGTCATATACACTGAGGATCACATGGTGTACCAGTTGCTTGGACTAATTGTTTCCATGCTTCTTTGTTTTCCTTCATTCTTCTTTGTTCTGGACAAGGAGAGACTCATCCCCACCGTTGCTTGTAAGTTTTTAAGATCCCAGTTGCTACTCGCCAAAGTAGGATGTGGAACAATGTTTTTGTGTAGCATGTTATGCCAATTGAACTTGATGTCCCCTGTGACTATAGTTCAAGCCCACAAGTCCAACTACTCACTCCCTCTGAGTAGCTGGCAGTGGCCAAGAAGTGACTACAACCTTGTACCTTGTCAGCTCTACTATATACCTGGGAATTCTTACAGAACATACAAATGCACTTGTAGAAACATTGTCTGCCAACCCTATACATGGTCTTGGGCACACTCCCCCCCTGCATAGACATACCTAATAGTTCAGCCTGTCCACCCATCTATCTACCCATACATCAATGTTAGCCTTCACTGATAAGGCAATACTGTATGTGTAAAATGGTTCATCTTTGTTGTCTGTACCTCCCATGCACCTCTCTATGTCTTCCTCTTCCTCAATACCACCGTGTTGATCACTCACATTTGGTACATTGCCCTTCTCTTTACCTAAATCAATACTTGTCTCTACCTATCTAACAGTGTTCCCTTCCTTCCTCTCCCACTCCTGGTAACCAACAAAGAAAATTTCCTTCCAAACATAAACCTTTCCTTGACATTTTACAATAATGGACTAGTACAATATTTGTCCTTCTGTGATTGTATGGTCAGTTTTAAAAGATAACTTTGGCAACTTGTGTGGAGAATGGATTGGAAAGAGCTAAGACATCCACAGGGAGAATAGCTTGGCCTTTCAAGAAATGCTTTTGAGGGCCTGAGATGTACCAGGTATTTTGATGGACACTAGGGATAAAGTGCTGTGACAGTTAAGGCTGTGTGTCAACTCAGCTGGAACATGATTCTGAGTGTTTTAAGTAGCCATAGTATGGTTGTTCCCATGATGTGATCTGATGTAGGGTGGTTACCTCCATGGTGGGATGTACTATGAACAGCCAATCAGTCAGGAATGGGGTGTAGTTTCCTCAGGGGTGTATGTATGGATGTCCTGGGAAAATTCTTGGACTTTCTGTTGGATCTGGATCGTACATCTAACTTATCATTGTCTGGGTTTTGGAGTTGAACCAGTGGCCTGCTATATTGCCTACCGATCTTGGAATTGTTGCCTTTGTAGCATGTGAGCCCAAAATTCACCATTTCACATGCTGATCTTGGATTCATCATCTGCCAAAGTCAGCAGCCTGCTATACTACCTGCTGATGTTACTACCCTGATGTTATACTACCTGCTGATGTTATACTACCCTGTAGCTGTGTGAGTCAAGCCCCTCCAGCTTGATGCTTGATCCATGAACTTGGGACTTGCCAGTCTCTACAATTGTGTGAGCCATTTCCTTGAGATAAAGCTCTCTCTCGCTCTCTCTCTCTCTCTGTATATATGTGTGTGTGTGTGAGTGTGTGTGTGTGTGTATATATATATATATATATATATATATATATATATATATATATATATATATCTGGTAGCATAGTGCCTAAGGCACTTGAGTGCTAACCAGAAGGCTGGCGGTTCAAACCCACCAGTCACTCCTCGGTAGGAAGGTTGAGCAATCTACTTCCGTAGTGATACCGCCTCGGAAACCCAAGGAGGGTTGCTATGAGTCAGGTCCGACTCAACGGCACATAACAACAACAAATATATATATGTATATATGTATATATGTATGCTTTACTGGTTTTGCTGCTCTAGAGAACCTAGCCTAAGACAAGTGCCAAACCAGACAGTCCCTTCCTGCATAAAGTAAGGAGACAAACCTTAAACATGGAGAAAGTGTTTCATAAGGGGTGGGTAAGGATTTTGTGCATGTACAGCAGGGGAACTTAATCTAACTGAGGGCAGGAAAAGACCCCTAGGGAAGATGTGTTTACAGTGGAGGCAGTGAGGTGTTTTTTTTTTATTTGTTTGTTTGTGACTCACCAGATTCTGTGCTAATACCCTGAGGACTGAAAGAGGGTTTTAGTAGAGTTCCCAGTTAAGGGCTACCCCTGGAGGCGATGTCTTTGGTAAGTGTGGGACATCTGCTCTTACCCTTGGTGGCAGGAACCTCAAATCTCAGCTAACCCTTACTAAGCCCAAGAAGGCAGGAAAGCAGGGAGGCCTGTCTCACCATGGAACCAAGTCTGGAAGGTCAGTGACTAACTCACAGTCTACTGTGGAGATTGAAGTCAGGCAGGCCGCAAGTTGTAACTGAGCCCCAGATGGGTTTTGTTCAGCTGACACATTTTAACATAGAAAAAAAAAAAATTAATAGTCAATATTTAAAAATCAACAGTGTCTATTTAAAATTCATATTTCTGGTTCTTTTAAAAATAAAGTCAGAAGAGCTGGTGATCTTGGACCTGTGTTCCCAGCAGTAGCTGCTGCCTTTAGATCAGACAAAAACTCCACTCTCACTTGTCCTCTTGTCCTCTTCATGGCTCCATCTGACTCTTGAGTCCATTCATTGGCAGATCCAGGCACCTGAGACCTTGCAACCATACTTAAATCCCTTTTGAACCAACCAAGACAAGCTTCATAAGTTCCAGGAAATGAAAGATCATATTCATGAACTTGTCAGCTGACTGGTGCATTATAGTAAGAGTGTGGCTACTAGAGCCAGCTGCCTTAAGTTCCAGCTTTGCCATTCATTAGCTGTGTGATCTTGAGCAACTTACTTAGCCACTCTGTGCCTCAGTTCCCTTATTCTAATGATGACAAAAAAAAAAAAAAAAAAGAACCCTGGTACTGCAATAAGGAGGCCTGGTGAGGCAGTGGTTAAGTGCTCAGCTGTTACTGAAAGGTCATCGGTTTGAACTCATCAGCCCTTGCACCTGAGAAAGATGGGGCCATCTGCTTTCGTAAAGATTATAGCCTCAAAGCCATAGGAAACCCTATGGGACAATTCCATTCTGTCCTATAGAGTTGCTATGTGTTGTAATCAACTAAACAATACACATGATGATAGTACCACCTTCTTCCCAAGATTGTCATGAGGCTTAAACGAGTTAACACATATGTGTACATAGGAAGTGTCTGGGAGATGGAAAATAGGAAGAGGCACAGAAGGAAGCAACTGCCCAGGCCTGCATATGAAGCCCAACTCTACCGCTTGTTTGCTGTGGGGCCTTGAATAAGTTATTTTACCTGTCTGAGCCTAAGGTTCTTTTAGAACTTGAAATGCTTCCACAGAGTAGTATCTTCACAAATGGCAGCTATTATTATTAAGTACTTGCTAAATATTTTTGGCTTGCTTCACTGCATTCACTCACCTCACTGCCCACCCCTTTCTGAGCTAGGAAATGGATTTGGATCTGAAAGACAGCTGAAGAGAACAAAAGAGGCTGTGCTGGGCACAATGACACCATTGTAAGCAAACGGGGCTTACAGTTTTCTTTCCACCCTTTCAACCTGAAGGGACACCATTTGGGGCCTGCATGGGAGGGGCCTGGAAATCCATCCAGAGTTCTAAAAGCTGGTCTTCAGTCTGTGAGGAAAGTTAAAAATCACAGGATGCCAGGGAAAGTACAGCCCTACAGGATCCTGGTATGTATGTCTCCTGGTTATGAAGCATCTGGGAAGACAACTTGCTTAACATTACGCAGCAAATCAGGAGCAGCATTGGAACCAGAGCTTCACACCAGCAGTACCAGGAGGCCCAACTACCCCAACTCCCAAAGTGCATTGTGGATATCTAGACTTCAGACATTTGACCTTTTCCCCAAATACAGTTGCATATTCTGTCACTGAACACACTGACAAGTTGCAAAAAGCAGGTACTCTTACCTTTCAGCCTAAACATTTATAATATATCTCAACTATTAAAATCCTGTTTCATCATTTCTTCTTCTGTTTTTAACAACAGCTTTCTTGAGATATAAAGAGCTCTGGTAGTGCAGTGGTTAAGGTATTCACCTGCTAACCAAAAGGTTAGCAGTTCAAACTTGGCAGACACTCTGTGGGAGAGATAAGAAGTCTGCTTCTGTAAAGAGTTACAGGCGGGGGACAGAGTTATAGCCTTAGAAACCTTAGTGGGTAGTTCTACTCTGTCCTATAGGGTTGCTATGAGTCAGAATCAACTCAATGGCAGTGGGTTTGGTTTTACTGAGCTATAATTTACATATTATAAAATTTACCCCTTAAAGCTGTACAGTTCAGTGGTTCTTTGTATATTCATAGGATTTTGCAACCATTATCACTATCAATTTTAGAAAACTTTAATTACCCCCAAAAGAAACCCTATACCCATTAGCAGTCACTTCCTATTCTTTCCTTCCTCCATCCCTTGGCAATATTAATCTTTTTTCTGTCTCTATGGACTTGCTGGGAGCTCTCGTAGCGTAGTGCCTAAGGCATTTGACTGCTTACCAGAAGGCTGGCGGTTCAAACCCACCAGCCATTCTTTGGAAGGAAGGTTGGGCAATCTACTTCCCTAGTGATACCACCTCGGAAACCTAAGAAGGGGTCACTATGAGGCGGATTCAACTCGATGGCACATAACAACAACAATGGACTTGCTATTGGGAACATTTCATATAAATGGAATAATGTAATATGTGGTCTTTTGTGACTGGCTCCTTTCGCATGTATATGTTTTTATATATAAACAGGTAAAGTGTTTATATTAGATTTTTATTGTTGTCAGAGCCAATTACCACAAATTTAGCAGCTTAAAACAATACCCATTTATTATCTCAGAATTCCATAAATCAGAAGTCTGGGTTGGTTTGACTGGTTTCTCTGTTTAGATTTTACAAAGGTTGTGATCAAAGTGTCCACAGTATTGGCTCTTACTGACAGGCTCTGGGGAAGAACCATCTTCTAGATTCATTCAGGTTGTTGGTAGAATCCAGTGCCTTGAGATTATAGACCAATTTTTCCATTTCCTTGCTAATTTTTGGCTGGGGGTGTTCTCAGGTTCCAGAGATCACCCTCATGCCCTGAATCATGATCTCCTTCATCTTCAGTGCTAGCAATCATAGGTTAGCATAATATTTGTAAGGTTCATCCATGTTGTAGCAATGTATCAGTATTTAATTCCTTTTTATTCCATTGCATGTATAATATGCCACTTTTTGTTTATCCTTTCATCAATTGATGTTGTTGTTGTTGTTATTTGCCGTCGAGTCAGCCCCGACTCATAGCGACCCCTCCTTGGGTTTCCGAGGCAGTATCACTACGGAAGTAGGATTGCCCAACCTTCCTTCCGAGGAGTGGCTGGTGGGTTTGAACCGCCAGCCTTCTGGTTAGCAGTCAAGTGCCTTAGGCATTATGCTACCAGAGCTCCTAGGAGGTGTAATTCCTCCAATTTTGTTCTTCTTTTTCAATATTGTTTTGACTGTTCTATGTCCCTTGCATTTCCATATAAATTTCAGGACCAGCTTGTCAGTATCTCCAAAAAAGGCACCTGGGATTTTGATAGGGATTATGCTATATCTGTAGGTAAATTTGGGGAATGTTGGCCTTTAATAATATTAAATTTTCTAATCCATGAACATGGTCTAAGTTTCCATTTATTTACATCTTCTTTAATTTCTTTTAATAATGTTTTCTTAAGTTTTCAGTATATGTTTTACACTGTTTTTGTTTAAGAAAATAGTAAGTTGGAAAATGTTCCTTCCTTTATATTTGGGAGAATTTGTGGAGCAGGCATTTTTAAGCCATTAACAGTTGAAAGAGAATTAGCTTTATCAAGAGTCCTCCAATCTACTAGGCAGAAGGATTGCACAGACCCTCTTCAACAAAGAAAAGGGAAACCAATTAACACAGACACAGAAGATAATCGTGGACCCCTGAGCCTTG
>NW_006921900.1:2275582-2293849 GCF_000298275.1 Orycteropus afer afer | reverse complement strand
AAAAAAAAAAAAAAGTTACAATCAAAAAAAAAAAGAGTCCTCCAATCTAACCAGCTTGATGAGACCAGAGAGCTGAGTAAATTGTATTTTGTTTGGAAGGGAGGAAAGGATGGCTTTTGAAATCTGTAGGCCAGGCTGGGGGCTCAGTTCCATTCAAGATTATTTATTACTAGAGAGAAGAGTATCTCTGCCTTCCCAGGTTTGCCCCTATGAGAGACCTGCCAAAAACTTGAGGAGATGCTACAGTTAGGAAGTTCTTCTGCAGGTGCCAGGAGCCTAGAGCCTAGAGCCCCTGGGATACAGCAGGCTGTGTTTCCATGAGCTGTTGTTTCCAAATGGGAAATGTCCCCACTCTCTTTCCTTCTTGAGGCCCATGGAAAGGACAACTGATTTCTTCTCCCATATTCTCTGAGTCTAGGAGCTCTGGTAGCATAGTGCCTAAGGCACTCCTCCTCGGAAGGAAGGTAGGGCAATCTACTTGCGTAGTGATACCACCTTGGAAACCCAAGGAGGGGTCGCTATGAGTTGGGTCCAAATCAACAGCACATAACAACAACAACAACATTCTCTGAGTCTACAGGCAGTGCTAGCTTGGGCAGCAGAGTGGCCTCTCCCTGCCTTTCAGGCTGTTGCTTTACCTCCACAGTACCGATGGATCCCATTTGGCAATCAAGCCTTGTGTGAATCTATAATCCTGTCTCCTTGACTGAATGCGACAATTGAAGGTAAGCACGTGGCACTATTCTACTCACTTAACAGGCACCCACCAAGGTTGAAAAACAAAGTTCTTGCCCTGCTCAAGACTGATGGAGAAGTCTAGCACTCTATGTGCCAGGCAGTATGTGCCACATACATCCATTTATTCAGTCCTCACAATACCCCTGTAAGGTAGTATTTGCAAGGTCACATGAATAACAAGTGGTCTAGTTGGTCAAGAATGGTCTTGGGCCAGTGTCTCTACCTATTTGACCTCTGCATTAACCGTGGCAGAGGAACAGTGTTGAGTCAAAAGGCAGTATAGTCAACCAACTGTGGGTACACAAAGGACAGCATGTAAGCTATCCTGGTAGGCAGTAAATAAAGGCCACCTGGAGGAAGTGCCTCCTGATCAGTGTCTTCCAGGACGAAGGAGTTGAGAAGGGGAAGTGGGGCGAGCTAAGAGAGAAATGCACTTGGCATCCTGGAGTCTCAAAAGTGCATAGCTTTTCTCTTTTGCAACACTGAGTGCAGGTGGAGGCTGGCAACCAATGAGGCTGAAGAAGTAGGCTGAAGGTGGACCAGGCAAGGCCTGGTAGGCCTTATTAAGGAGTTTGGAGCTTGGACTTCATCCCGAGGCAGTGGACAATCTTGGAGAGCTTTAGGGGAAATATCAGAATGCTCATGCTAGCTGCAGCAGTCTCTCCAGATGACTGAGAAGTTTGTTTTAGCTGTGGATGGTATACAGCAGGAGGAGGGAAGAATTGGGAGTACAAGGGTCCACAAGATTCTCATCTCATCTGTCTCCATGGTGACCCATGGTACAGTTCCCTTAAATGAAATTTCTTTACTTGAAATTTCAAGTGTTTTTGTGTTTCAGGCTGTCCTAGACCCCAGCTTCACCCCTTTTTCTGAATTATGGACTGAGAAGGTAGAGGGAGAGGAAATGCTGGAATGAGATGGTGAGGGCCTCCAGCTATGCCACCAACCTGTGCAAACTTGACACACACACACCCCCATTCTTCACCCCTGGTATAGATTGTATTGTGCCCCCTCAAAATATATGTGTCGACTTGGCAGGACCATGAGTCTCAGTATTACATCATTATCCACCACTGTGTGATCTGATATAATTATTATCCAATGTATTTTAAATCCTCATCTTTATGATGTTAATGAGGCAGGATTAGAGCTTATGTTAATGAGGCAAGATGCAATATATAGGATTAGATTTTCTTTTAAATCAATCTCATTTTAAATATAAAAGGGATTAAATAAGGGAACAGAGGTAAGAGGGATCTACTATCTCCAGGAAAGAAGAGCTGGGAGAGAAGTGCATTCTTTGGATCTGAGGTCCCTGTGCTGAGAAACTCCTAGATCCAGGGGAATATTGATGACCAGAACCTTTCCCCCGGAACCAACAGAAAGAGAAAGACTTTCCCTGGAGTTGGTGCCCTGAATTTGGACTGTTAGTCTCCTAAACTGTGAGAGAATAAATTTCTATTTGTTAAAGCTATCCACTTGTGGTATTTCTGTTATAGCAGCCCTAGAACTAGGCCTACCCTGGCCCAACACCTGTTGTTGTTACGTCCCATCAAGTCAGACCCAACTCATAGCAACCCCTCCTTGGGTTGCCGAGGCAATATCACTACTGTTGAAATAGATTGCTCAACCTTCCTTCCGAGGAGTGGCTGGTGGGTTTGAACTGCCAGCTTTCTGGTTAGCAGTCAAGTGCCTTAGGCACTATGCTACCAGAGCTCCTGGTCCAGCAACTAGGGGAAATCAAATTGTACCTCTTGGGCTTTCCTCCTTGCAGAGACTGTAAAGAAGGACCAGCACTTGTGTGGAGGGTTCTAGGTAGTTACCAGTTCATGAGCTACAGAGCTGTGACTTAGTTTCCTAGTGCTGCTGTAACAGTGGATGGTTACAAAGAACAGAAATTTATTTTCTCACATCTAAAAGTCTGAACTCAGGGTACTGGCTCTAGGTGAAGGTTCTCTCTATTGATCCTTGCCTCTTTCAGCTATTTCTATAGCCCCAGTTCCACGTGGCATCTATCTTTCCTGTTTGTATTCACTTGTGTCTGTGTCTATGCAAAAAGAAAACCTTATTTCCAGACAGGATTACATCCACAGATATAGGGGTTAGGATTCCAAGACATATTTTGTTGTTGTTGTTTGCCATCGAGTCGGCCCCAACTCATAGCGACCCCTCCTTGGGTTTCCGAGGCAGTATCACTACGGAAGTAGGAATGCCCAACCTTCCTTCCGAGGAGTGGCTGGTGGGTTTGAACCGCCAGCCTTCTGGTTAGCAGTCAAGTGCCTTAGGCACTATGCTACCAGACATATTTTACGGAGACATAATTCAATCCATACAGGCTGAGAAGCTCCTTAGAGATCTCCTAAAGCTTTCCTTCTTTTTAACTTTCTTCCTCTCCCTCCTACTCCCCCCTTTCACCCCAACATTTTTCAGATTAAGAAACAGAGGCCTACATTATGAAAATTTCCAGTGGAGCAAGAATCCAGGTCTCTGGTCCCAGAATATTCATTTCTGGATAACATTTGTCTCTTTCTGGTCTGGTATCCAAGAAGTTGATTTGGTTTAAATGTAGTTATGAACTGCATAACTGATCAGTCTTCCCTTTTTACTTTGACTGCTAGAGAGCTTCGGACTAGATTTATAGTCCACTTATACATAAGATTTATAGTTTTATAGTCCACTTATAAATAAGAAGGAGCTCTGGTGGTGTAGTGCCTAAGGCATTTGACTGTTAACCAGAAGGCTGGCGGTTCAAACCCACCACTCCTTGGAAGGAAGGTTGGGCAATCTATTTCTATAGTGATACCACCTCAGAAACCCAAGGAAGGGTTGCTGTGAGTCAGATCTGACTCAATAGCAGTGAGTCAAGTGAGTATACATAAGAAGTATTCAGAACTCCTGGGTTCTCATTTCTGTACACTTAACTGTTGGCCACGTTTAAAGTCCTATCCTGTGTTACTTTATTTTTTCTTTTTCATCTACTTTTTAAACATAACCTATTTATTACTACAGAAGTACACATATGCATTATTGAAAATAAGAAAATAAAGACAAGCAAAAATTAAAATTAAAATTTCAGATTATCTGGGGTGAACACTTACATCAGGTAGATATACTCCTTGGAGTGATCAATTATGGGAGAAGAGAAGGGCAGTGTTTGCACAGGGAGATAGCTCAGCGGGCCAGGAGTGCATGGGAGAGAAGGACACAGGGAAGCAGTAGCCACAGGGAGGAAGTGAGAAGAGAGCTGCTACACTGTATGGAATTGCAGTCAGTGTCATGAAACTAAATGTGTATGAAATGCTGTATGGAAATGAATTTGCTCTGTAAACTTCCATCTAAATCACAATACAAATTTTTTTAAAATTTCAGATTATCACTACCCAGTTATCAACTATTCATACCCTATACATGCTCTTATTTTTACTAAAATGAGAGACTACATTTTATTCAGCAAATGGCTTTTATTAAGTCAAAACATCTCCACTTTTCCATTACAGTAAATTCTCATCTCATGTAATATACAAACTAAATTCAAATTTCCCCAGTTTATACCAAAATCTCTTTTATAATTGGTTTGTTCAGAATGACAGTATCTAATCCAGGACCACCCATTACATCATTACATCTGATTATTATGGCCCTTGTGTCTCATGTCTCTTTTAATCTAGCAAAATTATACATATACATAACATATACATATACATAAACATATATATATATGTTGATGTTATGTTTATACAAATATAAACATAACATCAACATATATATATATAAATACATACATATATATGGCTTGCTTGTTGAAGACAGCCGACCTTTTTCCTTCAGGAAATTCCTGAAGAATTTCCCACCTTCTTATCTTGCCTTGTTGCTTCCTTGTGGACTCATTCATTTTGCTCCTCTGTCCTCTTTATTTCTCATAAACTGGAATTAATATCTAAAGGTTGATGGCAAGTAAAACATTTTTTGGCTAGGATAAATGCATAACCATTGATTTGTGTACTTCATATTGTATCATTACCAATGGATGACACATCGTCTTGTTGATGACTAGTAAATCATTAGTGACCCTAAGATTGACTTCTGGATTGGGGTGGTGACCTCTTGAGCCCTCCCTTACACAGTTAGGTTGCCCCCCTAGCGTCTGGAAAGTCACCAGTGTGGTGTTACTTGACCCTATGTGAAAATCCAGTGCCCAACTACGTACAATTGTTTAACCACAATTGATAATTCTTGTTTATAAAGGTTTGCCAAATTATGCTTTTCCTAATCTTTGTGTTTTGTTCCTCCCCCACCCTCCCAAAATTGAGCTTTCCCGCATGAACAGGAACTATTTGGTTACTGCGAAATACACACTTCCTACTGGAAAAGCAGAATAAATTCTTAATTCTTTCGTTTTAGCGGGAGGAGGTTTGTAGTAATAGTTCCTTTCTACACGGAGGTTCTAGCAATCTATATAGGACGTATATTTTCCCTTTTAGTTTTTTGTGTGTGCGTTTGGGCAAACTCTATGTGATTAATTCTGAGGCTGCGTTAGCATTTTTTAAATCTTTTGTGTGAACAGTATGGCATGGCTTGGTTGGACTCCCGTCGTGTCATAGAAAATCCCAGAAATCGCAAAGCCCCACGGTGCCCCAAGAGGCCAACCAGCTCTCTGCAGCTGTGGTTTCAATTCTGAGTGTTTCAAAGTGGTAGGAGTAACAGTCCTCCGGAGCCTGTTTTTCCATTCGGCCCCGCGGTTTTTGGGAACATTCGCTGCAGTAATCTTTAGGGTAAACAGGACGTACCCCACGTTCACTTCGGTTCTCTAGGAGGGGATTGGATCTGCGTTTGGACGCTCTGGTGGCGTAGCGCCTAAGGCATTTGACTAGTTCCCTAGAAGGCTAGCGGTTCAAACCCTCCACCCGCTACTTGGAAGACAGATTTGGAAATCTACTGCTGTAGAGGTGCCGCCTCGGAAACCCAAGAAGGGGTCGCTATGAATCTGAAAGACTCGACAGCACTGAGTTCCTCCGCTTGCTTTCCCTTTAAGGAAACTGGAAGATACTGACCACTAGAGGGCTGTTTAAACATTTTTATTAAACAGTTTACGGGCAGAGAATCAGAAATGAAATACAATTTTGAGAATAGTAGAGATTTTTCTGAACAAAGATTATTATAAATTATTTAATACAAAATATAATATTTTAGGAAAAATTAAAAATAATCTTCACCTTTTGAAAACCCAAATCAAACTCGCTGCGGATCCTGACTCATAGCGTCCCCTCCTTGGGTTTGCTAAGCAGTACCTTTACGGAAGTAGATTGTCCAATCTTCCTTCCGATTACCCTTTGAAGGGATGTTAAAAAAAGCGGTGACTTCCAGGTGCCCGGCTAGCTCAGTCGGTAGAGCATGGGACTCTTAATCCCAGGGTCGTGGGTTCGAGCCCCACGTTGGGCGTTCCTAGTTTTCTTCTTTCTTTTTCTTCTCTTTTTTCTTCTTCTTCCAATTTATCAATGGTAAAAACTTCTTTCAATCTTCATGAACGTTAGTAACAAACTTCTACGCAGAGTTTATTATTTTTACACAATTCAATACATAAAAACCTATAAGCTGTTCAATCGAACTAAAGGAAACGAGAAAACATTTTCATTGTGTAAACGGGTAGTTAAAGCTTATTTTTTACCGAGTGGTCTATTTGAAAGGCAGTGAAATGCCAAAGGCTAGGGGATAAGAAGGATACAAAAATTAATGAAATTGTAGAGTTCATGAATATTGCCAAAGTGATCTCTATCTAAAAGTTTGAAATGTATATTTTTGACTTAATGATGTCATGTTGAAAGTTAGTTTGGAGAGCAACTCCGAATCGCATGGTTTACTAAGCATCTTATTTGTATAACCTAAAATTTCCTTAAGTACATTCGTTTACTTTCTGTCTACAGGGAAGAGTAGTAATTATTATGGGTTGTTAATAGTTTTAAAGGGCTGTGAGATGGTTTTAGTGATGGGCTAATAAAGATGCGAACAGGCCCTCAGAACATTTTTATCTTTTTGTTGTTGTTGTTAGTGATCCAAACAAAATGTTTCCTTCAGTCATTTTGAACTCTCAAAATAAATTTCAAAGCAAATATAACTCTTTTTCTTCATCTGTTTTCCTAAAAGAATTCAGTTTCTTAGGAAAAAATTTGCTTATATGTCGACAGCTGCCAATTAAGTACTTTCGGTCATTCCGAGCAGTTCTCAAACGTTCTCCACAATTACTCTGTTATTATTTACTCATCAATTCAAAACATAATTTTAGTCCTTGGAAGCAAAATGTGGACAATTTCAACTTCAGATGAAAACCCCTAAATATCTTGTTATTACAGAGAAGGGTGGAGTTTTTCAAGAGAAGCAAGCCCAGTCAGAGAAAATGCAAACTGGCAAATTGATGAGAAATCAATGAAAATATCATATGTCCATTTTAAATTGCAGATCGGCATTCCAATTGGGAGGTGATTTTGATTTTAAATGTATTTTATTATGCCTTGTATCAAATATTGTCATCACGTTCATCCTCAAAAGCTTTTACAAAAAGCAATAGGGTATTTGATATAGTATGTGGCCCTAAATTTTGCTTAAGTGAAGAAATTGGGATCACAGCTCCTTCAGAAGTAACATTTATAAATGAACTTGATCTCAAAGTTCATTTCTTCTTACTGTTGGGTTATGATTTATTATGTTGACTAGTGATTTATTACTATTTGTACTAAATGAATACACTCAAGATATGCCAAATAAAACACATTTTATTCTCTCATTGAACTCTTATTTGAAGACTTCATGTTCAATTAATTTATAAATGAAAAATTTTTCCAGAATGTGCTAATGCCTTGTAGTTCAGTTTATTCAACAAATAAATGGCAAGAAAAAGAGAGACGAGCAGAGTCGCAATCAAATGAAATGTGTGGACCTTGTTTGGATCGTGATTTGAACCAATGAGTCTTAAAAATCATGTATGAGACAACTAGGAGAATTTGAATACTGAATGGTTATTTGAAGATCTTAAGAAACTGTTTATTGTTATATGAAACAATGGTATTATGTTAAAAAAAAAACTGTTTTTATCTTTTGGAGATACATACTAAAATATTTATGAATGAAATGGACACATCTGGGATCTCTTTGTATGAATTTTTTTGGAGGAGGAATAAGGGAGTATCAATGAGACAAGACTGGCCATGTGTTGATAACTGTAGAACCTGAGTGATGGGTTCATTTATACTATTCCCTTCTATCTTTGCATATGTTAACGTTTTTTCATAAAACTAAATAACATTTGATTATGCAAAAACGAAGTGTCTTAATCACCTTAACTAGTGATCAAACTTAGTATCACTAATAATTGGATGATCAGATTATGTGCCTCTTGATGTTGACAGATATTGCATCACCTATATATTATTTTAATAGGTAAGTAGGGTGGGGGACAGCCCCCAAGGTCACAGGGAGCAGTGGCAGACAAGGCCATCAGGAACAGGTAGGGAGAAACTCAGGAAGTGAGCGGAGCGGTTGGAACAGCTAAGGGAGTTGAACTTGTCTGTCGGTTTGTTGTATTCTGATGGCTTGCATGTTGCTGTGAGGCTGGAGGCTGTGCCAGCAGGGATGCCCACAGTGGACCGGTGTCAGTGGAGTTTCCAGACTGAGACAGACTCGGAAGAAGGAAGAGGCCATCCATTTCTCAAAGAATTGGCCAGTGAAAATCTTATGAATAGTAGTGAAACATTGTCTGATACATTACTGGAAAATTTTATGAATAGCCCTGAAACATTGTCAAATACAGTGCCAGAAGAAGAGCCCCTCAGGTTGGAAGGCACTCACAATAAGACTGGGAAAGAGCTGCCTCATCAGAGTAGAGCCTACTTTAATGATATGGATAAAGAGCTTTTGGGGCCTCCATGTGCTGATGTGGCATGACTCAATATGAGAAGAAACAGCTGCAAACATCCATTGATAATTGGAACATAGAATGTACAAAGTATGAATCTAGGAAAATTGGAAGTTGTCAAAAATGAAATAGAACACATAAAAATTGATATCCTAGGCATTAGTGAGCTGAAACGGATCTTAGTTTTGGCCATTTTGAATCAGATAACCATATAATATACTATGCCAGGAATGATAAAGAGGAATGGCGTGGCATTCGTCATCACAAAGACTGTTTCAAGATCTATCCTGAAGTACAATGCTGTCAGTGATAGAATAATATCCATAGGCCTACAAGGAAAGCCAGTTAATACTATTATTCAAATTTACACACCAACCACCAAAGCCAAAGATGAAGAAACAGAAGATTTTTACGAACTTCTTCAGTCTGAAATTGACCAAACATGGGATCAAGATGCTGATTATACTGGTGACTGGAATGCAAAAGTTGGAAACAAAGAAGAATCACCGGTAGTTGGAAAATTTGGCCTTGGAGATAGAAATAATGCTGGAGATCACATGGTAGAATTTTGCAAGACCAACTTACTCATTGCAAATACCTTTTTGCAACAACACAAACGATGGCTATATACACGAACTTCGCCAGAAGGAGTACACAGGAATCAGATTGACTACATCTGTGGCAAGAGGTAATGGAGAAGCTCATTATCTTCAGCCAAAACAAGGTCAGGAACTGACCATCAACTGCTCATTTGCAAGTTCAAATTGAAGTTGAAGACAATTAAAATAAGTCCACAAGAGCCAAAATAGGACCTTGATTATATCCCTCCTGAATTTAGAGACCATTTAAAGAATAGATTTGATGCATTGAACACCAATGACTGAAAACCAGAGGAATTGTGGAATGACATCAAGAACATCATCCATGAAGAAAGCAAAAGGTCATTGAAAAGACAGCAAAGGAAGAAAAGACCAAAATGGATGTCAGAAGAAACTCTAAACTTGCCCTTGAATGGAGAGTAGCTAAAGCAAATGGAAGAAATGACAAGATAAAAGAGCTAAGCAGAAGATTTCAAAGAGCAGCTTGAGAAGATAAAGTCAATTATTATAACGAAATGCGCAAGACATGGAGTTGGAAAGCAAAAAGGGAAGAACACGCTCAGCATTTCTCAAGCTGAAAGAACTGAAGAGGAAATTTAAGCCTCGAGTTGCAATACTGAAAGATTCTGTGGGCAATATATTTATTGAATGATGCAGGAAACATCAAAAAAAGATGGAAGGAATATACAGAGTCACTGTACCAAAAATAATTGGTCAATGTTCATCCATTTCAGGAGGTGGCATATGATCAAGAACCAATGGTATTGAAGGAAGAAGTTGAAGCTGCACTGAGGAAAGTGGTGAAAGATAAGGCTCCAAGAATTGATGGGATCCCCATTGAGATGTTTCAACAAATGGATGCCACACTAGAGGCATTCACTAGGCTATGCCAAGATATTTGGAAGACAACTACCTGGCCAACTGACTGGAAAAGATCCATATTTGTGCCCATTCCAAAGAAAGGTGATCCCATGGAATGTGGAAATTATTGAATAATATCATTAATATTATATGCAGGTAAAATCTTACTGAAGATAATTCAAAGGCAGCTACAGTAGTATATTTACAGAGAAATTCCAGAAATATAAGCTTTATTCAAAAGAGGATGTGGAATGAGGGATATCATTGCTGATGTCAGATGGATCTTGACTCAAAACAAAGAATACCAAAAAGATGTTTACCTATGTTTTATTGATTATGCAAAAGCATTCAATTGTGTGGATCATAACAAATTATTGATAACATTGAGAAGAAAGGGAATTCTAGAACACTTAATTGTCCTCATGAGGAACTTGTACATAGACTAGGAGGCTGTCGTTTGAACAGAACATGGGGACACTGTGTGGTTTAATATCAGGAAGGGAGTGTGTTGGGGTTGTATCCTCTCACCATACTTGTTCAATCTGTATGCTGAACAAATAATCCAAGAAGCTGGACTATATGAAGAAGAACATGGCATCAGGATTGCAAGAAGACTCATTAACAACCTGTGTTATGCAGACAACTTTGCTTGCTGAAAGTGAGGATGACTTGAAACACTGATGAAGATTGAAGACTACAGTCTGTAGTATGGATTACACCTCAATATAAAGAAAACAAAAATCCTCACAACGGGACCAATAAGCAGCATTGTGATAAGTGGAGAAAAGATTGAAGTTGTCAAAGACTTCATATTACTTGGTTCTACAATCAGCACCAATCAATGGAAGCAGCAGTCAAGATATCAGACAACAAATATGCTGCAAAAGACCTCTATCAAATGCTGAAGAGCAAAGGTGTCTCCTTGAGAACTAAGGTGCAACTGACACAAGCCGTGGTATTTTCAATTGCCTCATATGCGTGTGAGAGCTGGACAATGAATGAATAAGGAAGACCAAAGAAGAGTTGATGCTTTTGAATTGTGTGTGGTGTTGGTGAAGAATGCTGAAAGTACCATGGACTGCTAAAAGAACTTACAAATCCGTCCTAGACAAAGTGCAGCCAGAATGTTACTTGGAGGTGAGAATGGCCAAACTTCGTCTTAACTACTTTGGTCATGTTGTAAGAAGAGACCATTCCCTGGAGAAGGATATCATGCTTGGCAAAGTGGAGGGACAATGAAAAAGGGGAAGGCCCCCAATGAGAAGGATTGACACAGTGGTTGCAACAATGGGCTCAGGTATAGCAAGGATCATGGGGCTGGCACAGAACCTGGCAGTGTATCATTTTGCTGAATAAGAGGTCACTGTGAGTAGGAGACGACTTAACGGCACCTAACAACAACAACAACATATGCTATTTTAAGGAACTCTGGTGGTGTAGTGCCGAAGGCATTTGACTGCTAACCAGAAGGTTGGTAGTTTAAACCCACCAGCCACTCCATGGAAAGAAGATAGGGCAATCTACTTCTGTAAAGATTTACCGCCTTGGAAACCTAATGGAGGTCACTATGAGTTGGAATCAACTTAATGGCAGTGGGTTTGGTTTTTCTGGTTACACATTTTGTCAAAAAGCATTCAGTGTGAATCTAATCAAGTCTTTAGAGCTAACTTGCAGTTTATAGGAAACACAAGGGGAGAGGAACAAGTTAAGGAACACCATAAGTAAACAATCAGACAAATCCAGAATGTCAGACATTCAAAAAGCCAATGTCATTAACAGATACTAATGCTCCTACTGGGAGCTCTGGTAGCATTGTGCCTAAGGCACTTGACTGCTAACCAGGAGGCTGGTGGTTCAAACCCACCAGCAACTCCTTGGAAGGAAGATGGGGCAACCTACTTCTGTAGTGATACTGCCAGAAACCCAAGGAGGGGTCACTATGAGTCGGGTCAACTCCACGGCACATAACAACAGCAACAATGCTCCTACTAATGGGGAGGGAGCACTTTTTGTGTCAAAGATCCCCACTAGCAGTCTGATGAAGCCAATGAACTCTTCCTCAGAATAATGTTTTCAAATGCATAAAATAAAAAGCTAAATTTATAAAGAAAATGATATTGAAACACAATTACTCAAATATATTTTTAAAACATGATATTATACATATGCTTCGTTATTAATGCATTAAATAACAAGAACTAACAACAAGTATACGAAAGAGGGGGAGGCCTTCAACGAGATGGATTGACACGGTGGCTGCAATGATGGGCTCAAGTATAGCAGGGATTGTGGGGCTGGCGCGGGATCGGGCAGTGTTTCGTTCTGCTGTGCATGGGGTCGCTATGAGTCGGAAACGACTCGACGGCACTTAACAACAACAACAACAACAACAAGTATAATAATCAGTTACCAGCTTTTAGTTATTTAACATTAGTTCTAAATGTAAAGTATATTTCTGAGACATCTGCAATAATGGTAATATAGTATAGAAAACATCTTTAATTTCTATTGGTGACAAAGCCACAGGTGCTGCTAACAGTGCTGTAGTGGGGTGCCTTCATTGTTAATGAAAGGAAATATTAAATTTCAGTTAAATTTTGCTGAAGATAAAAATGTGAATTTTTTTTTTCCCCATCCAAGTTTAGGGACCTTTTGGATTGTATTCATGGACTCCTCTCATCTAGGTTTTAAATAATTTTCCAAGCAAATGCAATGTATTGTCATTTAGGAGTTCCAGTTTTTTTTTTGGGAAAAAAAAAAAGCCTAAGCAAATACATATAAAAATATTTTGGGGACAATTAAGAAAATTTGACTATAGAGTGCATTATATGATTTTAGAGAATTATTGTTAATTCTGTTTGGTGTGATAATGCTATTGTGGTGATTAGAAGAATGCCTTTATATTTTGGAAGTGTATACTGAAGAAATTAGGTATGAAGGGTCATGATATCCTCACATACACACACACAACACACACACACACAAATAGGAAGATTTCACAATTCCTGTATGTTGAATTGAGATGGTATATAATCAGTTACTCTTTCTACTCTCTATGTGTTTAGAATTTTCAGAATGAAAGGTAAAAAAAAAAGTGACTTTAAGTTTTTTTGTTTTGTTTTTGAGGTACAATGTAGATATAGTAAAATGCATTACATGTAAGTGTATAAAAAACAAAAAAACAAACTCACTGCTGTTGAGGTGGATCCAACTCATAGTGACCCCTCCTTGGGTTTCCAAGGTGGTATCACTATTGAAGCAGATTGCCCAACCTTCCTTCCGCAGAGTGGCTGGTGGGTTTGAACCGTCAGCCTTCTGGTTAGCAGTCAAGTGCCTTAGGCACCAAGGCACCAGAGCTCGCCCATGTAACCATACCAGATCAAGATGCAGAACATTTTCAGCATCCCAAAGTTCCCTAGTACCCTCTCCCAATCAATCCCCCCTTCCACCTCAGTTAACTACTATCTGATTTCTATAATCACTGATAAAATATATATTCTTTTGTATCTGGCTTCATTTGCACATGACTTCCTAATATATTAAAACAAATTTTTAGAGACTGATAATTCCATGTTTGGCAAAGATGTGGAAAAACAGACTCTTAAATTACTGGTCAAAATGTAAATTGGTGAAGCCTTTCATAAGGCTATTTAAAATAGTCACATCCTTTGACCTAGTAATTCTACTTCTAAGGGTCTTAAGGGAGCTCTGGTGAGCTAGTGCCTAAGTCATTTGACTGCTAACCATAAGGCTGGTGGTTTAAACCCACAAACCACTCCTTGGAGGGAAGACTGGGCAATCTACTTCTGTGGAGGTACCACCTCGGAACCCAAGGAGGGGTCACTATGAATCGGAATTGACTTGATGGCAGTGAGTTTTTTTTTTTTTTTTTTTGGGGGGGGTGGGGGTTCCTAAGATAATAAAAGCAATGTGCACAAAGATATAGACTCAAAGATACCAGTTTCTAATAGTCAAAAGTTGGAAGTAACACAAAAATCCAGCAATAGAAATGAGGTTTGGTCAATTATTGTATGTTTATCTTATGATAGGTCATGAGCTATTAAAAATGAGCTATAGAGCTAACCAGAAGGTTGGCAGTTCAAACCCACCAGCCTCTCCATAGAAGGAAGACTGGACAATCTACTTCTGTAAAGATTTACCCCCTCGGAAACTCAAAGTGGGTCACTATGAGTTGGAATCAACTCAATGGCAGTGAGTGATAGCTATATGTAATTGGAATGATCTCTAAGCCACATCATTAAGTTAAAAAAGAGGAAGACACAGAACAATGTGTATACTCCACTTAGGTTAAAAGAAAAAAAAAACAGTAGAAAGGGGCTGAGAAAGGTGTATACACCCAATGGTGGGAAGGCAAATCAAGGGAAATAAAAAAGGCTTCTCAAATTTTGCCCTGTATTCTACACTTTTGAAATCTTGCATGATGTACAACACAAACATTCAAATGCTATTCTTGTCATTAAAACATAAAGGTGAAACATTTTTAGCTTCAATATAAATAAAAGAAAGAACGAAAGGAGGGTGCCAGGATAGAAAAAGGAGTTCTGATGGTATAGTGGTTAAGGCATTTGGCTGTTAACCAAAAGGTAAGTAGTTCAAACCCACCAGCTGCTCTGTGGAAGAAAGATGAGGTGGTCTGCTTCTGCAAAAACTTACAATCTTGGAAACCTGATGGAGAGTAGTTATGAGCCAAATCTACTCAATGGCAGTGAGTATCCCCCTGCCCCCATGGGAGCTTTATTTATTTAATTGTGATTTGGGTGAAAATTTACAGAACAAATTCACTTTACATTCAGCAATTCACATATACTTTGTCTCATGACATTGACTACAATTCACCACAGTGCAACAGCTCCCCTCCCACATCCTCCCCTTAGTTACCTCTTCCCTGTGTCCTTCCCTTCATGCACTTCTGCCCCCTGAGCTATGTCCCTGTGCATACACAGCCCATCTATTCTCCCTTGATTGTTCTCTCCAAGGAGTGTATCTACCTAGGTAGATACCTAGTGTATCTACCTCATATGCCTGTCTTTTGTTTGACTGGAAGCCACAGGTGTGGGTTCAGTTCCAGACCTGAAGGGCAGCTAGAAGCCATAGTTTCAGTTTCCATCAGACCAGCAAATCTGGTCCCTTTTTTTTCAAATGATTTTGGGTTTTGTTTCATATTGTTCTCCCACTCTATCCAGGATCTCCTACATAGATCCCCCTCCAAGTGGTTGACAGTGGTAGCTGGGCACCATCTAGTTCTTCTGGTCTCATCATTGTATAGGCTGAGGATCACATGGTGTACCAGTCACTTGGACTAATTTTTTTCCATGAGTCTTTGGTTTTCTTCATTCTTCTTTGCTCTGGATGAGGAGAGACCCATCGTTGCATCTAGACGGCTGCTTGCAAGCTTTTAAGATCCCAGTCACTACTTGCCAAAGTAGGAGGTGGAACAATGTTTTGTGTAGTATGTTATGCCAATTGAGCTTGATGTCCCCTGAGACTCTGATCCTGCGCCCACAGATTCAACTACTCACCTCTTCTGGGTAGCTGGCTATGCCCAATAAATGACTACAACTTTGTCCCTTATCAGCTCTACTATACACCTAGAAATTCTTACAGAACATATAAATACACTTGTAGAAACATCCTCTGCAAACCCTATGCATGGTCTTGGGCACACTGCCCCCTGCATAGACATACCTAATAGTTCAGCCTGTCCACCCATCTATCCACCTGTATATCAGTGGCAGTGAGTTTTGAGTGACAGGATAAAGAAACAGTACACAAACTATAGCAGCTGTTACCTTTGTGGGAGGAACTGGGCAGATAAGGAACTGAGGTGGGAAAGAAGCTTTCCACCATCTTTATTTTTATATTTGTAATTTTTAAGTTGGGCAATCCTACTTCCGTAGTGATACTGCCTTGGAAACCCAAGGAGGGGTCGCTATGAGTCGGGGCCGACTCGACAGCACCTAACAACAACAACAATTTTTAAGTTAGAAAAGTATTGTCTATTCAAAAAATTAATTAAAAACAAGTGTGCTGGGCAGATTTATTGGGAATGGAGTTATAGAGACCTTTGCCTCTTTCTTAATGTAGCTGACAATACAGTTGCCCAAAGTAGTAGAGAGAAGATGGTGTATCTTCAACTGAAATAAAGAGGATTTTTTTGTGTGTGTGGGTTTCTGTGGTCAAAGAAGGAATAATATTAAAAGAAAGATTGAAGGAGAAACAGGAATTAGATAAATTAACGGGGATCCAGAATTGGGGTTTATAGTACCCTCAGAGGGTTTAGAAAAGCCATGGAGACAAGGATTTGTGTAGGGCCTCGAGCTAGGTTGGAGATTGTGGAAGGACTTAATCCTCAGAGTAAGGGCTTTGGGATTTATCCTCAAATTAAAATTTCCTGGGGGCTTATTCACTGTTAGGCATTAAAGTAAGCCTTTACATGCAATTCTCATAATAAATCAATTGAGAAGATGCTATTATTTTTCCCCTCTTGCAGCTGAGCAAACTAAGAATATTTTGAACTGGGAAAACGTTTAGAAATTCGTTTGTTTAGTATATTGAGTAAGATTAGCCCAAAGAAATTAGGTGACGACAAATGGCACAGATGACAAATGGGCAGGTGCAGAAACCTGACTTTGATGTTATTTGGTATTATTCTTTGGATGGCAGAAATCTATCTGAAAAAGTCAAATCTCAATTTCCTGAAGTGCCTCATGTTTCCCACTTCATCTCTCTCATTTCCACAAAGACAGGGCTGGAGAAAAAGAGTGGGGCCATGAGTCCCACCAAATAAACCAGCAATGAGCTTCCATATGCACACCATATTTCCCACCCCCTTCCGGCCAGATTACTGACCCTAAAGCTTTCGAGTGAGTTTCAGAGGCAACCTTGTTCTCTCAGGTTACTGCAACGGCTACATCACATTATTGCAGACTTATTTTGCCAGTGAGACTCCGAAACTTGGCGTTTCCTATTCTTTTATTGCTGGTGATCCCCACCAACAACGCAGTGAATCAAACCTAGGCTTTCAGAATTCCGGATAGGCCAGGGGATGGAGACTAGGAAGTGTTGGGGGTCGAGGAATGGGAGATGGAGAATTAGAAGTGCGGGGGTGGGGGTAAGGGGAAGAGACGCCCGCCCCTCCCCCACACCGTTACTCCTCGACCGACTTGGAACTACTCGACCGACTTGGAACTACCAATCCCGGCGTGCCCCGGGGTAGCGAGGGCGCAGAAGCGCGTGCGCAGCGGGCCACCGTTGGCTGAAGCTGCGGCTGCGCTGGTCGCGGTGCTGTGAGGTCTACGGGCGCTGGCAAATCGGGACCAGGATGTAGTGTTGGCGGTGCCTGACGGCGCGTCTGAGGCGGAGTTGGGTGGGGTAGAGAGTAGGGGGCGGTAGTCGGGGGTGGTGGGTGAAGGAGGAGGCGGTGAATCACTTTTAAATGGCGCCGAAGCAGGACCCGAAGCCTAAATTCCAGGAGGGTGAGTCTGAGTCCTTGGAAAAAAAGCATCTAACGGCTCAGGAGAGGGAGGCGGGCTTGAGATGGTTGAGGTTTGGGGGCTGGGGGCGGTACTGGCTTCGCCCTGAGAAGGCGGCGGGTAGTGCTTTGTGCAGGGAAAGCGCATTGCGGAGGGTAATTTTTGTGCGATAATGGTTAAAAAAAAAAACCAATTTGTGAAATGAGCGTTATACAGGCTTTTAGGGTGGGAGAGAGGGCACTTCGCGCGTGGCAAAGCTTTAGTTAAATGTTTGTTTTTGTTCTGAGAAAGGGCGCGGAGAAAGCAGCCTATTGTAGGGAGGCGAAGGATGCGCCATGGTGGCCGTTAGGGGAAGTGATGTGGCGTAGGGGGAGGGGAGTTAACGGCGGTTGTTTGGGGCGGTCTCGCGGAGATCGCGGTCGCGTTGGGCAGCCATCGGTTCTCAGACTGGTGCTCCTTCGAGCCCCGAAGTAGTCGCGTTCACCGGCGCGCCGAGCTGCGGAAGAGGGGTGGGCTTCGCGTCTCGGGGCGGGAGAAGTGCGTTGTAAAATGGCCGCTGCAAAATGGCCGCTCCATCATGGCCGCCGGCGTCTCGTCTCCAGTCTGAGATGTAGCGCCCCCTTCACCAACGACTACTGCACGTAAACTGCTTCCCTAGTGCTTACCTCAG
>NW_006921900.1:2272404-2274807 GCF_000298275.1 Orycteropus afer afer | reverse complement strand
CCAAAAAAAAAAGCCAGTAGTACAGTACTGGTATCCCCGCTTTTTGAGAATTCACTTTATGCCACTTCGCTTTTACGGAAGACCTACATTATACATTTGTACCTGTACCTGTTTTCACTGCCCGAAAGACATCCGAAGAGGATTGTACTTTTCACGAAAAAATGGGAATAGCAGAAAATAGGGCCCAGCGTTTGTTTGCTGTGAGCTGTTAAAGAAGCAGCACAGCGAGAGGTCGCCAAGCTCCTTCCCCCGGAGAACTACACTGTACATACATTATTTCTGCTTTATGCAGGCTGTGTATTTATCTTATTCCTGCTTTTACTATATGTTACTGCTATTTTAGATTTTATGTGTTGTTTGGTATGATTTGATAGGGTATTTTTTGGGTCTGGGAATGCTCAAAAAATTTTGCCCATAAAAATTAATGGTAACCCTTCGATTTATGATATTTCAGTTTAGAACTATTTCATAGGACTGCGTTTTGGATAGCAGGTGAAACCTGTTTTAGTACTATGGGTTTGTTACCAGCAGAAATCACAGATATTTTCATATCCCAGTATTACAATTTTGGGGGATAACTTCAGATACCATTCTGCTCCTCATTACTTCAAAATTATGGTAATTACTGGATCAACAGCTAAATCTTTAAGGAACACATGTAATACCACAAAACGTGATATTTAAAATATTTTGATTAATCAGTGCAGTTGATTTCCTTTGCAATACTATATTCTATGCATTTAAAAGCATTCTATGAGATTGTCAAGGGTCCATCGCAGAAAATGTTAGTCTCTGCTGTAACGTGTGAAAGGAGGAAACTGTTGACATCTAGCAACAAATGATGGCTTTCCGGGGAAAATGGTTTTATCCTAAGCTAGAGGGATAGCCAGTAGAGTGAAGTGTTTAACAGCAAAGGGGTATCCATTTATTGCTATAGTGGTGAATTGGAGAAGAGAGTAGGAACCAAGGTAGAGGAGGTAAGGTTTTGAAAGTTATTTAAGCGTGTCTGTTCTTAAAGGCCATCCTTTCCAGATGTGTTTTCTACGCATGTCAATACTCAATTGTATAGCCGTCTGTAAGAAATTATAGTTATTTATAGGACATGTTCAGAGAATATCTTCTAAAAAGAATACTCTATTAATGCTAACAAGTGTCTCGAAACATTGGAAAAGTTGAGTTTATGACAAACAATTCAAACCAAACCTGTTGCCATTCATTCGGTTTTGACCCATAACGACCCTATAGAACAGAGTAGAACTCTACCCTGTATAGGGTTTCTGAGGCTGTAATCTTTACGGAAGGCACTCTGGTAGTGTAGTGCCTAAGGCACTTGATTGCTAACCAGAAGGTTGGCAGTTCAAACCCACCAGCCACTCCTCGGAAGAAAGGTTGGGCAATCTACTTCCGTAGTGATACTGCCTTGGAAACCCAAGGAGGAGGGATCGCTATGAGTCAAGTCTGACTCCACGTTACATAACAACAAATCTTTTTTTTTTTTTTTTTTTAATTGTAATTGGGTGAAGATGTACAAAGCAAATTCACTTTCCATACAGCAGTTCACATACACTTTGTCTCATGTCATTGACCACAGTTTACCACAATGCAACAGCTCCCCTTCCACTTCCTCCTCATAATTACCTTTTCCCAGTGTCCATCCCTCCATACACTCCTGCCCCCTGAGCTGTCTCCCTGTGCATAAGCAGCCCTTTTTCTCCCCAAGGAGTGTGTCTACTTGAGGTAAATGTTTAACTCATATGCCTATACTTTGTTTGGCTGGAAACCACAGGTGTGGGTTCGATTCCAGACCTGAAGGGCAGCTAGGAGCCATAGTCTGAGTGGTTCCATCAGGCTCTATTGGACCAGCAAACCTGGTCCCCACCTTTTTTTTTTCCTCCAAATGATTTTGAGTTTTGTTCCACATTGTTCTCCCTCTCTATCAAGGATCTCCTACATAGATCCCCTTCCAAGTGGATGACAGTGGTAGCCGGGCACCATCTAGTTCTTCTGGTCTTATAGTTGCATAGGCTGCAGATGGGATGGTGTACCAGTTGCTAGGACTAATTGTTTCCATGAATTTTAGTTTTCTTCATTCTTCTTTGCTCTGGACGAGGAGAGACCCATCGTTGCATCTACATGGCAGCTTGCTAGCTTCTAAAATCCCAGTTGCTACTCACAAAAGTCGAGGTGGAACAATGTTTTGTATAGTATGTTACGCCAATTGAGCTTGATGTCCCCTGTGACTATGGTCCCAAGTCCGCGGGTTCAACTACTTGGTCCCTCTGGGTAGCTGGCTGTGACCAAGCAATGCCCACAACCTTGCCCCTTGTCAGCTCTACTATACACCTAGGAGTTCTGATCATTCACATAAACTTAGAGGACCATTGTCTGCCAACCCTATATATG
>NW_006921900.1:2256156-2271845 GCF_000298275.1 Orycteropus afer afer | reverse complement strand
TTTACAATAACGGACTAATACAATATTTGTCCTTTTGTGATTGACTTATTTCACTCAGCATAATGTCCTCCAAGTTCATCCACATTATGCGGTGTTTTACAGATTCTGCATTATTCTTTAGCATTGCATAGTATTCCACTGTGTGTATGTACCATAGTTTGGTTATCCTTTCCTCAGTTGATGGACATCTAGGTTGTTTCCATCTTTTGGCTATTGTAAATAGTGCTGCGATGAACATGGGTGTGAACAACAAATCTTTATGTAAGCAGATTGATACATCTTTCTCCAAGGGAGCAGCTGGTGGGTTGAAATCCCTGGCTTGATCTGCAGTTGAGATCTTTAACCATTGCGCAACCAAATTCACTGCCATTGAGTTGGCTCTGACTCGCAGCGACCCCTATTGGGTTTCTGAGGTAGTAAATCTTTACAGAAGTAGATTGCCCCATCTTTCTTCTGCCAAGTGGCTGGTGGGTTTGAACTGCCAACCTTCTTGTTAGCAGTCAAATGCCTTAGGCATTATACCACCAGTGCTCCTTAAACACTAGGGATATAAATTAGCAAAGTGTAGAAAAAGACTTTTTGTTTTTCATGATTCTTGAAGGTTTGTCATGTAATAATGATATGGACTATGTTACGTAAGCAGTGTTTAAGCACAGTGACAACTATGCACCAGACTTGGTTTTTCACTTGAACGTCTTTAAACTATAGTATAAAGGAAACTGATGGGGCTCTATCAGTCTAGCCTATTGTCAGAGATTAAGAGACTGACTGGCTGATGCTGGTATGAGAGAGAGGTTTGTAGGAACCACAAACCAGTGGAAAGATGGAGAATTGGAAGCTCATCAACCGTGAACTTCAGAGCAGTGGGTAGAATTTTACTTTGTAATTTGAAAACTTGAAAAACTCAACCCTTTACCATCAAGTCGATTTTGATTCCTAGCAAGTGCCTAAGGCACTTGACTGCTAACCAGAAGGCTGGCGGTCTGAACACACCAGCTGCTCCTCGGAAGGAAGATTGGGCAGTCTACTTCTGTAGTGATACTGCCTTGGAAACCCAAGGAGGAGTCGCTGTGAGTCGGGTCCAACTCGATGGCACATAACAACAAGAACATAGGGCAGAATAGAACTATAACCCATGGAATTTCCAGGTCTCTAAATTTTTGTGGGAGCACTCTGCTTCCCACGGTGTAGCTGTGGATTTGAACTGCTGCCTGTTTTGTTAGTAGCCCAGTGTTTTAACCACAGCACTACTAGAGCTCTTTTGACACTTGAAAGGATAAGAAAAGATTGCTTAGAGGAAAATCCAAGAAATCACATCCAATACAGTGGTTTGCTCTTGAATTACTAATCTTGTCATTTCCGTGAAAAACAAATACTTGTTTTCATGGGTTCTACTCTTCAGCTACCTCTTTATTTTGTTCTTAACAGAATACAGGACCAGGTGTAGGACCTTATAAGTCTTAGCCTTAATGTAATTATTTTTGGAACCAGCAGCCAAAACAACAAAACTCATGCATGATAGGCCCATTTTCAGAATGCTGTTGAAGTGTGCCAGGAGAGTGAAATTAAGGAAGAAGATCTGATCTTTAGTGCTGCTGCTTATTTTGTTGTTAGATGCTCTGGAGTTGATGCTGACTCATAGTGACCCCATGTATAGTAGAATGAAACACTGCCTGGGCTTTCACCATGCTCACAATCCTTGCTATACTTAAACCTGTTTTTGGAGCTACTGTGACATCTTGTTGAGGGTCTTCCCCTTTTTCACTGACCCACGCATGATGTCTTTCTCCAGGGAATGTTCCCTTTTGAGCACATGACCAAAGTACGTGAGATGAAGTCAAGCCATTCTTGCTTCTAAGGACCATTCTGGCTGTACTTCTAGGACAGATTTGTTTGTTCTTCTGGCATTCTATGGCATTTTCAGTGTTCTCTGCCAACACCAGAATTCAAAGGCATCAACTCTTCTTTGGTGGTCTTACTCATGGTGCAGGTTTCACACGCATATGAGGCAATTGAAAATACTGTGGCTTGGATTAGATGCACCTTAGTCTTAGCACTGTACCTACTATATATTCCCACATTATTGCCCACAATATTCAGTGATGACTCTAGCTCCGCTCTCCTCAGCTGCAAACATGTGCACCTGTTTACTAGATATATCCATTTTGGATGTGCTATAGCCACTGTAACAAAATCCAGAATTATCTGGGAACCCCCCCCCCATTTCCATTTCCTGTTCTAGTTAATAATCCAGCTAGCCAGGGAGTCTAAATCCTTTCTGTTTTTGTCTTTGTATCCTTTACTCCTTACTGCTTTTGCTTTTAGTTCAGACCCATTTGTGTTCTTATCCCTGGACTGTTGGAGAAGTCTTTGGTCTCCCTGCTTGAAGCCTCCACTTTAATTCAAGCTCTGTATGTTGCTAGTTGCCATCAAGTCAGACTCTGACTCATGGAGACCTTAAGTGTAACAGAATGAAATGTTGCCTGGCCCTGTGCCATCTCCATGATTGTTGTTTTGAGTCCATTGTTGGGGCTGTTGTGTTAGTCCATCTCATTAAGGTAAACCCTTGTTCTCGTTGGTCCTCTACCAGACATGATGTTCTTTTCTAGTAATTGGCCTTTATTGATGACCAAAGTAAAGTAAACAAGATGAAGTCTTTATAATCACTTGTAAGATTTTGGCTGCAAAGCTAGCTCTGAATAGGCCCAGCAGTCTCTTAGCAGTGTTTCTTCAGAGTGGACCACTGGACTGATAGTACATATGGAGAACTTAACATTTGAAAGTAAGGTTATTGGGTTCTACTCAGAGAGATTCTGATATTATAGGTCTCTGGTGAGACTTGAAGATAATGTATGTTTAAAAACTACTCCAAGAAACACTCAGTTTTGGGAATTTTGTAAAGGATAAAATTCAAACTTTGTAACATACCATATGAGAAATTCCATGATACATGCAACTTCAGTGACAACTTTTGCATGTTTATCCTATGCTCCAGTGATAGCTTAACTATTTAAATAGTTATGGTGTCATCCTATAAATTTACTTCCCTGTGCTTGGACCCTGTTTTCTCTGTGACCCTTCCAAATAGCTCATCATTATTCTCCTTAATTCTAACTTAGGATGCAAAAAAAAAAACTCCTCACTGCCGTTGACTGAGTTTGACTCATAGTGACCCCTCCTTAGGTGTCCGAGGCAGTATCTCTACGGAAGTAGATCGCCCATTCTTCCTTCCGAGTAGTGGCTGGTGGTTTGAACCATCGGCCTTCTAGTTAGCAGTCAAATGCCTTAGGTACTACGCAACTGGAGCTCCTTAGGAAGATAGTTAAAATATGAAATCCAGGAAGTTGTTCAAAACTATGCCTATTCCTCACTTATTGACTCTTATCTGATGTTTCATATTTATAATAGTGAAAAATGGATCTATTTTGCACATTAATGACATACCTGGAACGTTGAGGTGCTAGGCAAGAGTATTGCAAGCTGTGATGGTTAAGGTTACATGTCAGCTAGTTGGTGATTCTCAGTGGCTTGGTAGTTATTTAGTGATGTTATTTGGCGGGTTATGTAATGATGTAGTTATCCTCCACTTTTGCATAATGCTGATTTTTGCATGAGGACCTGGTCTTTGGAATCTAACCATGTCAATAAATGACGGCGTGTGTATTTGCTTTATATATTGATGTCTGCTACTGATTGAAAGAGTGCTTAGCATGCAAAAGGCACAAATACTTTGTTGAAAAATGAATACTGGTAACTGTAAGATACAGATTTACTGTGAGATATCTGCTTCAAATTAAAGGTATATTTGTAAGTTGCTATTTTGAAAACTTTATTTAAAAATAACAGTAAATTATAAAATGATGAAACCCATACTACATTGTTCAATATTTCAGGTTTTAGTTGATAGGCTATTTTAATTAAATTTTAAAGCCAAAAGTTCTTTTGTTACCTCTAAACCTGTTGGGAATCAACTGTACAACAACTGTTTATCCTCTCCCGAGGGGGGAGAGGGTACAGGCTGTTGATAACAACTAGACTGAAAATAATGTGGTAGAAATCGATTTCCACCATAATCAAATTTAATCTGAAATATTGCCAAGAATTGCCTGCCTGATTTGTCTACTGAGCAACTCTGAATCAGGGCTTAAATTTGGCAGAGCAGAGTACATTTCTTACCTTTATGGCAGCAGTAGTTTAGTTTCTGGGTTTCATTCCAGCCCTGTTCATTTTATTCAGTATTGCCAGTCTTAATGATAGAGTCAGTATATGTAAGTTCCAGTGGTTAGGATTTTCATGTTTTTTTTTTCACTGACGCGTATCCTAGCACCCAGACATTATTGAACACATTGGAATGAACATAGTGGGGGCACCTTAAAGAAAAATTCAGCCTTCTCTGGTATACAATGAAGTTTTTAAAGTTTAGAATATTTTATACAGTTTAATCAGTACAAGAGTTGGAATAGGTATTTAGGTGGAGGATAAGGTCCTAAACTTGAAAAACACATGGGGTAAAAGCATTTACTTTTTTTTTTTTTGTGATTTGAGTGAAAGTTTACAGAGCAAATTCATTTTCCATACAACAGTTCATAAATATTTTGTTTTACAGCGTGTATTGCAGTCCCCGTGATGTAACAGTTCTCTTCCCACTGCCTCCTGTGTCCTTCACTACTATGCATTCCTGCTCTCTGAGTTTCTCCCTATGCAGATGCTGCCCTTTTTATCTCTCATGGTTTACTGTTCTAAGGAGGAGTGTACCTCTCTGGTGTAATTGTTCACCTTGTAGGTCTTTCTCTTGTTTGGCTGGAAGTTAACCACAAGAGTGAGTTCAATTCCAGGTCTGAAGGATGACTAGGGGCCATAGTCCTGGAGGTTTCACCGGTCTGTCAGACCAGTAAGCTTGTCCTTTTTTTGATTTTGAGCTTTGTTTCACACAGTTTTCCCACTCCCTTGGATCCTTTTTGAGTGGTTAACAGTTGTGGCTGGGCACCATCTAGTTCTTCTGGTCTCTGGGTCATGCAGGTTGGAATTTACATAGTCTGCTACTCCCTTGGACTATTTGTTTACATGCATCTTTTTTTCATTCTTGTTTGCTCTGGATGGGGGGGAGACCAATTGTTGTTGGCTCTTAGATGGCTCCTTGCAAGCTTTTTAGACCCCTGTCACTACACACCAAAATAGGATGTAGAACAATGTTTTTGTGTAGTATGTTATGCCAGTTGAGCTTGATGTCCCCTGTTATCATGGTCCTGAGCCCATGGGGCATGGGCTCAACAACTTGCTCCGTCAGGGTGGTTGGCTGTGGCTAAGAGGTCATCATAACTTTGCCCTCTGTTAGCTCTGTTATGTGTGTATATATATATGGATATATACATATATATGTGTGTGTGTATGTGTGTGTATATATATATGGATATTCTTACAGCACATACAAATATGTATGTAGAGATAGCGTCTGCCAAACTTATATATGCTTGTGGGTATATTCCCTTTTGCCTAGATGTACCTGATCATTTGACCTGTCTACCTGTGTGTGCATCCATAGATTAATCTTGGTTGTGTTGTTTATCTTTGTTGCCTGTACTTCTTGTGCACCTCTCTGTGGCTTCCTCTTCTTAGTGGTATTATGTTGTGCTGCAAAAAGCAAAAATAAATAAATAAATAAAACAGTTAAAAACACAAACCCCGCTTAGCAGGTAATAGATAGTTTGATTTAAAATAGATTAGCATTCTAGTAAATTATTTTTTGTTGGTCACTTCAGCTGAAGTGTGGATGCATACATAGCCAACAATTAGGGTTACATAATATGTGTGTGATGTCTCTCACATTTGTAAATCTTTTTATATATAAGGAATTGAAATAAACTGTACTTTTTCACTTTTACAGGTGAGCGAGTGCTATGCTTTCATGGGCCTCTTCTTTATGAAGCAAAGGTAGGAAACCTGTTTCCCTTTGGGAAGTTGGCTAAAATAACTTCCTTGATCTGACTTTTTTTTATCAATTTTCAATGATTTGCTTTAGCAAAAAAGTCTCCTTTTCCCCTTCTCTGTTTTGCCTGTATTCTTTTCTGGGTTTCTCACTGCTTGTTTAGTGAGTCAAATAAAGTATTGCTATTTTCTGACTTTGCCATTTATCTTACTGACCTGGTAAAGGCCTACTGGTTGGAAGGATCAGTTGAGGGAAGTGATAGGAGATTGGTTGGTTGTGGGAGTAAAATAACATTTCAGTTAATAACTTGTAAGAAAACATTGCCAGTGTTACTTTATATGCAAATGTAACGTCTCATAGGGAGCTCTGGTAGCATAGTGGCTAGGACACTTGCCTGCTAACCAGACGTCTGGCGGTTCAAACCCACCAGCCACTCCTCGGAAGGAAGGTTGGGCAATCCTACTTCTGTAGTGATAACTGCCTTGGAAACCCAAGGAGGGGTCGCTATGAGTCGGGGCCGACTCGACGGCACATAACAACAACAACAACTACAACGTCTCGTAACTGCTGAACTAATTATATTAGGTTAAAGGTAAAGGCTAACATTAAAATTGAGTACTTTTAGTGTTCTTTTATTTGTTTGTCTGACAAAGTTTGAATCCTTTAGCGGTCCTTTAGCAAAAAAACCCAAACAGGATAGATAATACACTCCAAAGTTTATGGTATTTTGTTTTTGATAACCTTTTTAGCACAAATGTTTAAGACTTGACTGTACTTTTTAACAATTACAGGTTTTCAAATGAACGAGTTATATTATAGAAATAGAAAGCAGTATAATGTTTAGTTTAATTTCAAGTAATTTTTACATAAATTATTAATAACTATTTTCACTTGTGTCTAAATACATAGATGTGTGTTTTTAAAGTTCTAAAATGGCTTAATTAAAGTCAAATGGTCAGGAACTTGAAGGGTGTGTAGGTTTATAAATTTTAATGTTACAATGCTTAAGAAATTTATAAGTAGATTATGAGTCCTGTTGGGCGTTTGTATCCCTGAATGCTATTGTTTTATCTACTTTCAGCAAACTCTTAAACTGGTAGGTTTTTTTTTGGTAAAAGAAACTTCAGTGAACAGTTTCTTAAATGGCTCTTGGAATAGAACTATCATGGTTCTCCTTTTGGTTTGCATCTAATAATGGTTTTTAATCCAAAACCAGATAATCACAGTTGTCACTGGTGTCCTCTAATTTTTACTAGTTTGAATATTTTTAAGAACACAAAATGTTTTTAATCCCTATTTTCCTAGTTATTCAAGCTGGATTTTTGCAGCATATCATTTTCTTTTCTTTGATATGCCAGTGAATCCTTTTTATAATATAGTTTAAATGCCTCTTTTAGCTTAATTTTAAATAAATGCAGCTCCTAGGTAGCTGAACTTTGAAAAAGCACTGGCAAATAGCTTTCATTGAGCTAAAGCTTAATTAGGTTGACCTTTTATGCTTATGATGCTTTAGTTTTGTTGGACCTTCTGTGACTAACTTAAAAGCTTTATAGCTCTCAAATAGTTTTTTTCGGAGTGTCACATCTGGTTGTCCTCAATTTGGCCACCAAAAAGTTTTAAGTCTATGAATGATTAAATACTTAAAACTCTTCCAGGTAGTCTTTTTTTTTTTTTTAAGTTACATTTCTAAGTGAACTTTTTCTTCTTTATTTCAGTGTGTAAAGGTTGCCATAAAGGACAAACAAGTGAAATACTTTATACATTACAGTGGTTGGAATAAAAAGTGAGTATTAGATCTTTAAAAGCAATATTATATTTATGGTTAACAGAGTAGTTTGTGTCAGACTGGCACCAGCATTAAGTGTCTTACTTCTTAAGTAGTTTTAATTTAGTACATAGTTGGGGGGTGTGTGTGAACCATTTGTAGTATAATGAAACTGTAATAATAATTAGGTACTAAGAACCATGTAGTTTAAATGTACTTGATTCTTTGGAATATTTTTTTGTTTTCTAGTATAGTATGCAATAAACCAGCGATGCTGGTAGAATGATTAGTGGCAAATTAGCACACTACTCTGGTGTTTGTAGGCTGGCGGTTCAAACCCACCAGCCACTGCTCACAAGGAAGGTTGGGCTATCTACTTCCATAGTGATACCACCTCAGAAACCCAAGGAGGGGTCGCTATGAGTTGGGTGCGACTCGACAGCACATAACAACAACTGGTGTTTGTACATTTTAGCCAGCCTGAATTTTCTGGCCTTACCAGTACACTCTGAGTGACTGTATACAGTATTTAAAGAGTTAAGCTCAGACTTTGTTGGATTTTTCCGCTGAAGGAAAGGAAGAGGAATGCCTAATCTTGAGAGCAAGATAGAATTTATCAAGCCGTTTTTCTGTACTTTGGAAACCAAATGTTAACAGAAAGTGCTGTCATGTAGCTCACTTTTTAGCATTTAAAAAAAAAAAATTATTCTTATTTTTGCAGTGTTCCCTCCCCTTACCTCCTACCCCTGGTAACCAGCTTTAGCTTATGTTTTAATAGAGATAAAGTGATTTTCCACCCCCAGAGTTACTCTTTTTTGGCAATGGTATATTGGTCTGTTCTCAGGAATGGACATGGGTAGACTGAATATGTTCTGGAATATCCCAGCCATTGGAGCTCCTTCCCAGTGATGAGTTTTATCTTCATGAGCCACAAATACCATATTTGATCATTTACCCAGGCCTCATTTTTGGTATCTATAATTGGGTACCCTATAATTTTTACTATGAAAGGTTATAAATTAATTTTATCAATGATCTTTTATCCTTCAAAGATGGCACTACCAGTAATGTGGTTCTTTTAGGAGTTGTTTTCTATTTTCAAGGCTTTGTATCACTCAAGCTATGCTCTGGTAACCTGGCTCACCATGTGAGCAGTGCCATCTAATTGCATGACTACTTTGTTGCCATGGAAGTTTTCTCTATGAAATTGACTGATCCTGGGAATTCGGTCTTACTGCATATAGTCCCCTATCCAGGTGACTAATCTAGTTAATTTTCTTTCTTTGTTAGGATTCTTTTTTTTTCTCCCTACATATCAGATCCTTTTATCCAACGAGAAGAAATAACAGACCCTTAACTTCCATTAATTATACCAAAACCAAATCTGTTGCAATTGAGTCGATTCTGATTCATAGCAGCGTTATAGAAAAGAGTGGAACTGTCCCATGTGCCCCATAGGGTTTCTAAGCCTATGAGCCTTTATAGAGGCAGACTGCCATGTCTTTATCCTGTGGAGCAGATGATGGATTTGAACCACTGACCTTTCTGTTACCAGCCAAGTCTTAATCACAGGTACCAGGGCACTTCATTTATCATAGAAGGGCAAAAATCTAAAATGTGTAAAAGCACGTTCTGGCGATGTCGGGTTTTTTTTTTTTTTTCCCAATTAAGAGGAATAAAGTTTTTCTAATAATAGGAGAGGAGCCATTAAAGCAGCATTAGTCTGCTAACAAAAAGATTGGTTTTAAGAACCCACCATCTATCTGCTCTACAGGAGAAAGATGAGGCATTCTGCTTCTGTAACAGAAAAATTTGCAGCTTTGAAAACCATGGCGGCAGTTCTGCTTTGTCCTGTAAAATTGGAATCAACTTGGTTGGAGTGGGTTTGCTTTTTTTGAGTTTAATAATAAAAAGTAATACCAGTAACTCAAAGTAACCCCATGGGCTTTTTTTTTTTTTTAAAACAAAACAAAACACCATGATACCACATCAATCCCAGTCCCCCATGGGATTTTAAATACTGAGAAATAGGGGAAATAATAGAGAAAATGGTCTTTGGGAAGTAGATACAGTTTTAAATGTGGTATTAGTGTTAATGATAAATTAATTCTAATATCCAAGAAAGCTTATGTTTCTTAGCATGTCTCATAGCTTTTTCTTCCCTATTAAACTAAATGTTAAAGGGTGTGTTTTAATTTTTGGCAAGACTTAATACTTTACTTAGTTGATATTTTGTCAATATCCAGATAAACCTGAGAGTATGTATTGTTATAATGAGAATCTCGATTCTCCATATGATGCAGAGCACCTTGTTTATATTATTGAAAAAGTTAAGTCCAAAAAGAGTATCAAAGTAAAACAAATAGCAGATTTCATGGGGTAGGCCTGACCCCCTTTAAAGAATTGTTTTTTGTTAGAATTTCACCTTAACACAATTTTAGTATTTAGTTCTTTCATATACCAGGCAGTTCCTGCTTTAATACACAGACAGCTTGTACTTACCCTTTAATGTTATGTAAATTGGCCCTCATTTGAGATGATTGAACCACCCTTACCAAATCAAACCAAACCAAAACAAACTCACTGCCATTGAGTTGATTCCGACTCATAGCAACCCCCTTTGGGTTTCTGAGGCCGTAAATCTTTACAGAAGTAGATTGCCTGGTTTTCCTTCAGTGGAGTGGCTTGGTGGGTTTGAATTGCCAACCTTCTGGTTAGCAGTCAAATGCCTTAGGCACTATGCCACCAGAGCTCCTCAAACTTCCCCTGCTCACAAGAAATTCTTCATCTCTATCTTTTGCTCCACATACAGCTTTTAAAGCATTGAAAAACCTTCAAGTTTTTTTTTTTCTTTTTGCACTGAAGGAAGGCTAATTAAAAACTATGAGTACCTGTGTTCTGATTTGCCTACACATTCTTAGACACAGGAATGAATCTCATTCATGCCCCTGGGACTCCTTGTATGGTATTTTGTATGAAATTATGAATAGATGTGTATAGCTCAAAGGTTGGATTTTAAGGTACATTTGTAATGTATCAGAAATTGAAAATACCAAAAATTACATTTTCTACTTTTATAGCTTCAAAATAAATTAAGTACTTTTTTCTATGGTAGTTTTGTTCAGTAACACAGGTAAATAATAAACTTGTGTAGATTTAGTTTATATTTTTTCCCAGCTAATTTTACATATTGGAAAAAGGATCAGGAAAAGGCACTAAATACATCTTTTGTGGGTGACTTGGTATGTAGATAAATGTAATTTTATAAAACTGAACTTAGTTAAGTGTTCAGAGAAAGAAACCTTTAAAATAAACCAGTTTTGAAGGAGGGAAGAGTTTTTCAGATGCCTGAATATGTTGTGATTTTATTTAGTCCTCTGTAAGTAGTTCCCATAGATAATTTGTAACCTTGGGAATTGGTCCCAAGCTAGTTTGGACATTTTTTTATGCTTGACCAATACAAAATTTCTCCTGGCTTTCTGTCACTACCCTTAGTAATGGTATTTCTCAGGGGAAAAGATATTGTCCTTTAATTTTCCTTTGGTTCAGCAAGAATTTTAAGCTGACATATAAACAAAACTATAGCAATGATTTGGTCTTTTGTTTGCGGTGCTTATTTAGATGTATTTAAAAACATTTACAGGCAGTCCCTGGGTTAGTAATGAGTGTTCCGTTTTTAAGTCTGTTTTTGAGTCAGATTTGTACCTAAGTTAAACAGGTACGATTGATATCTGTCAGTCAAATGTTTGTTTAGCATATAATGTACCTTTTACGCATTAAAAAAAAAAACTTCCAGATACATGAAAACCTGTTTAACATAATAATACAGCAACCATAACATTTTGCTGCATATCACAAAGTAGCACTCATTTGTTATTACAAACCCATTATATGTTACCTTGCATTTTTAAAATAATAGGCTTTATGGAGTTGGTTCCAGGGGTTGGGAACTGCTTATAATGAGATTTTATACCAGAGGTGAAATTTCTAAGATTCTAAAGTGGAGCCTCCTGGTAATTAACAAAAATTGGCTAGCTCCCTTTGGTTTATAGGGAATTGGAATAGATGTCAGTAGATAAATAAATGAGATCCTCATTTTGAAAAATTGGTTTGTAGGATACCTTATTTCAGAAAAGTTATACAACAAAAGCTCCAAACCCCAAATTTGAATTTTCTTAAACTTTGGTTAATATCTATACTTTTTTTAAAAGTACAAGATAACTAAGATATTTCTAAATTTTCAAAAAACATTGGAATTTGTTGACACAGACATTTAAATATTCCATTTGTAAGTAAATCTTAATAAAGCTTAAGCTAAATTCTGCACCTAGTTACTGAGATTACTTTGTACTATGCTGTCTGTATCAGAAGTGCTGTGAGGCCCAGGCGCTCTGAAAAAACTTTGAAGACACGTGAGGATATTGTAGCCCTTTTTCCTGTTCCTGAAGGAGCTCCCTCAGTACACCACCCCCTCCTGACCTCTAGGTAAATGCATGTTTAAAGTTTTCTCTAGGAAATTATATTGAAGATTGCTTTTTATCTTCCCCTACCCCCTTTGGCTATCTTTTATAAGAAGTCAGAGGTGGGAAATCATTAAAAGGTTTCTTTGCTTTGAGGACACATCTAATTGTGTCACTAAAGGAGCTCCATCAGCAGGAGAAAAGGTTTACTTTGCATGAAAATTTCAGTATTCCCTAAGAACTACCTCAACCCCTTAAAAAATACCATGGGACATTTATTTATTTATTTTTTTAATTTTGATTTTTTTTTTAAAATTGTGATTTGGGTGAAAATTTACAGAGCGAATTCATTTTCCATACAGCAATTCACATACACTTTGTCTCATGACATTGACTACAATTTACCACAATGCAACAGCTCTCTTCACACTTCTTCCCGATAGTTACCTCTTTCCTGTGTCAATCCCTTCATGCACTCCTGCC
Source organism: Orycteropus afer afer (assembly GCF_000298275.1). Taxonomy (NCBI): domain Eukaryota; kingdom Metazoa; phylum Chordata; class Mammalia; order Tubulidentata; family Orycteropodidae; genus Orycteropus; species Orycteropus afer. The sequence goes on along the minus strand of NW_006921900.1, from coordinate 2,259,211 downwards.
CCCTAAGCTGTCTCCCTGTGCATAAACAGCCCTTCTTTCTCCCATGATTGTTCTCTCCAAGGAGTGTATCTACCTCAGGTAAATGTTCAACTCATATGCCTGTCGGGACATTTTGTTTTGAGGGAGCTTTTAATATTGCCAAATACCATAGTAACTAGGTTTTTTAAGGGCACGGGTTCTATTTTTGACATCTATTTAGAAAGCCAGCTTTCTGGTCTGCCCTAGAAATTAATGTATTCATTTGTGAGTGAATAAAAATGTAAAATTGAGTGTGTACAGGCAGTCTCTGGGTTGCAAACATCTGACTTGCGTACAACTCATAGTTATGAGCCCAAAGCCTATTAAAAATTAGAGGTACATAACAATAGTTTGTAATAGGAAACAGGCATAGTGAGACGTGTCAAAACGTTTTTACTGCATTATGTTAGATTTACTGCATTATGTTAGAGATGTTTTAGTGTATCTGGAAGTGTTAATATTTTTCTGTGTATAGAAATGTATATAACTAGAAGATCTGACTGACATCAATTGTCTGGATTTATGTACAAATTCGACTTAGAGACAAATTTAGGAACAGAACTCATTTGTAATCTGAGGACTGCCTGTAGTCTGAGAAACCATTGTAATACTTTACACAGTTGGCAGAGTCATTGTAGAAGGTGTTTGAGTAGTGTAGGCCTCTTTATATTTTTGACATACCTTCAGTGTTTGCTTACTATGTATCAGGTATTCTCCCTTGTTTCACATGTATTACTTAATTTCATAATAGTCCTAGGAGAGTAGGTAATGCTGTCCCCATTTTACAGGTGATGAAACCAAGGCACAGAGTTACATAACTTTGCTGTGACACAGAGCCAATGAGCCAATTACAGTTAGTTTCAGTTTTTATTATGGACTGTTTCATTTTTAGTAATTAAAATTCTTTAAGATAATATTTTCATTCTGTAAGGGTAATGGTTTCGAGAGTCTTATGTTAAATTAAGTACTGTACTTTCATTGTAGTCCTATAAATGAATTGAATTATCTTTTTTTTAATTCATTGGCAGTTCAGATTTGGGATACTGTTTCTGGGAATATGAGGTTTTCCTATTTGAATTAGACTGAGACTTTAGTTTGATCCTCATTTTAGTTGACATTGTGTTTATAGTACCAGCATCAAATAACTTCAGAGAAATTTGAGGTCTTGTTTCTTGGATCTCTAAAAAATGACTGGCATCTGAATAGTAATGAAAATATTTTTGAATGATATTTTAACTTTTTTTTTCTCAGCTGGGATGAGTGGGTTCCAGAAAGCAGGGTGCTCAAGTACGTGGACACCAACCTGCAGAAACAGAGAGAACTTCAGAAAGCTAATCAGTAAGTTGGTTTTGCAAAATGAATATAAGGAAATGCCTATATATTCTTTTTTGGACATAAATTGAATATTGGAATCATGTTAGTTGCTTATTTACTTATAAAATAATTCTTAGTACCCATCTCCTACTGTGTTGTAGTTTAGATATACCTTTCCTAGATAAATAGTATACTTGTCATCAAGCAGTAGAGCTAGAAACAGGGAGCTAGGATGCTGTTGGAAATTCCTAGTTGTAAGTGTATTGTTATCTTCTGTTTTACCACCTGTGCTGTAAGAGGTACACTTGGTTGTCAGAGAAAACAAAAAAGTGGGGAGGGGTATCCCCATTATTCTTTAGCTCTGAAGGCACATTGAGAAAAGGGGCCTTGAAAGACTGATCAGTGGAGTGTTTTTCTTCTAATTTCAAAGCTGAGGTGTATATCAAGAAAATTGAAAAGATAAAATGGGATCAAATATTTTAAAAATTACTTGTAAAACTTTGGAATTAATGTATTCCAAAACAAAAATGGAATTTTCAGTTGTGTGAGACATAACCTATTAGTCAGTTTTTAACTATATTGTCATTATAAAAGTTATACAAGCCCTTCATTCTTCCATTCTTGAGTTTTGTAAATAAATTATCTCTTGGTACAGCTTGTTTAGAAATTTCTACTACAGTGTATGTGGGCTTGGGAATGTTAAAAGAGGCACCTTAACTTTGCAGATTTTCCATCAACCTCAAGTTGAATACAGATTTCTAGATAGAATCAAGAGGATACAGTTTATTTTTCAAAAAAAAATGGAAGATTGGGCAATTGACTTCCAGAGAGATAACCACCTCTGAAACCCAAGGAGGAGGGGTTGTTATGAGTCGGAAACACTCAATGGCAGTGAGTTTGGTTTTCTTTAAAATAAGTATTAATTTTATGATGACTTAATTATAATTATTTTTCAAGGGAGCAGTATGCAGAGGGGAAGATGAGAGGGGCTGCCCCAGGAAAGAAGACATCTGGTCTGCAACAGAAGAATGTTGAAGTGTAAGTTAAAAGACAATCTTTTAATTTTGCATGCTGCTCTATAAGTGGAATTCAAACTTGTTATCATGTGTTAGTTTAACGAAAAGGAAACTTTGGGAGCGTTGTTGGATCTTGAAAATAGCCATAAAGAATCCTACTCTTCGCTATCATTAAAGTCATTGAAAATACAAAGTAATTCCTTAGTGTTTTTTACCTTATTCTTTTAAAAATTGTTGTGCAAATATATGTGCATATAATACTTTTCTTCTTTTACAAAGGTAGTATTGAATTGTTAGTTGGACGTAAGTTTTGAGATTTATTTTGGCAAGATTGGCTTTTTTCAGTAGTACTAAAAATAAATACTTAATTTTCATACCCCTCCCCCAAAATATTACTTGTTTGCTCTTTAGGTTTTAGAACCTAAATGGTTAGGTAATGAACCTAGGTAATAAAGTAAATCTGGTTTACGTAACACTTTCTAACCAGAAGCATTTATATTTATGCATAGATTAAAAAAAAAAAAAAACCCTTAAAATATACCTTATTAGGTAATGAACCTGGAGTTTGGAAGTCATGTGACATACATCAACTATGCCTAAAGCTTATGTACCTGAAAGCAGGTGTGCAAATGGTAGCTTAATATTCAGTAAGTTTTAATATCGTAAGAAAAGAACATAAAGACTATAGTTTTTTTTTTTTTTTTTTT
>NW_006921900.1:2236815-2254844 GCF_000298275.1 Orycteropus afer afer | reverse complement strand
TTTTTTTTTTTTAATAAAAAAGGAAAACTGATAGTGTTCATTAGGATTTAATAGCAAATAAGTCTTTAATTGCAGCAGCTTTCTCAAATAGAAAAACTTGTGGATTTTATTAATAACATAAATGATTGCAGCTAATTGCCATGTTAAAAGTTGATATAGAAACCTAACCTGGGTGGCAGTATGCCTAAAAGTTCATGCTTGAATGTAAAGTGTTCTTTGTGCCTTTTCCAGAGAAGTAATGACTGAGTAAACATGAAGTAAAACTCAAATTTCTGATCCTTTGATGGTGGGAGCCTTTTCAAATTGGCTCCCAAGTCTCTGGGTTTTTACTTGCTAATAGGTATGACAGTATTTTTCAGGTTTTTCTTGTTCTTATACATTTCCTTCCTCAGACCTAGAATTTGATACTGCCTTCAGGGAGCCTTCCTTTTAGTGGGAAAAGGGACATTTTGATAAGTCAGAGGACAATGTGTATATGCTAGTAATTTTAAGTTACTGCTATTCCTTGGTAGAATAGAAGGTATATTTCAAAGAGAAAATATTGAATAATTGAAATCTGGTGTTTTTTTTTTTTTTTTTTTTAATCTAGGCATAAATATAAATGCTTCTGGTTAGAAAGTGTTATGTAAACCAGATTTACTTTATTCAAGTCTAGGTGCTTAATACTGGTATTTCTAAACCAATAGTGAATATATATGAATTTTGTTGACACTTTGGCCTCAAAAGCTATGCTTTTATTTGGTGAAATACTTAGGACTTCAGTCATTCTTCAATGTAGATTGAACCTAACGGCCTATGTTTTAAGTATAATATTTAGTCATTGGCATTTAGACATAGCTATTTAGACATAGACATGGCATTTAGACATGGCATTTAGACAAGCTGCACATCAGCAGTTTATTGTATGAAATCTGTAGTTTGAGAAACTAGCTTGTATGCTTAATACTCTTAAGCAGGAGGTTGAAGAAAGGATGTCTAGTATTCCTTACTACTGGGATTCACTGACGTATATAGGTCCTTTAGAATAAAATCAGTTGCCAGTACTTTTATGGTATATGGTAAGAGGGTAAGGACTTTTTGTTTAAGTTTTATTGTGATTTGGGTGAAAGTTTATAGAGCAGATTCATCTTGCATACAGCAGTTATCGTACTCTTTGTCTCATGACATTGACTGCAGTTCCTCACAATTCAGTAGCTCTCCTCCCACTTCCTTCCCATAGCCACCTCTTCCCTGTGTCCTTCCCTACCTTGCACTGCTGCCCCCGGAGCTATCTACCTGTACATACACAGCCCTTCTGTTCTCCCATGATTGAGCTCTTCAATGAGTGTGTCTACCTAATTAATGTAAATGTTCATCTTATATACCTGTCTTTTTCTTTGGCTGGAAGCCACAAGTGTGGGTTCAATTCCAGAACTGAAGAGCAGTTAGGGGCCATAGTCTCAGTGGTTCCACCAGGTTCTATCAGACCAGCAAACCTGGTCCCCCCCCTTTTTTTTTTCCCCCCCAAATGATTTTTGACTTTTGTTCCACATTGTTCTCCCACTCTATCCAGGATCTCCTACATAGATCCCCCTCTGAGTGGTTGACAGTGGTAGCCAGGTACCATCTAGTTCTTCTAGAACTAGATGAGAACCATCTAGTTCTCATAGTTATATAGGCTATGGAGTGCATGGTGTACCAGTTGCTAGGACTAATTGTTTCCATGAATCTTTGGTTTTCTTCATTTTTCTTTGCTTTGGACGAGGAGAGACACATCATTGCATCTAGATAGCTGCTTGTAAGCTTTTAAGATCCCAGTCGCTACTTTGCAAACTAGGATGTAGAACAGTGTTTTTGTGTAGTGTATTATGCTAATTGAGCTTGATGTCCCCTGGGATCATGCTCCCGAGCCCACAGGTCCAACTACTTGTTCCCTGTAGCTGGCTGTGGCCAAGAAGTGACCACAATCTTGTCCCTTGTCAGCTCTACTATATACCTAGAAATTCTTACACAGCATACAGATATACTTGTAGAAACATTGTCTGCCAACCCTATACATGGTCATGGAATCCCATATATTTTTGAGGGCATATTCAAATGAAGTTCTTGGTTTAACCTGGTCCAGGAATGTTGTCCAATAAAAAATTTGTATTAAAAATTTTTCTCAAAAGAAAACAAACCAAACCAAACTCATTGCCATTGAGTCGGATCTGACTCACAGCAACGCCTCTTTGGGTCTGAGGGCAGTATCATTATGGAAGTAGATTGCCCAATCTTCCTTCCAAGGAGTGGCTTTTAGGTTTTAACCGCCAGCCTTCTGCTTAGCAGTCAAATGCCTTACTTCAGATGGCTAAGTTTTTGTGTTACTAAATAAAACATAAGGAGCTCTGGTAGCGTAGTGCCTAGGGTACTTGACTGCTAACCAAAAGGCTGGTGGTTCAAACCCACCAGCCACTCCTCGGAAGGAAGGTTGGGCAATCTACTTCTGTAGTGATACTGCCTCGGAAACCTAAGGAGGAAACCTAAGGAGGGGTCGTTATGAGTCGGGTCAGACTTGATGGCAAACAACAACAACAAATAAAACATAAACTCATTTAAGTTGTAAAGTGAAACTCGAATTGAATGATTAATTATGGGTATACATCGTTTTATTGCACCTTGCTCTCTTGTGTTTTACAGATACTGCATTTTTTACAAATTGAAGGCTTGTGGCAACCCTGCATTGAGCAAGTCTGTTGGTGCCATTTTCCCAACTGCATGTGCTCACTTTGTGTTTCTGTGTCACATTTTGATAATTTTCACAGTATTTTAGACTTTTTCAAAGCACTGTTGCACACTTAATAAGCTATGATATGGTATAAACATAACTTTGATATGTACTGAAAACCAAACTCGCTGCCATCGGGTCAAGTCTGACTCACCAGCAACCCCTCCTTAGGTTTTCTGAGGCCGTGTATCTGCGGAAGTAGATTGCCCAGTCTTCCTTCCGAGGAGTGGCTAGTGGGTTTGAACCACCATCCTTCTGGTTAGCAGTCAAATGCCTTGGGCACTATGCCACCAGAACTTCCTTTTATATGTACTGGGAAACCAGAAAATCCACATGACTTACTTTATTGTGATAGTCACTTACTGTGCTAGAACCAAACCTGCAATATCTCCAAGGTACACCAGTAATGTTGTTGTTGTTATGTGCCGTCGAGTCAAAACCCGACTCATGGCGACCCCTCCTTGGGTTTCCGAGGCAGTATCACTACGGAAGTAGGATTGCCCAACCTTCCTTCCGAAGAGTGGCTGGTGGGTTTGAACCGCCAGCTGTCTGGTTAGCAGGCAAGTGTCTTAGCCACTATGCTACCAGAGCTCCCACACCAGTAATAACATTTTAAAATATTATTTAAAGCTATGGAAAAGTAAAACTACTAAGATGTTATGTTATATCCTACCAGAACTAATTCATAATTACGGACTTGGTAGATGCTTTTCCTTGTATTCTAAAAATACTTACTATAAAAAGGCTAAATCAGTAATTTTATTTGATATCTTATATGATGACATTTATATATGAACATGAGTTAAATTGCTATTAAAGATAATAACCAAGAGGAAGATGTCTGTTTTGTCTCCCTTAGATGTGGGAGAATGTAGCATGTGGTATTGAAAAAAAAGAAACAGTTTAGAAAAGAAATAAGGTGAAACAACTTGGATCAGTAAGAATGGAATAACAGATTCATCTGAAAGAATATACAAATCTTAAAATTGAATTATGCTAGAACTAAAGTAATACTTTAACCTTTGGAATTTAATTTTTTTGGTGGAACTTTAAATGGAGTAACCCTAGAAAGAAGTCTCCTGAAGTGTTCTTGGCTTACATAGAGCAGATGTGAATTTAATAAACTTAGCATTCAAGCTGGAGATTATATTTGTTTCCTTACCTTACCCAAGATGATATTTCTCATGAACTTATTAACCCTTGTAAAAGGGAATTGAAATATAGGCAGCTTTAACAGCAATAATTATTTATCTTTGTCTTTTTTCTCTCCTCCTTTCAGGAAAACAAAAAAGAATAAACAGAAAAGTAAGTTTTTTTTCCTTAAAATAAATTTATTTTACTTTTATAATGTTTACATTTTGAAATCATTGTAAATTGAAAAAAAAATACATAAATATTTAGAGTAAGCTTATGTTATTGACGATGTCAAATACTATTTTTTCCAGCACTTACAAGATGGTGAGTTAGGTAATTAGTGATAGAATCCTAACTTTGATGTTCTTTTTACCATGGTGAAACTTATAAACATTTATTTTCATCTCTTTTGAGTCTTACTGAGTCTTCCTAAGAAGTTAATATTTTTTAGTAAGTGGAAAATAGTAGTAGTATTAAATATTGCTTTGTAATTAATGTTTGATAGTGTTGTTCATTCTTTTACTTGGATCTAAGTAACACCTGTATTGGAAAGAGAGGGTGTGTTAGGAGAGTATTTTCCTTGAAGAATTTCTTAATTAGCTAAAAAAATACCATTTTCCTGTGTGGTCCCCCTCCTCACGGATTTTTTATTATAGCTCCTGGAAATGGAGATGGTGGCAGTACCAGTGAGACACCTCAGCCTCCTCGGAAGAAAAGGGCCCGAGTTGATCCTACTGTTGAAAATGTGAGGTTTTCCTTGAAATTTTGACTTCCACGTTAGAATTTTTAGTGTAAGCCATGTGTTAACAGCCCAGTAAGATAATAACAGAACTTTGATTCTCAGTAGCAAGCTAGTATGATTAACAACTGTAATTAGAATTTTATCCTTTTTTGGGTAAAGGATAGAGAAAATCTATATCTTTTTTCCGTGATAGTGCTAGATGGCCCTCACCCTAAATTGTCATTAGATACGCTTTATGTTTTCATGCAAAACTGGATAGACTTATTGGGTAACATTAAATGGTTCAGTCCCAAAATGGTTTAGGAGGGAAAAAAAAAAATAAGCCTTTCATTTACATATATTGGTGTATGGGTATAATAGTTTATAAAAGTGGTAAAGTGTTTTAATCCCGATTTGTTACTAGATTTATAATTTCCCACATTACGAATTTGAAAACTAGTGTTAGGGTTTTAATATTTGACATAGTTTCCATTTCTGAAATTAGAAAGCAATAGTAATGTATTTAAAAACTTTGGTCTATTCTGAAAATTAGGCAGCCACTGAGGACTTAGTCAGCAGTCAGTAACATTATCTACAGCTGTAGTCATGTTTGGAATACCTGCTGCCATTGGGTTTCCAAGGCTGTAAATCTTTATGGAAATAGATTGCCTGATCTTCCTTCACAGAGCAGCTGGTAGGCTTGAACCTCTGACCTTTCAGTTAGCAGCCAGTTGCCATAGCCAGTATGCCACCAGAGTTCCTTCAGTTTTGGGATAATCATTTTTATATCAGTGGTACATAAGAAATACCAAGTCAGGGTGTTTATTTCCACAAGAAGAGGAAATTTGTTAAAGGATTTTTGCCTTCACGTGAAAATGCACTAAATGTAGACCACTTACTTTGGTTCAAGATAAGATTCTTTGCTCCATTGGTTAAGTTTTGTGGTCTTTTCATTTATGATTGTTGAAATGACAATTCTGGCTTCACGGTTAAGTACTTTTAAAGAATTGATACCTAGTGAGTCATGAAAAAACTTAACTGTTTCTCAAGAAAAAATAGGTTTTTAATTCTTATTCAGGAGGAAACATTCATGAACAGAGTTGAAGTTAAAGTAAAAATTCCTGAAGAACTGAAACCATGGCTTGTTGATGACTGGGACTTAATTACCAGGCAAAAACAGGTAACTTGGATGCTGTGTAGCTTGTAAGCTATGTTCTTGGCTGACCAAAAGATACCCCCCCCCAAAAAAAAAAGTTTTTTAGGAAAAGTATTGTATAGACTTGAATTTCAAAGTTTGACCAGTAAATACTTTTTATTCAGACTGAACAATTTAACCATCAAAAAGAATGACTTGAAGAGGATGAAAACAGCACATACAGAATATAATGATCAGGAAAGGCAAATCTTGGTTGCTGGTTAATTTTTCTGAGAATTGATAGATGAAGGCAATGAAGCATATGTTCCTGACTTTCTTATAGTGGGGACTACTTTCAGGGTAATAATTCATCAATGAGAAAAGATTCTTCATTTACAGGGGAATTCTGGCTATTGCCAAAGGAATGATCATCGTTTCATCACTCCTAATCAAAATGCTGGATATAATGATTGTGACTGCTAAACCTTTAGGTGAAGGGTTTTGGAAAGCTTCACAGTAGATGGATCAGGTTGACAGCACCTGAAGTCACTGATGAATTTTACTGTCATTGCAAGTGGGACAACCACACGTTTTGTCCTTGTTAATGGGATGCAGTAAGAAGTTCACAGTGTATTTGTGGTCTAAAAGAGAACCTGAATCTAATCAAGTTCCTCTTAGTAATTAGTAGTTACAGAAAATAGTGACTTGGAGGAACATGTTTAACATGACATGGGTAGAGGCATCAAAATCCAAAATGAAAAATTCTTTAGGACACATGAACCAGTTCCTTTTTATAAACAAACCAAATTGGTTGGGTGAAGATTATGGACTGCTTAAGAATTAAGAGGGAGACCGTAGTCATTTATAATATGTGGTCTCTGGATCCTTATTTGGCTCTGGAGCTAAACTGCTAGGATTCAAGCCTTGGTTCTCTACCTACTGTCTGTGATTTTAGAGTAGTTACTCAGCCTTTTTGTGCTTTAGTTTTTTACATTTAGTGGATTAATAGTACCTACCTCATAGTGAAGATACGAAGATGAAATAACTTTAGACAGGGTCTTGGCACATAATCATAAATTAAATGAGACTTAAATATGGAGGCACATTCATGTGTGGTATATTCCATATATAGTAATTTTGTTATGTCCAACAGATTGCTGGTTTTTAGAGCAGTGCTGTTAAATAGGAAAGCCACTAGCTACATTTGACTATTAAAATGAAATATTTAGTTCCTCAGTTGCGTTAGCTGTTCTTCAAGTGCCGAGTAGCTGCTTGTGGTTGACGAGACCCTATCTCAAACTGTGTGTAGAACCTTTATATCATTACAGAAGCTTGTATTGGACAGCGCTGCTTTAGAGCCTTTGCCTTTTCCTATTTTTTGAATATCGCTAGTGTCACTATACTAAGCTTTTCAGTGTAATTTTTCTTTAAAGAATGTTGGTATTCAAATGTGTTTTTGTTTCCCTAGCTCTTTTATCTTCCTGCCAAGAAGAATGTGGATTCCATTCTGGAGGATTATGCAAATTATAAGAAATCTCGAGGAAACACTGATAATAAGTAAGAATACATACATCTTTTTAATGTCTTAGTCATTTTTCTTTTACATATTTTATTTTCAAATTAGTCATTTGAAACTTGAAGTCACTCTGAAAAATTAATGCCATCAGAAATGAGCAAAATAGAATTTCATTGATTTAGTATAGGAGTTGGCTGTTACACTTTTTCTTAAAGGCGGGTATAGGCTTTGTAGGCCCAAAGGCAAAATTGAGGCTTCTATGTGGATACTTAAGGAGCTCTGGTAGCATAGTGCCTAAGGCACTTGACTGCTAACCAGAAGGCTGGCGGTTCAAACCCACCAGCCACTCCTCGGAAGGAAGGTTGGGCAATCCTACTTTCGTAGTGATACTGCCTCGGAAACCCAAGGAGGGGTCGCTATGAGTCGGGGCCGACTCGACGGCACATAACAACAACAACAACATGTGGATACTTATGTAAGAACCAAGGTGCTTGTCCTATAAGTTGGAATTGACTCAGTGACATTGAGTTTTTTTTTTTTTTGTGAAAACCAATTCTTGACTTGGTACAGTTACTGGTCTTTGGTTTAGCATAATTTTGAAGTTATTTTATGTAATGTTAAATCCCTTTTAAAAATTATCTGTTCTATCTCAGCAGGGTTCATTATTATCCCTAATTCAACCTAAACCCTTAACCTTATGTTGGCTGAATTTTGTGTATTTGCCAGCTTGGAAAATAAATATTTTTTCATTTATTAGGGAATATGCTGTTAATGAAGTTGTGGCAGGAATAAAAGAGTACTTCAATGTAATGTTGGGCACTCAGCTACTCTACAAATTTGAGAGACCGCAGTATGCTGAAATCCTCGCAGATCACCCTGATGCACCCATGTCCCAGGTGTATGGAGCGCCACATCTACTGAGATTATTTGGTAACATGACATTTGGAAAACAGAACTTTTTTCTTTAGGACTTTAGTGATCTTAATTTTTTTTCTCTTAACTGAATGAACAAGGAGTTTTTAAATTGATTTTATTGCAATTAGTACATTTCTGTAAAATGTTAATTATCAAAATTTACTTTAAAGAATTTCTCAAATGTGTTTTAAGGGACTTAGTGGTTGCATTTACTTGCATAATGGTTATTGTGCTGCTTGGATGTAATTTGACTTAATCCTTTTGTTTAAATAGTACGAATTGGAGCAATGTTGGCCTATACACCTCTGGATGAGAAGAGCCTTGCTTTATTACTCAACTATCTTCATGATTTCCTAAAGTAAGTTTGCATGTGCTTGAAAGTAAAACATGAATTAATAACTATACTGAAATTTACTCTGTGATAGGGGAGATTTATTCTATGGATGCTAACACATAATACAAGTGAAGTAAATAATGTATTGGTATAGGAAAGGATAGATGGTTAATACAACGATGTGAATAATACAAATATATGGAAATTTAAGATATGACTTATTAGTGCAACACAGGAAAAAGGAATATTTAGTAGAAGATGATGGGTAATGGATGAATCAAAACTTTTAAGCTAAAAATTAAAACTATTAATGCAATTGAAGCATGTGGGATAATTCTGTAATTTTGTAGTGAGAATGCCTTTCTAAAAAGAGCACTCAAATAGTACTGGAAATGGTTGATAAATCTGAGTATAAAAAGTTAAAATTCTGTGATAAAAACCTTTAAGCAGACCTCAAAAGATAAAGGAATATCTGTTACATATGCTTGTTATATCTGTTAATACACAAAGAGGTGTTCTTACTTAGAAAAAGGTGACAAACCAATTTAAAATAGAACAGGAAATTCACAGACATCACAATACATAGTTACCATTAAAATGGTTAAGTATTTTAATAAAAATACAAATTAGTCAAATGCTTAACTATTTATGCCACCCAGGGACCTCAACTTGGTATTTTGTTGTCATGTCCATTGTCCTCATTTTGAAATAAAGAAGAATAACTTTGGACTTTATTCTTCTGTGGATAGTGTTGTCTGGTACATCACTGTATTTACATGAGTTACAGTAAACATGGTTTGACGTAATGATGGCTTTTGTGTATTTTAGGAAAGCATTTTGTGTGTGTGTATTCTCTGGGAAGAGGTTTGGATCAAGATAAGATTCTCTTTACTCTTTGTAATGTGTATCATTTTGTTTTTAGATACCTGGCAAAGAATTCTGCTACTTTGTTTAGCGCCAGCGATTATGAAGTGGCTCCTCCTGAGTATCATCGGAAGGCTGTGTGAGACTGCTAACACTCACTTACATTTGGATCTCTGTAAACACATTTTTGTTCTAGTCCTTCTCTTGTATAAATGATGTACTTTGAAAATATTAGCATATAACAAAATTGATGTATGTTTGTTTTCTGTTTGATTTTAAACAGAGAAAATAAAAGGAGTTACAGCTCCTTTTTTTTTTTTTTTTTTTCATTTCAAAATTGCTACCAGTGTATTCAATGATGGACAATGGAAAGACATGCTGTAGAGTGTTTTATTGCCTAGTTGACAAAGCTGCTTTTGAATGCTGGTGGTTCTATTCCTTTGACACTACGCACTTTTATAATATGTGTTAATGCTATATGACAAAATGCTCTGATTCCTAGTGCCAAAGGTTCAATTCAGTGTATATAACTGAACACACTCATCCATTTGTGCTCTCTCTCTTTTTTTTTTAATGGTGCTTAAAGAGCCCATCCTTTGCAAGTCATCTATGTTGTTCCTTAGGCATTTTATCCCTGCTCAGATTGTTGAAGAATGGTGGCTTGTTTTATGGTTTTTGTATTTGTGTCTAATGCACGTTTTAACATGATAGATGCAATGCATTGTGTAGTTACAGTTTCTGGACAAGTCAATCTTTTAGGAGTTGTTTTTCAGATCTTCAATAAATTTTTTTCTTTAAATTTCAAAGAGCAATGTGCTTGTGTGGATGCGTTACAAAAACCTTTTATAATGTGTGTATTCCTTCCTGTATTTAGAAGCAATGAATTTTCAGGTGGGTGTTTTGTTTTCTAGTCTGGACTTCATAGAGTTAAGAAACTTGGCTTTAGTGCCTACTTCTAAGCCATAGTGGCTTTGGCAATTTGCTATCTTGATTTCCAGCTAAGAAACTAGAGATTCACACACTCTGTTTTTCCCATACTTAGTAATTTTGGGCATTTGGATACGTTTTTTACCTGTGTGACAGCGTGCTTTTTGTCAGCAATTGTTTATTTTAAACAATTTTTAAGTTTATCTTCAAAGAGGAGGTTGAAACAGCAGGGTAATACAAAATATTTGTTAAACAGCAATATTTCTTTAGTGAGAGGTACCAGAGTGGTCTAGGCTTGGGTAGAGATTATGATACTCAATAATAATAATAATGCAAAGTACCAGATAACCTCAGATGGCAAGAGTTACAGCAGTACAGAGAAGGAGAGTGAGCTCAGGTAGGGGATAATCAGAATAAGCCCCAAGAGGTGGCAGAATTTTACTGTTGACATTTGCTGGCGATCACGTGATAGAATTTTGCAAGACCAATGACTTATCATTGCAAATACCGTTTTTCAGCAACATAAGTGACAACTGTGCATATGGACTTTAACCAGATGGAATACACAGGAATCAGATTGACTATATCTGTGGTAAGAGGCAATGGAGAAGTTAAGATATCTTTGGCCAAAACAAGGCCAGGCCAGGAGCTGGTTGTGGAACAGACCATCAACTGTTTTATGAATGTTCAAGTTGAAGTTGAAGACAATTAAAACAAGTCCATGAGAGCCAAAGTATGACCTTGATAATATCTTTCCTCAATTTAGAGACCATCTAAAGAATAGATTTGATGCATTGAACACCAGTGACCGAAAACCAGAGGAACTGTGGGATGGCATCAAGAGCATCATCCATTAGGAAAGCAAGAGGTCATTAAAAAGACGAGAAAGGAAGAAAAGACTTAAATGGATGTGAGAAGAGAATCTGAAACTTGCCCTTGGGTGGAGAGTAGCTAAAGCAAATGGAAGAAGTGACAAGATAAAAGAGCTGAACAGATTTCAAAGAGCAGCTTAAGCAGACAAAGCCAATTACTATAATGAAATGTGCAGAGACCTGGAGTTAGAGAACCAGAAGGGAAGAATGCATCCTACATTTCTCAAATTGAAAGAACTGAGGCTAAAACTTAAGCTTAAGAGTTGCAGTATTGAGAGATTCTATGGACAATGTATTGAATGATGCAGGAGACATCAAAAGAAGATAGAAGGAATGAATACACACAGTCACTGTATCAAAAAGAATTGGTTGATATTCATCCCTTTCAAGAGGTGGCATATGATCAAGAACCAATGGTATTGAAGGAAGAAGTCGAAGCTGCACTGGAGGAATTGGCAAAAAAAAGGCCCCAGGGATTGATGGAATAAACGTTGAGATGTTTCATCAAACACATGCCCTGCTTTAGGTACTCATTTGGCTATGCCAAGAGATTTGGAAGATAGCTACCTGGCTAGCTGACTTGAAGAGATCCATATTTGTACCCATTCCAAAGAAAAATGATCACACAGAATGTGAAAATTATTGAACAATGTCATTAATATCACATGCAAATATTACTGAAGATAATTCAAAAACAGTTGCAGCAGTATATCGACAGAGAACTTTCAGAAATGCAAGCTGGATTCAGAAGAGGATGTGGAATGAAGGATATCATTGCTGATGTCAGTTGGATTTTAGCTGAAGGCAGAGAATTCCAGAAAAATGTTTTTGTTTTATTGACTCTGCAACAGCATTCAATTGTGTGGATCATAACAAATTGTGGGTAACATTGAGAAGAATGGGAATTCCAGAACACTTAATCAAACTCATAAGGAACCTGTACATAGATCAGGAGGCTGTTGTTAGAACAGAACAGGGGGATACTGCATGGTCCAAAATCAAGACGGGAGTGTGTCAAGGTTGTGTCCTTTCTCCATACTTACTCAACTTGTATGCTGAGCAGATAATCTGAGAAGCTGGATTATGTGAAGAAAAATGTGGCATCAGGATTGGAGGAACAACCTGTGTTACACAGATGACACAACTTTGCTTGCTGAAAGTGAGGATGACTTGAAGCACTTAACTCATGAAGATTAAAGACTACAGTCTGCAGTATGGATTACACCTCAGTATTACGAAAACAAAAATCCTCACAACTGACCCAATAAAGAGCTTCATGGTGGATGGGGAAAGATTGACGTTGTCAAGAATTTCCTGTTACTTGGCTCTAAAGTCAACACCAATGGAAGTACCAGTCAAGACATCAGATGACATACTGCATTGGGCAAATCTGCTGCAAAAGACCTCTTTCAAGTGCTGAAGAGCAAAGATGTCTCCTTGAAGACTAAGGTGCTCCTAACCCAAGTCAAGGTATTTTCAGTTGCCTTTGATGCATGTGAGAGCTAGACAATGAATAAGGAAGACCGAAGAAGAGTTGATGCTTTTGTGTTGTGGTGTTGGAGAAGAATGCTCCTTGGAAGCGAGAATGGCCAGACTTTGCCTCACCTACTTTGGTCATGTTGTCCAGAGGAACCATTCCCTGGAGAATGATGTCATGATTGGTGAAGAAGGGGAAGACTCACAACGAGATGGATAGACACAGTGACTGCAACAATGGGCTCAGGTATAGCGAGGATTGTAAAGCTGGCACGGGACCGGACAGTGTTCCGTTCTGCTGTGCTTAGGGTCACTGAGTCGGAGACAACTTAATGGCACCTAACAACAACAGCAGCAGCTACCTAGCCATAGTAGTCTTCTGGCCCCTTCATGCTCGCCTGTACTTTGCTTTTTATTTTGTTACAGGTATACTGATTGGGTATAACAACTTTGGAAGCCTGTAGCTGTTGCATTTTATTAGTTTACCTAAACATGGTAGAAATACGCATTGTCCCTTGAATGCTGGTGCTATTTAGTTAGATATTTACAGATGTGCTTTTACATTTACTTGCTCTAAGTAAGGTAAGAGAGCAAAAGTTTTACTCCTCTACGTGCTCAAGGACAACAGGTGGTCATTAAAACAATCACAGAAGTCTCCTCAGGAATAAAGAGTGTAAAATAATAAATGTTTACTAGGATACAGTGACCCAAAGTATGAAACATCCCAATTAGATTAAAAAACATGGAGAATAACATCTACTTTTAATACTTTGATGTTTTGCCAATTAAGTATGTAACAGTGAGAGAGACCTTGCCATCTCCTAAAGCAACATTCAACCACATAGAGAGAGGCCTTGCCATCTCTAAAAGCAAACACTCAAATCACAAGAGAGGCCTTGTCATCTCTTCACTGTAATTAGAACATGTGCCTTGCATTCATGTTCCTTTGGGGGTCTTTTTCTTGGTCCCCAACACTGGGCACTCAATGTTTTGACTGTCCTAAATTTAGGTAACATGGGGATACCACATAAAAGAACATATAAAGAAAACTGAAAACAAAATTACGTGTTAAAAAGTAATGGCTGACTTAATAATTTAGACTCTTAATTTGTCTCTCAGCTTCTGCCAGTTCACATGTTCCCTTGGCTTACAGTTGCATCATGACTAATCATATGGCCATTTTTTTTCTGTCTCTGTCATCAGAACACCACTATGATTGAATATCTTGAGTAACCCATATTTTCATGTAGCACCCTACTGCTGCTCCCACCCTGACTTCAGGCAAGAACAAGTCAATTCAGTGAGAAAATAGTCTACCCTAGAATGTTTCATTAGGATTGCATCCCTTTAGATCAAGTGGGCCTCAGATTCTTTGACACTTATACTAAAATGTAGAGTCTATGCCCTGTTCTTGAATCTGGGCAGGCTTCATGACTTTTAACCAGTAGAAAAGAGCCGTTTCAAACATACCCCTTAACTAGCCTGGCATCTTTATATCTCTTGGAACCGTGGGCTACCATGTAAGAAGTCTGACTGCCTTGAGGTTGCCCTGCCATACTATGAGATGCTCAAGTTACACAGAAAAATCACTCATCTAGGATAGATGAGATGCTATGTGGAGAGAGGGCCAAGGAGCACAGAAGCACTGGATATGAATGAAGAAGCCATCTTAAGAAGCAGATCCTCCACACAAGCCAAAACTGGAAAAACAAATCCATTGTTGTTGAGTTGATGCCAACTCAGTGACCCTACTAGAGTAGAGCCGCCCTCATAGAGTTAAGGAAATAGACTGGTGTATCTTCCCCCCACAGAGGGTTGGTGAATTGGCACTGTTGTCTGATCAAAGTGGCAGCCAAATGCTTTTTTTTTTTAATCCTTTTATTGTGGTGAAAACATACACAACAAAACATTCTCCAACATAATGTCCACATTTACAGCTCAGGAACCTTGACATTTTTCATGTGCCACCAATATTGCTATCCTTTACCGAAATATTCCACTACCATTAGCATAAACGCAATGCCCTGCAAACAAAAGCTTCCCTTTTCCTCTTCTCCCTCTTATCCCTGGTAACTATTAATATTTGGGGTTCCTCCCACACACATACCTATCTAGGAACCTCCCCCCTCCATCCCGCCAATCTCTGGTAACCAGCAAAGAAAGTTCCCTTCCATATATAAACCTTTTGTTGACTTTGTACAGTAGTGAACTAAAAGTGTTTGTCTTTCTGTGATCGACTCATTTTATTCAGTATAATATCCTGTCAAGTTCATCTATGTCATATGGTGTTTTTGAGTTTCTACATTAGTATTGCATCGTATACCATTGTGAGTGTATGTACCACAGTTTGGTTATCCATTCCTCCGTTGATGGGCACTTGGGTTGTTTCCATCTCTTTGCTGTTGTGAACACTGCTGTGATGAACATGAGTGTGCATGTATCTATTCATGTGCTGACTCTCTCTTTAGGATATATACCTAGTAATGGGATGCTGGATCAAATGGTATTTCTGTTTTCAACTTTTTAAGGAATCACCATGCCAGTTTCCATAGTGGTTGTATCATACAGCCCCACCCAGAAGTGTATGAGAGTCCTGATCTCTCCACATCCTTGCCCGCCTTTGTTATTTTGTGTCTTAACTGAACTTTGTTATTAATGCTGGGGTGAGATGATACCTTGTTGTTTTGATTTGCATCTGTCTAATGGCTAATGATTGTGAACATTTCTTCATGTGTTTGGTGTAGCAGCCAAACTCTTAACCACTGTGCCTCCAGGGCTCCTTTGAACCACAACTGAAAAAAACAAACCAAACCATACCCACTGCCATTAAGTCAATTCTGACTCATAGCGACCCCCGTTGGATTTTTGAGTTGGTAAATCTGTGTGGGAGAAGATTGCCCTGTCTTCTTCCACAGAGTGGCTGGTGAAGTAGAACTGCTTACCTTCTGGTTAGCAGTCACATGCCTCAGGCACTGTGCCACCAGAGCTCTGTTTAAACAACAAAAGCTACCAAATGGATCAAAGACAAACTGCATCACTCAAAATTGTGAGCAAAATAAAATGGTGCATTAAAGTTTTGTCATAGTTTGTTACGGCAGCAGTAAAAAACCAGAACACTTTGTAATGCTTTTGTAAAAATCAAGAATACATTCACAAATCATTCATAAACATCAAATTGTGCTTGTGCCTGATCCTTTAGAAAATCCTACCTTGACACAAGAAGACATTTGCCTTGTGACAGTTGTGCCTTCTGGAGAAAATAGATTTTGGTAAGTATAACTAAGAGAGACACATAACTTTTCAATGAGGGCAGTTCTACCCCCAAGAGGTGATTTATACGAGTTAAGAGAAACAGGTAGGCAGGATGAAAGCGTGAACTGTTCTGGTATCTCTAAGGAAGCAGGATGAGGCTGGTTCTGGGACTGTCTCCTTCCTGCCAAAGTAGAGATGAACCAACAGCTATTGCCAGGCAACTGACAACAGTAAGTCACCAAGAAATAGGAAGACCGTTTTCCTCAACTGCCTTTCAGACTCCCTTTATTGGCAGAATTTAACAAGCCAGTGGACAAAGGAGATGTATAATAATATTCCAGCCCAAGGATTACGATACAGGATACAGAAGGATACATTTGCAGCTGAGACCCAATAGCTTCATAACCAGGACGATCCTCCCCGTAGGACACTCACCAACCATATTAACCCTACCACACCCATTTTAACGACCACACTAAACTTCATGTTTTGGCCTAGCAAGATGAAGCTATCTTTCATACAAAGAAGAAACTCATCCTCTACACAGAAAGGGAATATAGGTACCAGCAGTTACTGTCTCCAAGGCTAATTACTCCTCTAATCCAAATACAATCCCATATAACTATAACATTAGGAAGAAAATACACATAGTTGCTATAACCCTCATTTCCATAATTGGTCACAGGCCACAGCTGATCTTAATCTTTTTCAGTTTTTTTACTCTGTTTCCCAGAGTCAAAATTCCTAGCAGGGAGTCGATCCTCTGAGATTCTAATTTACTACATAGAGAAACCTAAAAGTGACCACTTATTTTTCTAGACTATTAATGACATTACCAAGCAGGTATAAGCAAGTGGCAGAGCCACTGTGCTTACCCATGTATTGGACTGTGAGGTTTGGACTGCATGTTGTTTAAATCATGTGCTTAAAAGTTGCAGAGGCATTCTCTTGAGGCTGGCAGCAGCCTAAAGCTGCTGGCCTGGTCCTCTGAACCAGCTTAACCTAACGAGCATCTTTAACCGACTTTCACTGTAGGCTTTTGCTAGTGGTGTGCTTCTTTGTTTTGCAGTTTATAGAACTCAAGATTGCACAAACTCGAAAACTTCTAGGGCAGTAATAATACCCAGAACTATGTACTGCTGCTATCAGCAGAAATTAACTCTTGGAAGACACAGAGGAAAAATAGCAAAGAAAAACTTACTAGGTCAGAGTTAAACACGTGGAATTTCTCTTGAAATTTATAAATCTAGATACAACCAAATACTCCTAGAGGTGTTAAACACAATATGTAAGAGCTGTGTCTTAGAATCCAATTTTAATATCTTAGAATCCAACTGATAATTTCCTTTGGGAGCTCTGGTGTCATAGTGCCTAGGGCATTTGACTGCTAACTAGAAGTATGGTGGTTCAAACCCACCGGCCACTCCTCAGAAGGAAGGTTGGGCAATCTACTTTTGTAGTGATACTGCCTCAGAAAACTGAGGAGGGGTTTCTATGTCGGGTCTGACTCGACGGCAGTGCGTTTGGTTTGGGTTTTGGTATTTTCCCTTAGATTCTTTTAAGAAATTATCAGAGGCAGTCTTACCAACACCTGGAGATAATAGTTACCAGCAAACAGAAAGTGTTCTCAGATGGAAAAACAGCAAGACTTCATAAAAAGTGTTGAAGGCCATACCAAAATACGGGGCTCAAAATTGAAGAGTGTTTACCAATGGGTTCCCTCAGGGTCCATAGAGATGGTGGGGTACAAGAAATCCCTTCTTTGGCACCTGTTCTGGTCCTTGACCCCCAGTGATCCTATTGACAAAGACAACTTTGGATACTCTCGTCACTGCAATTTGTGCTAGGGAGACAAGACCCAGATTCAAACATTTTCTATGTTGTTCAGTATCGTTGAGTCAGTTCCAACTTACACCTCATATGTAATAGAACATATATAGAGACCTTTTAATTAAACCTTAGAACATGACAAAGACAAAACTATCATCCTGGATGAAATGGTCAGCTTGTACCCAGTACAAAGTTGGTATTTAAAACATTACTCTTCTGTCTAGTCCATGTTTCCTTTGCCCTCACATTTCAGCTGTTTTTGGTATATATATATATATATATATATATATATATATATACACACACA
>NW_006921900.1:2225327-2236715 GCF_000298275.1 Orycteropus afer afer | reverse complement strand
AAAACCAGAGAGGCTGTTAACGGTTTGAATTATGTACCCCCAAAATATATGTTACTTGTCTGTCAATTTGTTGTACTCTGGTGGCTTGCGTATTGCTCTGAGACTGGAGGCTATGCCAGTGGTATTTCAAATACCAGCAGGGTCATCCATGGTGGACAGGTTTCAGGGGTGCTTCTAGACTAGGAGTGGGAAGAAGAAAAGGGCTATCCACTTCTCAAAGAATTGGTCAGTGAAGCAGTGAAACACTGTCTGATATTTTACTAGAAAACTTTATGAATAGCCCTGAAACATCGTTCAATGCAGTGCTGGAAGATGAGCCCCTTGGGTCAGAAGTCACTCAAAATATGACTGGAAAAGAGCTGCCTCCTCAAAGTTGAGTGGACCTTAATGATGTGGATAGAGTAAAGCTTTCAGGACTTCTATTTACAGGTAAGGCATGACTCAAAATGGGAAGAAACAACTGCAGACATCCATCAATAATCGGAGCATGGAATGTACAAAGTGTGAATCTAGGAAGGTTGGAAGTTGTCAGAAATGAAAGGGAACACATAAAGATTGATACCCTAGACATTAATGAGCTGAAATGGACTGGTTTTGCCATTTTGAATCAAGACAATCATGATCTACTATGCAGGGAATGACAAAGGAATAGTGTTGCATTCATCTTCACGAAGAATGTTTCAAAATCTATCCTGAAGTACAATGCTGTAAGTGATAGGATGATATCCATAGGCCAACAAGGAATACCAGTCAATAGTTCTATTATTCAAATTTACACATCAACCACCAAAGCCAAAGATGAGAAAATTGAAGATTTTTATCAACTTCTGCAGTCTGAAATTGACCAAACATACAATCAAGATGTGTTGATTGTCACTGGTGATTGGAACATAAAAGTTAGAAACAAAGAAGAATCACTAGTAATTGAAAAATATGTCCTTGGTGATAGAATGATGCTGGAGATCACATGATAGAATTTTCAAGACCAACACCTTATTCATTGCAAATACTTTTTTCAACAACATAAGCACATGAATATTGCCAGATGGAATACACAGGAATCAGACCAACTACAATCTGGAAAGACGTGATGGAGAAGCTCAATATCTTCAGCTAAAACAAGGCCAGGAGCTGACTGGGGATCATCAACTGCTCATATGCCAAGTTCAAGTTAAAGCTGAAGACAATTAAAACATGTCCATGAGAGCCAAAATATGACCTTGATTATATCCCACCTGAATTTAGCGAGCATCTGAAGAATAAATTTGATGGATTGAACACTAGAGACTGAAAACCAAAGGAACTGTAGGATAACATCAAGAACATCATACATGAAGAAAGCAAAAGGTCATGAAAGAGAAAAGGAAGAAAAGACCAAGATTGATGTCAGAAGAAACTGAAACTTGCTTTTGAACAGAAAGTAGCTAAAGGAAATGTAAGAATTGACAAGATAAAAGAGCCAAACAGAAGATTTCAAAGAGCAGCTTGAGAAGATAAAGTCAGTTATAATAAAATGTGCAAAGACCTGGAGTTAGAAAACCAAAAGGGAAGAATGCACTCGGCATTTCTCAAGCAGAAAGGACTGAAGAGAAATCCAAGCTTCGAGTTGCAATATTGAAAGATTCTACAGGCAAAATATTGAATAATGCAGGAAACATCAAAAGAAGTCACTGTAGAAAAAAAGAACTGGTCGATGTTCATCTTGAAATAGATAGGAGGTGGCATATGATCAAGAATTTATGGTATCGAAAGTAGAAGTTGAATCTGCACTGAAGGAATTTGCAAAAAACAAGGCTCCGAGAATTGATGGAATACCCATTTGGATGTTCAACAAACGGAGGCTGCACTATAGGCACTTACTCATCTATGGCAAGAAATTTGGGAGACAGCTACTTGGCCAACTGTAAGAGATCCATATTTGTATCCATTCCTAAGAAAGGTGATCCAAAAGAGTTTGGAAATTATCACATAGCATCATTAATATCACATGCAAGTAAAATTGTGCTAAAAATAATTTAAAAAATAGTTGCAGCATTGTATTAATGGGGAACTTCCAGAAATGCAAGCTGGATTCAGAACAGGATGTGAAATAAGGGACGTTGTTGCTAACATCAGATGGATCTTGGCTGAAAGCAAAGAATGCCAGAAAGATGTTTATTTGTGTTTTATTGACTATGCTTGTGTTTTATTGACTATGCAAAAGCATTTGACTATGTGGATCATAACAAATTATGGATAACATTGAGAAGAATGAGAGTTCCAGAACACTTATTTGTGCTCATGGGGAACTTGCACGTAGACCAATGAGGTTGTCATTTGAACAGAACAAGGGGATACTGCATGGTTAAAAGTCAGGAAAGGAGTGCATCAGGGTTGTAGCCTTTTACCATACTTTTTTCAGTCTGTATGCTGAGCAAATAATCAGAGAAGCTGAATTATATGAAGAAGAACATGGTACCAGCATGGGAGGAAGATTCATTAACAACCTGCAATATGCAGACGACACAACCTTACTTGCTGAAAGTTAAGACAACTTGAAGTACTTACTGATGAAGATCAAAGACTATGTCTGCAGTATGAGTTACACCTTAACATAAAACAAAAATCTCACAACTGGCCTAATAAGTAGCATCATGGTAAATGGGGAAAATATTGAAGTTGTCAAAGATTTCGTATTACTTGGTTCCACAGTCAACACCAATGGAAGCAGCAGTCAAGAAATCAGATGACATATTGCACTGGGCAAATCTGCTGCCAAAGACCTCTTTAAAGTGCTGAAGAGCAAAGATGTCTCTTTGAAGAGTAAGGTGTGCCTAACCCAAGCCATGGTATTTTTAGTTGCCTCATACGCATGTGAAAGTTGAACAGTGAATAAGGAAGATGGAAGAAGAGTTGATGCTTTTGAGTTGTGTTGAAGAATGCTAAGAGTACCATGGTCTGCTAAAAGGGCTAACAAACCTGTCCTGGAGGAAGTGCAGCTGGAATTCTTGGAAGCAAGAATGGCCAGATTTCGTCTCACCTACTTTGGTCATGTTGTCCAAAGGGACCATTCCTCGGAGAAGAATATCATACTTGCTAAAGAGAGTCAACAAAAAAGGGGAAGGGCCTCAATGAGATGGATTGACACTAATGGCTGCAATGATGAGCTAAGGTATAGCAAGGATTGTGAGGCTGGCACAGGACTGTACAGTGTTTTGTTCTGTTGTACTTAGGGTCACTATGTGTCAGAGCTGACTTGACGGCATCTAACAACAGGAACAACTAAATATATGCTATAAATCCTAACCCCTGTTTCTGTGCTAAGGAACTCTGGTAGCATAGTGCCTAAGGCATTTGTTCTGGTTACCTAGTGCCACCCTGACAGGAATATACCACAAATGGGATGGTTTGGACAAACAGGAGAAAAAATTCTCTTACACTTTGGAGGCTTTAAGTCTGACTTCAAAGTGCCAGGCTCTAGGGACTGGGTGAAAGCTCCTCAATCTTGGGCTTTAGCTCTGCTTCCTGCTCCCGGCCCACTGAAGTTAGCAGCTTTTCTTCAGTCAGGTACTGGCTGCTGAAGACTGACAAGTCCAAGGTGACAAGTAAAAAGGCATAGTCCCAATGTTACCAAACCACACAGCAGGCCATTAATTGAAGTCTGTTGAAAGTTGCAAGGTCAGTAGAGCATGGCAGGCTGCTGAACAATGATTCGGCCACATGCAGGATTCAAGCATGCCATAAGCTAGAGTTCATTCCCAAAGTTGTTTCTTATATACAGGAAGCAGACCACATACCCAAAGCAGCTACTCAGCTGCTCCAGTAGATTCCACCGTGGAGTTAATTACCAGTCTCACCATGAGGAATAACTATATTCAGCTGCCCAGCCACTCAAACAGGCCTGGCCAAGTTGACACACAAATTTACCCAACACAGCATTTGAGTACTAATTAGAAATTTGGTAGTTCAAAACCCACAAGACCCTCCATGGAAAGAAGATGGGACAATCTACTTCTGTAAAGATTTATAGCCTTGGAAACCCAGGGGGGATCTCTATGAGTCAGAATTGACTTGGTGGCAGATGATTTTGGTTTTTGGTACCTGTGGTCATGAGCTCTGGTGGTGTAATTGTTAAAGGTTTTGCTGCCAACCTAAAAGTCAGCGGTTAGAACCCACCAGCTGCTCTGAGGAAGAAAGATGAGGCTGTTGGCTTCTGGAAAGATTTACAGCCTTGGAAATTGTGTGGAAGTTCTACTCTGCCCTATAGTGCTGCTGTGAGCCGGGATTGAATTAATGGCAGTTGATTTGGCTTTGGTTTTGTAGTGGTGTTTATAACCCCATTTGAGATTTTTTTTGTTATGTTAATATGAGTATTAGTGTAGGACTTCTGGTAAGATGGTGGAATAGGCAGACAAACTACACAGACCCTCTTCAACAAAGAAAAGAAATCAATTGACAGATACAGAAGATAATCCTGGAGCCCTGAGCTTTGAAAGGAAGTATACAGAAGTGGAGTAGGCACCAACTAGTGGAAAAACCTGAATGAAAATAGGTTCTAAGAATAAGTTCCATTTGCCAAGGATGGAAGGGGGGACGTATGGGAAAGGAGACAGGTGGTGAGTGTGTAAGTGCTGCCAACGTAGTGAATAGAGGAGTACAGTACTCTGCTTACATAGATAACATCCAAAGAAAATAAAAATCGTGGGCAAGTCACTCCAACATCAATTAAATATAAACACAAAAACGTCACAATGTCTTAGAGACTACAGAGCATCACAGTCCACCCAAAGAAGCAAGGTAAAGCAAGATAAGCAAGGAACCAGGATACAGACTAAGAGCACATGCCTGAGGAAGAAGCAGCATTAGAACTTCCTGATAAGGAATTCAAAAGAATTATATCCAGGTACCTTGAATGGATTGAGAGACAGATCAAGGAAAACACTGATAAAATTGAGGAAAACACAGAGAAAATGCTAGAACAATTTCAAAATACAAGAACAAAATGACAAATGAAAAATTATAAAATGATACAAAATGTGTCGATAGAAATCCAGAAGATTCATACTAAGTTTTCAGAATGGGCAAAGGAGTAGAATTGAATCAATGGAAGACAGAATTAGTGAGATTGAAGACAAATATCTCATTATTTCTTTGGAAAGGGATCAATCAGGAAAAAAGATCAAAACAAAGAAAGCCTAAGGTTCATGTGGGATACCATCTGTGGTAGTTAAATTTGTATATCAACTTGGCTGGGCATGGTTGAGTGGCTGGGCAACTGGTGGTAGTTATTCCCCGTGATGAGACTGGCAATCAACTCCATGGTGGAATCTACCACAAGCAGCTGAGTAACTGCCTTTGGGATGTGGTCTGCTTCCTGCATATAAGGAGAAGCCTTAGGGATAGTCTTTAGTTTATGGCACACTTGAACCCTGCATGTAGCTGTGTCATTGTGCAGCAGCCTGCCATACTGTGCCAACCTTGGGACTTAAGTGGACTTGAGTTAATGGCCTGCCATGTGGTTTGGTAACATCGGGACTGTGCCATTGTATTTGTCGACCTTGGGCCTGTTAGCCTCAGCAGCCAGTAGCTGCCTGAGTGAAGAGATGCCTCTAGCTTCAGTGGGCCAGGAGCAAGAGGCAGAGCTGAAGCCCAAGGTCGAGGGGCTTTCACACAGTCCCTAGAGCCTGGCACTTTGAACTTGAACTTCTAGCCTCCCAAACTGTAAGAGAATAAACTCCTGTTTGTTCAAGCATTCAGTTTGTGATATATTTCCTGTCAGAGCAGCACTAGGTAACCAGAACACCATCAAAAGTAATAACCTACCTGTAATTGGAAATCCAGAACAAGAAGAGAAATAAAACCACAGAGAAAATTGTCAAAGATTTGTTGGAAGATAATTTTCCTGGTATGGTGAAAGATGAGAATATATCCATTCAAGAAGTCCAATGAACACCAAACAGGATAGACCCCAAAAGAAAATCACCAAGACATATCATCATCAAACTCACCAAAACCAAAGACAAAAAGAATCCTGAAAGCAGCATGGGAAAAATGAAGAGTTACCTACAAGGGACAACCAATAAGACTAAGATTGGATTTCTTGGCAGACACCATGCAGGCAAGAAGACAGTAGGATGGTATATATAAAACCCTGAAAGAAAAAAAGTTCCAACCAAGAATTATGTACCCAGCAAAATTGTCCCTTAAATATGATGGTGAAATTAGGACATTTCAGATAAGCAGAAATTAAGAGAATTTGTTAAAACCAGACCAACCTTACAAGAGATGCTAAAGAGAGTCCTTTGGGCAGAGAACCAGCAACAGCAAATAACAACTGACCATTAACATACATGATGACACAACCCAGAAACCAACCCAGTTATGGAAGTATCCAAAGTAAATAAGCCTACAAGGTTATAAACAGGAACCAGAGATAACAATTGACAAATGAGGACAACTACAAACCAAAAAGAGGGGAAAAAACTGTGTAGTTACAGAACTTCTAAATGGGAAGTCAAGGGAAGTAGGGAAGTCAAGACAACTGCAAGATAGAACTGACTGTTCTAAACTTAGGAAGAAAACTATAAACCACAGGGTAACCTCAAAGAAAAGTAAAAAAGAGGACCAGCACAAATATTTAACAAATGCTAAAACAATAGCAAAGAAGTAAGTGATAATACAATTCATAAACAAAACAAGCTCAGCACAGAAAACTATATGTAACAAAGAAATCACCAACACCATGAAAAAGCACATAAAAAAATGATAGCAACAAATTCATACTTGTTAATAATTACACTGCCAAAAGAGTAAAAAGAGAACTGACAGATTGGGAAAAAATATTCAGCAACAACATATCTGACAGGAGAATTATCTCTCAAATTTATAGAAAACTTCAACACATCAACAAAAAAAGATTAACAATCTAATTAAAAAATGGGCAGAAGACATGAATAGACACTTCATCAAAGAGGATATTCATGTGGCCAACAAACATATGAAGAAATGCTCATGATCATCAGCCATCAGAGAGATACAAATCAAAACAACAATGAGATACAATTTCACCCCCCACTAATGGCAAAGTTCAACAAGACAGAAAATAACAAATGCTGGTGAGGATGTAGAGAGATTGGGACTCTCATAAACTGCTGGTGGGATTGTCAAATGATATAACCACTGTGGAAAGCAGTATGGCAATTCCTTAAAAAGCAGTAGAAATACCATTTGACTCAGCGATCCCATTAGTAGGTGTATATCCTAAAGGAGTGAGAGCCAGGACAAGAAGAGATGTATGCAAACCCATGTTAATTGCAGCACTATTTACAACAGCAAAAATATGGAAACAACCTAGATGCCCATCGACAAGAATGGATAACCAAACTATGGTATATACATACAATGGAATACTATACAATCCTAAAGAATAATGTAGAATCTGCAAAACACCACATAATGTGGATGAACTTGGAGGACATTATGCTGAATGAAATAAGTCAGTTACAGAAGGACAAATATCATATTAGTTCATTATTGTAAAAAGTCAAGGAAAGGTTTATATATGGAAGGAAACTTTTTTTGTTGTTTACCAAGGGTGGGAGGGCAGGGAACAGTGCTAGATAGGTAGAGACAAGTCATATTTTAGGGACAATTTTGCTGGGTATATAATTCTTGGTTGGAAAATTTTCAGGTTTTTTTTTTTTTTTTTTTATCCACTAGTATTTTTTATTTTTTTTAAAAATTAGGATTTGGGTGAAGATTTACAGAGTAAATTCACTTTTCATACAGCAGTTCACATATACTTTGTCTCATGTCATTGACCAAAATTTACAATGCAGCAGCTCCCCTCCCACTTCCTCCCCATAGTTACCTCCTCCCAGTGTCCATCCCTTCATATTCAGGGTTTTATATATACCATCCCATTGCCTTCTTAGGAGCTCTGATGGAGTAGTGTCTAAGGTATTTGACTGGTAACTCCTCAGAAGGAAGGTTGGGCAGTCTACTTCCGTAGTGATACCACCTTAGAAACCCACGGAAGGATTGCTATGAGTTAGATCCAACTCGACAGTTTCTGCTGAAAAATCAGAGCTTAGTCTTAAAGCTTAGTCCTTTGTACAAAACTTTTCTTTTTTCCTGTGCTGCTTTCAGGATTCTTTATTTGTCTTTGGTTTTGGTGAGTTTGATGATGATATGTCTTGGTGATTTTCTTTTGGGGTCTATCCTATTTGTTCGTTGGACTTCCTGAATGGATATATTCTCATCTTTCATCATATCAGGGAAGTTCTCTTCCAACCAATCTTGGACAGTTTTCTTAGTGGTTTTATTTTTCTCTTCCTGGTTCTGGAATTACGATTACATATAGGTAATCCTTTAGGTGGTATCCCACATGAATCTCAGGCTTTCTTCATTTTGTTTTGATCTTTTTTTTCTGATTTATTCCTTCCCAAAGACGTATCCAGGTATTTGTATTCAATATCATTAATTCTGTCTTCCACTGACTCAATTCTTCTCCTTTGCTCTTTCAATGTGTTATCTATTTCTGAAAATTTAGTATTAATCTTCTGGATTTCTATCTGTAGATTTTGTATCATTTCTATTTTTTATTTATTTTGTCATTTTGTTCCTGTATTTTCTTCTAAAATTGTTTTAGAGTTTGCCTGTGTTTTCCTTGATCTGTCTCTCAATCCATTGATAGTACCTAAATATAATTCTTTTGAATTCCTTATCAGGGAGTTCCAATGCTGATTCTTCTTCAGGGATGTGTTCTGGGTCTTTGTCCTACTGCCTTGTTCCTACTGTTTTACCTTGCTTCTTTGTGTGGACTGTGATGGTCTGTTTTTTCTGAGATATTGTCACTTTGTTGTATTTATATTTAATTGGTGATTGCATGTTGGAGTGTTTTGCCCAAGATTTTAATTTTCTTTGTTTTTCTTTTTTGGATGTAGCTGAGTAAGCAGAGTACTGTGCTCCTCTATTTGCTAGTTGGCAGCACTTACACATTCATGACCTGTCTCCTGGTATGCCAAAGGGGCAGGGAGGCCACATCTTCTGCTCTCCTCTAACCCCACAAAAGGAAGACATAATCACCATCAGCAGCCCAAGGCCTATCCCTGCAAGGCCAGACATGCTGCCTCCCTCCAGCCCTTTCACCAACCATTCCTCCCAAAGCATCCATCACCTTTCTGCTGGGTTTAGTAATTCGCTGCAGTGGCCAAACAGAACTCACAGATTATGGGGTTTACTAAGGAAGCACCAGGCTACAATTCAAGTTCAGGAACAATGCTCAGTCACTCTCAGCCTGCTGTCTCTCAGCCGATAGTCTCTCTCAATCTCTCTCCCAGCAGGGTGTTGTCTCTCAGGAGCACATTTCTCTCAGTAGCACATTTTTCTCAGCCAGCAGTCAGAGAGACTTCTGCCTCTTGGAGGGCTCCTTTTGAGCCTGGAAGAGTGGCTAAACTAACCAATCATAACATCAGAATTCTAAGCACCTGAGAGAAAGCAAGCTTCCCAGAACATTGCTTTGTGCCACTTGCAACAGAAATACCCCAGGTGGGTAACTTTAACATTCAGGAGCTCTTCAGTTGCTCATGGCAAATTCCACCAAGGAATTTACAAAGACTTATGGCTAGAAAACCATACCAGGTAATTTACTACACCACATGGTGGGTGTGATAGAGAATGAGAGTGGCTGCACAGATCTCTGTTGACTGTGAAGAGCAATTAAGGGTGAGTCAGGCTCTTATTGGTGGTCGTGTATTGTTGGCCAGTTGATGCAAAGGAAGTGGTGGCTGCAGGAGGTTGTGAGTGTGGTGGGGTTGTATGGGCACGGTTACTGTCTCCCACTCAATTAGACAAAAACAATTGAAAACCATCAAAAAAGTGAAAACAAGAGGACAAAAAACACACACCACACAAACACATAGAAACAATCACCAAATAGGAAAAAAGAAAAAAGAAGAAAGGCAATAAAAGAATGAAAATATTTAAAGAAATACTTTTAAAAGCCAAAAGAAATATGAATAGAAAAAGTGGGAAAAAAACCCTGCAATATCTGGGGAGGGGAAAATAAGAGAAAAGAGGTAGAGTAGGTGAATAATGAAGCAAAAAAATGCAGAAAGAAAAGGAATGTGGAAAACAGCAAGAAAGAAAAAAATGGGAACCAGGAAAAGGGAAAAGAGAAAAAGCCAAAAACTAGAACCTGGGAAGGGAAGAAGAAAGAATAATAATAAAAAGGATGAAAAGAATAATTATAATAATTTTAAAACAGACAAAAACAAACTGAAAGAAACAAATCTGGGTGGGGTGAGGCAGGGCACCCAGACTCTGTCAGAGCATGCAATCTGGGCTAGATTCCTGTTGCCCCAGAAGGCCAGTGGGAGT
Source organism: Orycteropus afer afer (assembly GCF_000298275.1). Classification (NCBI taxonomy): domain Eukaryota; kingdom Metazoa; phylum Chordata; class Mammalia; order Tubulidentata; family Orycteropodidae; genus Orycteropus; species Orycteropus afer. Next base: position 2,226,356 of record NW_006921900.1, on the reverse strand, counting down.
GAGGGATGGTCACACCTCCATTTACCAAGAGTGTAGGGTATAAGAGTAACAAGGGGAATGTCACATCTTTACAGGTCTCCATGTCTGGTATGTCCTTGCTGTCCCTGGCAAATGGAGCCTATTCTTAGGTCCCTGGAATCTGTGAGAATGCTGTTGCTTTAAATACCCAAAATGGTTGAACTGCTTGTAAACATTAAAAATGACTGCACCCTCCAGACAGCCAAAAGTCCACAGCTTAACTCATCTCCCCATCTCCCTCTTTGCTGCTTCCCCTTTTTCTTCACCAGCCACCAGTGTAGTCCTCCATGCAGCCCCTTGCTTTGGTTGTTGTTATTTGCCATCAAGTCAGACCCGACTCATAGCGACCCCTCCTTGGGTTTCTGAGGCAGTATCACTATGGAAGTAGATTGCCCACCCTTCGAGGCAAATACAAGCAGTTCAACCATTTTGGGTATTTAAAGCAACAGCATTCTCACAGATTCCAGGGGCAGATTTTTAAGTTAATTCTTAGGTCCTAACACCACTTGGCAATATCCAAGCTATCTGTGCTGTCAGGATCACTGACAGTCTTCAGCTCCATATGTCTCCTTTTCAGTGTTTTCATGAAGGTTCTTCTACTAGTTGGAGTTTAGTCCTCTTCTGTATCCTTCCTTTCAAAGCTCAGGCCTCCAGTATTATCTTCTGTATCTGTGATAATTAATTTCTCTTTTCTTTGTTGAGGACAGTCTGTGTAGTTTGTCTGCCTATTCTGCTATCTTACCAGAACTCCCAAGTCAATATTTTAAGATGTAAGAGATTAAACAGGAAAGCTAGGAAATAGAGATGGGGGCACAGAGATACCAAACCACATGAAGAGACAAGGACCTTCCTCTAGAGCCAACAGAGAGAGAAAGTCTTTCAGTAGAGCTGGTACCCTGAATTCAGACTTCTAGCCTCCTAAACTATGAGAGGGAGCTCTGGTAGCATAGTGGCTAAGGCACTTGACTGCTAACCAGAAGGCTGGCAGTTCAAACCCACCAGCCACTCCTC
>NW_006921900.1:2222883-2225227 GCF_000298275.1 Orycteropus afer afer | reverse complement strand
TGGGCAATCCTACTTCCGTAGTGATACTGCCTCGGAAACCCAAGGAGGGGTCGCTATGAGTCGGGGCCGACTCGACGGCAAATAACAACAACAACAACAAACTATGAGAAAATACATTTCTATTTGTTAAAACCACCCACTTGTGATATTTTTGTTATAGCAGCACTAGATAAATAAGACATGGAGTGAGTTCAAAAATCATTCCAGGTGGGTCTAAGTCCTCAGTGGTCTTGTTTTTTAATCTCTCTGGTTTTCTATTAAATTTTATCTAGGGACATGGAAGTGAAGTACTAAGAGGTATCCCAGAGAATCCCCTGGGTTAGAGACACAGTCCTTTCTGCTGTCATTGTGTAGCCACTCAGAAGTTTGTCCTTGATAATAGGAGCCAAGCATCCCAGCCTGTTCAGTACTCTCTTCTTTGCCTTCCTGCTCAGTGGATGAACAGCTGAAAATGGCCAGATGTCTTTCTCAACTTCAACAGGATCATTATGTCTCCCAGAGGAAACATTATTCCTTGGAGACAAAAACCTCTGAACTAGCAGAATCAAAGTTACAGAGATGAGAAGCCAATATTGTGCATTCAGTTTGTAATAGAAGTTTCTCCAACTTCTGCTTATTAATTCCCAAACCTGTGTATTCTGACTGAGAGAAAATCATCATATATTGGCCGTTTATTCTAAATTGACCAATTTTGTACATCTCCCTGCTGGCAACACTGCGTCTTCCATAGCCATACACCAGTCTTACAGCCTGATAGGCTATACCAGGCGCGATATGTTGTGAAAAATACCGTGACAGTAAATAATCTTACTGCATAATATTGGCAGACACATTATGTGAAAGGAAGGAAAATCCATATCCAGAATAAATGTCCATTCCAGTGAGGACAAAGTTGTGCCCATTTATGATGGAAGTGGTCCAGAGTAATTGTTACGGATTGAATTGTGTCCTCCAAAAATAATATGTTGGAGTCCTAACCCCCTTGTTACTTACGAAAATGACTTTCTTTGGAAATAGGGTATTTGAAGATGTTAGCAATTGAGAGTAGAGTGGGCCCTAATCCAATCATGGTGTTTGTTGTGTGCCCTCAAATTAGTTCTGCCTCATAGTGATCCCATTTGACAGAGAAGAACTGCTACTTATAGTTTCCTAGGCTATAGGGTTTCTGAGTCAGAATTGACTCAATGACATTAGGTTAATCTTTACAGGAGCAGATGGCCAGGTCTTCCTCAGAGATGCTGGAGGGTTCAATCCAATAAAATTTTAGTTTGTAGCCAAGTGCTTAACCATTGTGCCACCCTTAGAGCTCCTTACTCTGGTATAACCTCACATTAAGTTAACTGACAGCATCATCCCAATTTCCAAACAGAGTTACATTCACAGGTAGCAGGGGTTAGGACTTCAACACATTTCTTTGGAGAACACAATTCAATCTATATAACAAAGGTTTTGAATGGCATCCCTTTCTTTTTCCCTTCCTTCTTTTCTCCCAGCAATGCTTTATTGTTGTTGTAAGGTGACATCGAGTTGGTTCTGACTCAAAGTGATCCTACGTATGACAGAACAAAACACTGCCCATTCCTATGCTATCCTCACAATTGTCATGCTTGAGCTCATCGTCACAGCCATTGTGCCAATGCATCTCATTGAGGGCCTTCTCCTTTCTCGATCCTCCACTTTACTAAATATGATATCCTTCTCCAGGGATTGGCCCCTTCTGACAACATGACCAAAGTATGAGAGACAAAGTCAGGTCATTTTCGCTTCTAAGGATCATTTCATTCTCCAAGACAGATATTTTTTGTTCTTCTAGTGGTCCATGGTATATATTCTTTGCCAATGTCACAGTTCAAATGCATCAATTCTTCTGTGGTTTTCCTTATTTGTTGTTCAAATTCCACATGCGTATTGTTGTTGCTGTTAAATGCTGTTGAGTTGTCTCTGACTTAGCAACCCCATGCACAGCAGAACAAAACACTGCCTGGTCCTGTGCCAACCTCATGATCCTTGCTATACTTAAGCCCATTGTTGCACCCACTGTGTCAATCTAACTTATTGAGGGTCTTCCCCTCTTTTATTTACCCTCTACTTCACTAAGCATGATATCCTCCCCCAGGGAATGATTCCTCTTGACAACATGACCAAAGTAGGTGAGACAAAATCTGGCCATTCTTGGAGGCAGGGCAAGATGGCGGACTAGGCAGAAGGATTGCACAGACCCTCTTCAACAAAGAAAAGGGAAACCAATTAACACAGATACAGAAGATAATCTTGGACCACTGAGCCTTGAAGGAAAGGATGCAGATTTGGACTAAACCCCAACTAGCAGAAGAATTTGCGTGAA
>NW_006921900.1:2200700-2203148 GCF_000298275.1 Orycteropus afer afer | reverse complement strand
AGTCCAATTCTGCATCCTTTCCTTCAAGGCTCAGGGGTCCAAGATTATCTTCTGTGTCTGTGTTAATTGGTTTCCCTTTTCTTTGTTGAAGAGGATCTGTGCAATCCTTCTGCCTAGTCCGCCATCTTGCCCCGCCTCTTCTATGCCAATCGAACTTGATGTCCCCTGTGACTATGTTCCTGAGACCATAGGTCCAACTACTTGCTCCCTCTGGGTAGCTGGCTGTGGCCAAGAAGTGACTACAACCTTGCCCCTTGTCAGCTCTACTATACACCTGGGAATTCTTACAGAACATAGCAATACACTTGTAGAAACATTGTCTGAGAACCCTATAGATGGTCTTGGGCACACTCCACCCTGCATAGACATACCTAATAGTTCAGCCTGTCCACCCCATCTATCCACCCATATACCCATGTTTGCCTTCACTGACAATGCAGTATTGTATGTGCAAAAGGGTTCGTCTTTGTTGTCTGTACCTCCCATGTACTTCTCTATGTCTTCCTCTTACTCAACAGCACTGTGTTGATCATTCACATTTGGTACATTGCCCTTCTTTCCACCCAAATTATACCTGTCTCTACCTATCTAACAGTGTTCCTTCCCTTAATCAACAAAGAAAATTTCCTTCCATATATAAACCTTTTTAAATAGGAGCTTTTCAAAAAATGCTTTAAAAATGACTTTAAGCAGAAGCCTATCTCCCAATTTCTATCTTGAGTTCTTAAATAGTAATTGCTATCAGCTGCTTAACTCTTAACTGCTGGGAATGGGTCATCCCTCTTGGACAGATTTGGGAAGCAAAGTTGTGGCTCCCCCACCTCACACTCACTTCCCATGACACAATATGACCTGTGTTTGACTCATCTAAATGGCAAGTTCTCCTTGGCTCTGGCTCTCTCCTAAACCTGCTTTCTACTGAGCCTGGGCAGGTCCAGTGCCTGGATGCTCTCCTATCTCTGACTCCTGCCTTTTGCAGAGTGTGAGGCAGTCTGAGATCTCCAGGTGATTGGCAAACTGTAGGCACAGTCTTTCCTAGGTGCAGACTGTAAGGGCCATGTTGGGGGTGCAGTGGGCTGGTGGGTGAAGGTGTGAGAGACATGATGCTCCCTTTTTCTGTGTATCCAAGCCATCTTCTCAGACCCAGAGAAAAAGCTGATACTATTCTTGTGATAGTTTCTGTGTTTGTATCTTAATTGAGAGGTCCAAACATAAAAGGGAGAGGAGTGTCCTTAACAACCCCAGACCTCTGAGTGCAAAAGATGTATGTGCTTCATTTGAAAGAAAGCCAACTGTTCCAGAAGTGTTTTGCTGCTTCACCCTCACACCCATTCCTACTATTAGCACTGTGGGTGCAGTTCCTTCCAGATCTTTCCCAGCTGAATTTACCCAAAGCCCTGTGGGAACCCATTGGAAGGAGGGCAGCAATAACTACAAATTATGCAAACATTCAAATATCCTCCTGCTCTCAGTTTATAAGCCCAATTGTTATGCAATAGGGTGGAGCCCTCAGCCAGTTGGGGGTTGCTGGGCTCAGGTCACATGCCCTTTGTGGCAATGCTAGGAAAAGGAAGCTAAAGGGGAGAAATGGTATTTCAAGTATCGCTTGTTTATATCACAATGTTGAGAATCTTAGGAATAATTAGAAAAATGAGAATTGAAAATGAGGAAGAAGAAATTAGAGATGAAGTGGGATGGTTCCAGAACAGATGGACGGGCCTTGGAATGAAGCCTAGAGAGAGAGAAGGGCAGCTGAGCAAATACACCAGGCCTGGGATATGATTCCCGCCCCTAGGAGGAGGGGGCTCTAAAGAGGGAGGTGAACACATAGGTGTTGTGTGTGGGGATGATATGGCAGGTGATTAAGGTTAGACAAACCTCTGAATGTGTGTGAGAAGGAAACAGTTTGATGTGTTCTTGACCTGGTGCTCTCTGGCATGCCGGTCCCATCGGCCAACCTAATAGCAGATCATCCTGTGGGCATGCAAATGGTACTGGCATCACTGAGCCTCCTTAGTGAGTCTGGGACATGAAGGTAGCATGTTTTCCAGCATGTTTACTACATAGGCGAGGACTACATGCTTTCACTCAGGAACTAAATCATCCTGACCTTTCTGGTCCCAAAGCTGAAGACGCAATGATGTCAAAGTTGGATTGACTGGTCTGGGACCCCAGAGGTTACCGGTACACTTGCATTACCAACTTGGAACATGCTCTTTCATTTTACTTCTCCATAGAGTGTCATGTTTCTCTCTCTCTTGACCAGCCCTTCCCTGGTTATCCAAGGATTCTAGGTGCCAGTTCTCCCAACACTAGGCTGGAAGACTGGAAGATTTTATGTATGTACTAATCTACTGTGGGAGCTCTGGTAGCATAGTGGCTAAGACACTTGCCTGCTAACCAGACGGCTGGCGGTTCAAACCCACCAGCCACTCCTCAGAAGGAAGG
>NW_006921900.1:2190988-2200600 GCF_000298275.1 Orycteropus afer afer | reverse complement strand
ACGGCTGGCGGTTCAAACCCACCAGCCACTCCTCAGAAGGAAGGTTGGGCAATCCTACTTCCGTAGTGATACTGCCTCGGAAACCCAAGGAGGAGTTGCTATGAGTCGGGTTTGCCTCGACGGCACATAACAACAACAACAACAATCTACTGTAGTGACCACAAGGTGTCACTGCTGTAAGGGTTCCTCCCCATTTCATTGGCCTGACCCACCGTGCTGGGGTGCTTGCACCACTAGGCTGAGGTAGCATCCCATTCAGGTGCCCTGAAGTTATTCTTCTCTTGACTGTCATGTACATGGTCAACCATTGGTACACAGGGCATATCGTACACCAGGGTTCCTAAGTCCTCAGAGGCTTCACTCAGCTCCATGCAGTGTTGGAATTCATTTGCCCATGAACCTTTAAATCCTAAACTTGTGTCAGCCTCCAGTATCTTTTCCTTTGAAGTCCCCTTAAGGTTTTTTCCCACCATGGGCCTGCTTTAGGGCCATTGCAGATTGCCCTCATGGCTGTCCCTGACTTCATCCTCTGAGTTCTAGTGCAAATTGGTCCATCCTGAACCCTGGAGCCCAGGAGAGGCAATCCTTTGCTGAGCTCACACAGCAAACCAGAGGTATTATTTATACCCTTTTCTACAAAGCAACTTACTGGTTTTACATTCACATATAACTAGGGAAGTCTGTTTTTTCCCCATAATAATGAAAATCTGTTCTCTGCCTTAGCTTAGACTTACTCTATCATGCCACATTTAAATAATTAAATATATCATTTAAAAAATATACCAAGAACTGCAAAAAGAAACAAAAAGCATCCCCTAATGTTGTTGGGTACCATCAAGTCCAGTTCATGTGACAGAGTAGAACTGTCTCCATAGGATTTTCTAGGCTGTAATTTTTATTTATTTAAGTTGTGATTTGGGTGAAAGTTTACAGAGCAACTTTGTTTTCCATTCAATAGTGCATACACAGTTTGTTTCATGACATTGATTGCAATCCCCAAAATGTAACAGCTCTGTTCCCACTTCTTCCTTGCTCCCTGTGGTTACATTTTCCCTGTATTCTTCCTTCTTTCCTAAGCATTTCTGGCTTCTGAGTTATCTCCCTGTGCAAATGCTGCCCTTTTGATCCCCCATAGTTGATTGTTCTAAGGAGTGTACCTACCTGGGTAATTGTTCACCTTGTAGGCCAAGGGAGTGAATTCAGTCTCAGGCCCGAAGGGTGACTAGGGGCCATAGTCTCAGGAATTTCACCAATCTAATTTATCAGACCAATAAGCCTGTTGTTTTTTTTTTCTTTAATGATTTTGAGTTTTGTTCCTTATTTTCCTCCTACTCTATCCAGGATCTCCAATTCTGATCCCTTTCTTAGTTGTTGTCAGTGGTAGCTGGGTACCACCTATTTCTTTTGGTCTTGGGGGGTTATGTAGGCTTGAGGTTCCCATGGTCCACTAGTCCCTTGGACTAATTGTTTCCATGCTCTTTGATTTTCTTCACTCTTCTTTGTTCTGGTTAAGGAGAGACTAATTTTTGCACCTTAGATGGCCATTCACAAGGTTTTAAGACCCCAGTAACTACTCACTGGGAGCTCTGGTAGCATAGTGCCTAAGGCATTTGACTGCTAACCAGAAGGCTGTCAGTTCAAACCCACCAGCCACTCCTTGGAAGGAAGGTTGGGCAGTCTACTTCCGTAGTGATACTGCCTTGGAAACCCAAGGAGGGGTCTCTAAGAGTCAGGTCCAACTAGACGGCACATAACAACAACAACAACGACATCTACTACTCACCAAAGTAGGATATAGAACATTGTTTTGTAATATTTTATGCCACTTAAGCTTGATGGCCCTCGGGACCATGGTCCTGAACCTATGGGCCCAACAACTCACTCCTTCAAGATGTTTGGCTGTGGCTAAGAAGTTATCATAACTTTGCCCCCTGTTAGATCTATTATGCATATGAACATTCTTATGTAGGCTGTAATCTTTACAGGAGCAGATTGCCAGATCTCTCCTCTATGGAGGAACTGGGTGGGTTTGAACTACCAACCTTTTAGCAGCCAAGTAAATAACCCTTGCACCATAAGGGCTTCTTCCCCTAGTATTACCCTCTGGATAATCCCCTTGTATCAGCCAGGATCCCAGCAAGAGAAAGGGCATATTCAGTTGGTAACTTGAAAATTCAAATCAGACAATAAAAGAATTGCTTTCCAAGGGTGGACTGGAGTAGGGAAACCACAAGATATAGCTAATGCCCAGGTATCACCCCTAGGCCTAAAAGGGCAGGGCTCTTATTTTTAATTACTGAAATTTTTTTTATAAGAATCTCAAGGATTCTAACTCCTCTTTGGAGAGGAAACAGGAATGGTTGAGAATACAGACTGTGGCACTAGAGGGTGTGGGTGTGAATTTTTTTTTTTTTTTCTCATCAAATTTTTCCTTTTTTTTTTTTTTAAATAAAACCTTTTTATTGTGGTTTTGGTGAAAGTTTACAGAGCAAACAGTTTTCCACTCAACAATTTATACACATTTTGTTTCATGATATTGGTTGCAATCCTCACAATGTAATAGCATGGTTTCCACTTCCTCCCTGGGTTCCTTGTTTTTATTTGTCCTTCTTTTCTGTCCTTCTTGCCTTCTGAACTTTGTTTTTGGGCAAAATCTGCTTTTTTGGTTTCTTATGGTTGATTGTTCTGAGGAGCATGTTTTGTATAGGCTCGTCTCTGACTGAAAGTTTGTCCCTGGAGGTAGACTCAGTTCCAAGCCTTAAGGGAGTCTAAAGGCCATATTCTCAGGAGTCCCACCAGTCTCAGACCAGTAAGTCAGATATTTTTTTTTATGATTTTGAATTTAATCTACAATTTTTTTTCTCCCATTCTATCCAGGACCTTTTATTGTGAACCCAATCAGCGGTCACTAGTGGTAGCCAGGGACCATCTAGTTCTTCTGGTTTCAGGGTAGTGGAAGCTGTGGTTTGTGTGATCCATAAGTCTTTTGGACCAATTGTTTTCTTAAGTCTTTGATTTTCCTCACTCTTCTTTGCTCCATATGGGAGATACCAGTAGTTGCATCTTAGATGGCTGCTCACAAGCTTTTAAGATCTCAGTTGCTACTCACCAAAGTAAGATGCAGAACATTGTCTTTGTGGACTATGTTATGCCAGTTTACCTAGATATTCCCCAAGACTGTGGTCCTAAGCCCCCAAGCCCAGTGACTCATTCCTCAAGGTGTTTGGTTTTGACTAAGAAGTTTTCAGAACTTTGCCCCCCGTATGCTCTACTATATCCATAGATACATTTGCAACACATAAAAATACATATGCAGAAATATTTTCTGTCAAACCTTTATTTACTCATGAGTGTATTCCTATTTGCTTTCCCACATCTCTTCAGCTTGCATGTCTATCTATGTATCTACTGGTGGATTATTTGTTATTACTGTTATTTCAATATTGTGTATGTAATAATATTTACCTTGTTGTCTCTTGCTCTCATGCAACTCCCAGTGTTTTCCTTGGCCTTGGTCATGTTGTGCTGATCTCACCCTTATTATATATCACTTTTCCCTTCACCCAAGTTAGTATGCGTCTACTCTCTAGTTAGTGATTTTCCCTCCATTCTTCTTCTATCCCTGGCAACCATCCAAGTATGTTTCTTTCTGTGGTGTAAACTTTTTCTTGACTTTTTATAATAGTGGTCTCTAACAATATTTGTCCGTTTGTGACTAACTCATTTAACTTAGCATAATGTCCTCCGAGTTCATACATCTTATGATTTGTTTCGCAGATTCTTAACGCTGCATAATATTCCATTGTGTGTGTGTACCATAGTTTATTCATTGTTGATGGGCACTCAGGTTGTTTCTATCATTTTGCTATTGTGAATAACGCTGCAGTGAACATGGGTGTGCATATAGCTGTTCATGTTATGGCTGTTACTTCTCTGGTAACAGTATATACCTAGTAGTGCAGTTGCTGAATCATATGGTATTTCTATTACCAACTTTTTAATGAAGCGTCATAGCATTTTCCTTAGTGGTTGTACCATTTTATAGTTTCACCAGGAGTGTATGAGAGTTCTAGTTTCTCCACACACTTGCCAGCATTTATTGTTTTCTGAACTTTGCTATTAGTGTTGAAGTGAGATGATATCTCATTGTTGTTTTGATTTGCATCTCTCTAATGGCTAATGATTGTGAGCATTACTTCATGTGTTTATTGACAGCCTGAATGTCGTCTTTGATGAAGTGTCTGTTCATATTCTCTGCCCATTTTAAAATTGGATTTTTTGTCTTTTGTTGTTGAGGTGTTGAAATTTTCTATAAATTTTAGGAATAAGTCCCTTGTTAGATATTTTGTTGCCAAATATTTTTCCCCTGTAAGTTCTCTTTTTACTCTTTTAGAGAAGTCTTTTGATGCATATAAGTGTTTAATTTTTAGGTGGTCCCAGTCATCTAGTTTATCCTCTGCTGTTTGTGCATTTTCAGTTGTGTTTGATAGACTGTTTATGCCATAAATTAGGGCCTCTAAGTTTGTCCCTATTTTTTCTTTGATGATCTTTATAGTTGTAGGCTTTACATTTAGGTCTTTGATCCATCTTGAGTTAGTTTTAGTATATTGTGTGAGGTATGGATCTTATTTCATTTGTCTGTAAATGAATATCTAGTTTTGCCAACACCATTTGTTAAGGAGAATATCTCTTCTCTATTTAACAGATTTTGGCCTTTGTCAAATATCAGCTGTTCATAGGTAGATGGATTTATTTCTGGGTTCTCAATTCTGTCCTATTAGTCTATGTGTCTGTCTTTGTATCAGTACTATGATGTTTTGACTACTATGCTATATAGTAAGTTTGAAATCAGAAAGTGTGAGGCCTCCTACTATGTTTTTCTTCTTTAGTATTTGCTTATCCTTTCTATATAAAGTTGGTGATTAGTTTTTCCATCTCTTTAAAGAATGATAATAGATTCTGGATTGGGAATGCATTGTATTAGTAGATTGCTTTGGGTAGTATTGACATTTTCACAATGTTAAGTCTTCCTAGCAATGAGCAGGTATATTTTTCCATTTTTGTAGGTCTCTTGGTTTTTTGTAGTAGGGTTTTGTAGTTTTCTTTGTATAAGTCTTTTGTATCTCTGGTTAGATTTATTCCTAAATATTTCATATTTTGGGTGACTATTATAAATAGTATTATTTTCCTGATTTCCTTTTTAGAGTTCTCTTTGTTAGTGTAGAGAAATATGACTGATTTCTGTAAATTGATTTTGTACCTTGCCACTTAATCCTTCTATCAGTTCTAGTAGCTTTATTGTTGAGTCTCTGAGAATTTCTGTGTATAGGATCATATCATATCTAAACATAGAGGTAGTTTTCCTTTTTCTTTACCAATTTGGAAGCATTTTATTTCCTTTCTTGCCTCATTGCCCTGGTTAGGACTTCCAGTGCAATAATGAGTAGGAGTGGTGATAAAGGGCGTCCTTATCTGGTTCCCATTTGCAAGGGGAATGCTTTCAGTCTCTCTCCACTGAGAATTATGTTGGCTGTTGATTTTGTGTATATGCCCTTAATTATGTTGAGGAATTTCCCTGTATTCCTATTTTGCTGAGAGTTTTTGTTGGGAATGGGTGTTGGATTTTTGTTAAATGCCTTTTCTATGTCGATTGCATTTAGTCATGTAGTTCTTTTCCTTTGTTTTATTTATGTGGTAGATTACATTGATTATTTATGTAATGTTGAACTATTCTTGAATACCTAGTATGAATTCCACTTGGTCATGATGTATTTTTATTTTATTTTTTTATATCACGTTGGATTCTGTTGATTAGGACTTTGTTGAGAATTTTTGCATCTATGTTCATGAGAGATGTTGGTCTATAATTTTCTTTTTTATTGGTATCTTTGCCTGGTTTTGGTATCAGGGTTATTCTTGCTTCATAGAATGAGCTCAGAAGTATTCCATCCTTTTCTATGTTATGGAATAGTTTGAGCAGCATTGGTGTCAGTTCTTCTCTGAATGACTTTTGTCAACTAACTTGTGAGCAAAATAAGATTATATACCATTTTATAGGTGAAAAAATTGAAGCTCAAAGAGGATAACTAACACTCCCACGTCATACAGATAATTTGCTGCAAAAATGGATTTGAACTTAAATATGTCTGGTTCTAAAAGCAGTATTCTGTTAACATTCCTTCCACAGGATGTTCTAACACTCACTGTCAGGCATGTTGGACTCCTAATTCGCTCACAATAATAATGATAATTGCAGGTATAGGCCTTGATCTACAATTAAAATGTCTTGATACTTTTGAGTCTTGAGTACACAGACTTCTTTTTCTAAGCATAGTCTATTACATTCACCAGGAATATTTCACTTGTAAGTGATAATTGCCTCTCATATTGGCTCAAGCCAAAAAAGGCTCATATCGGCTCATGTAATGAAAGCACTGAGCTCTGGTAGCATAGTGTTTAAGGCACTTGACTGCTAACCAGAAGGCTGGTGGTTCAAACCCGCCAGCCACTCCTTGGAAGGAGGGTTGGGCAATCTACTTCCATAGTGATACCACCTCGGAAACCCAAGGAGGGGTTGCTATGAGTTGGATCCGACTCAATGGAAGTGAGTTTGGTTTTTTTTTTTTTTTTTTTTTTTTGGTTAATGAAAGCTTCAGGCATGGCTGAATCCAAATGCAGAAACAGTTTTCTCAGGAATATCTCAGCTTTTGATCCTACTTTCTTCTGTTTTGGCTACATTTTTAGGCAAGTTTTGCCAGATTAGCTCAACAGGTGGCCACTAACAGCACTAGATATATTTTACCAGCTTAGCCACCCAGGGAGGAGAGTCTTTTTTCTAATGATTCCCACAAAATCCTGTGCTTGTTGACCCTGACTGGCCCATTTTGGGCCATGTACTGTCCCCTGGATCACTGCGTCCAGGGGATGAAGTAGTGCCATTGACAAGACCTGGGTCTCATGGTCTCTGGCTGCTATGGGGGTGGGGTAAGGGGAAGGTGTCATTTCTGTTCAAACCTCAGAGACTAACAGGGGAGAGGGAATGCTCCCAAAGGAAAATCAAGGTGTTATTACCAAAATAAGAAGAAACATGGTGGAAAGTTGGAGAGAGCTTATGTGGTAGTTAAGTTTGTGTGTCAACTTGGCTGGGCCTGGTTGAGTGGCTGGGCAGTTGGATGTATTCCCCATGATGAGCCTGGTAATCAACTCCATGGTTGGAATCTACTGTGAGCAGCCAAATAGCTGCCTTAGGGATGTGGTCTGCTTCCTGTGTATAAGCAGAAGCCATGGGGAACAGTCTTTAGCTTGTGGCACGCTTGAACCCTGCATATAGCTGTGCTGTTGTTCAGCAGACTGCCATGATCTACTGACCTTGGGACTTTCAATGGACTTGAATTAATGGTCTGCCGTGTGGTTTGGTAACATTGGGACTGTGCCTTTTTACCTGTCAACCTTGGGCTTGTCAGTCTCAGCAGCCAGCAGCTGTCTGAGTGAAGAAACGCCTCTAGCTTCAGTGGGCTAGGAGCAGGAGGCAAAGCTGAAGCCCAAGGTTGAGGGGCTTTCACCCAGCCCCTAGAGCCTGGCACTTTGACCTTGGACTTAAAGCCTCCAAACTGTAAGAGAATAAACTCCTGTTTGTTCAAGCCATCCCATTTGTGGTATATTCTTGTCAGAGCAGCACTAGGTAACAAGAACAGCTTATTAAACTGAAATGTTCCCTTTAGAACTCCTACAGATGTTTCAATATCATTTAAGCAAACCTTCATAGGTGCCCTATCCCCTCACTGGATAAAGGCCAAAATCAAACCAAAATCACTGCCGTCAAGTCAATTCTGACTCATAGCAATGCCCATTGGGTTTCCAAGGCTGTAAATCTTTCTGGAAGTAGATTGCTGCATCTTCCTTCCAAGAATAAGGCAATATACCAAGTACATGATAAGTCATTTGAGGTCCTTCACAAACTGTCTTCTTTCTTCCTACCTTCCTTCCAGGCTCTGACTCCCGTTATATAGAATTCTATACACAGAGATGAACCCTTTGAGAGTTTTTTTTTTTTTCCCCAAAAAATTTTATTATGGCAAAAAATATATACATGTAACAAAATATTTGCCATTTTAACCATTTTTAAGTGTACAATTCAGCAAAATTAATTACATCCATCACATTGTGGTGCAACTATCACCACTATCCATTTCCCAATGTTTTTCATCCGCTAAATAGAAACTTAAGGAGCTCTGGTGGTGTAGTGGTTAGGGATTTGGCTGCTAACCCAGAGGCTGGTGATTCGAACTCACCAGCCACTCCACAGAAGAAAGATGAGGCAGTCTGCTTCCATAAAGATTTACAGACTTGGAAACCCAGTGGACTGGGTTGCTATGAGTCAGAATCAACTCAATGGCGGTGAGTTTTCCTTTCCTTTTCTTTTTCTTTTTTTTAATAGAGACTTGGTACCCCTTAAGCAATAACTCCCAATTTCCCCTCCCTCCAGCACTGATAATCACTAACAAACTTTTGTCTCTATATATTTGCCTATGTATTTTCATATATGTGTGTTCTGGTTACCTAGTGCCAATCTGACAAGAATATACCACAAATGGGATGGCCTTAACAAACAGGAATTTAGTCTCTTAGTTTGGAGGCTTTAAGTCCAAGTTCAAAGTTCCAGGCTCTAGGGGCTGGGTGAAAGCCCCTCAACGCTGGGGTCCAGCTCTGCCTCCTGCTTCCGGCCCACTGGAGCTAGAGGCGTTTCTTCACTCGCACAGCTGCTGGCTGTTGAAGCTAAGAAGCCCCAAGGTTGACAAATAAAAAGGCACAGTCCCGATGTCACCAAACCATATGGCAGGCCATTAACTTAAGTCCATTGTAAGTCCCAAGGTCAGCAGAGCATAGCAGGCTGCTGAGCAACGACACAGCTACATGCAGGGTCCAAGTGTGCCATAGGCTAGAGACCATTTCCAAGGCTTCTCCTTATATACAGGAAGCAGACCATATCCCAAAGGCAGCTACTCAGCTGCTTATGGTAGATCCCACCATGGAGTTGATTACCAGTCTCATCATGGGGAATAACTACTACCAGCTCCCCAGCCACTCAACCAGGCCCAGCCAAGCTGACACACAAACATAACTACCACAATGTGGGATCATAAAATATATTTGTCTTTTTGTGTCTGTCTTATTTCATTGAGTATAATGTTTTCAAGTTTCACCCATGCTGTAGCTTGTATCAGAACTTCATCTCTCTTTATAGCTTAATAAATATTTTGTTTATCCATGCATCAGTTGATGGATATCTGTTTTTTTTTTTTTTGTCACCTCTTTGCTATTATGAGTAATGCTGCAATGAACATTAGTGTACAAATTTCTGTTTGTGTTCCTGCTTTCAATTCCTTTTGGATTTTAATTCAATTCCTAGAAGTGGAATTTTTGACTTCATATGGTAATTTTATGTTTAAATTTTGAGGAACACCCATTTTAGTCTGGATTCTGTAGAGGAGCAAAACCAGTGAAGCATATATATATGTTGTTGTTATGTGCCGTGGAGTCAGACCTGACTCATAGCGACCCCTCCTTGGGTTTCCGAGGCAGTATCACTACGGAAGTAGATTGCCCCATCTT
>NW_006921900.1:2061996-2190648 GCF_000298275.1 Orycteropus afer afer | reverse complement strand
CCTTCTATTCTCCCATGATTGTTCTCTCCAAGGAGTGTATCTACCTAATGTAAATGTTCAGCTCATATGCCTGTCTTTTGTTTGGCTGGGAGCCACAGAAGGGGGTTCAATTCCAGACCTAAATGGCAGCTAGGGGCCATAGTTTCAGGTTCTACCAGGCTTTACCAGACAGCAAACCTGGTCTTTTATTTTTAAATGATTTTGAGTTTTGTTCTACATTGTTCTCCCACTCTATCCAGGACTCCTACATAGATTCCCCCTCTGAGTGGTTGACAGTGGTAGCCAGGTACCACCTAGTTCTTCTGCTCTCATGGTCATATAGGCTGAGGATTGCATGGTCTACCACTCCCTTGGACTGACTGTTCCACAGACATTGTTTTTGAGATATAATTCACATATCATAAAACTCACCCTTTTACAGTGTACGGTTAAGTGTTTTTCAGCATATCCACAGGTTGTATAAGCACTACTATCTAATTCCAGAAAATTTCATGACCACCCAAAAGCCCAGATCCATTAGCAGTTACTCCCCATTTTCCTCTCCCTCCAACCCCTGGCAGGCAACCACTATTCTACTTTCTGTCTTTTTGGGTTTATCTGTTGTAGACTTTACATATAAATGGAATCATGTGGCTTTTTGTGCCTGGTTTCTCCATTTAGCAAAATGTTTTCAAAGTTTATCCATGTTGTAATATGTATCACTGTTTTGTTCCTTTTTGTGGCCAAATGTACGTATGAATACATTTATTATATGAATATATTTGTTTGGCTGTTTGTCAGTTGGCAGCCATCTGAATTGTGTCTACTTTTTTGGCTATTGTGAATAATGCTTCTATAAACAGTCATTTACAAGTTTTTGTGTGAACACATTTTCATTTCTTTTGGGGATATTACTCAGGAGAAATTTCCAGGTAACTCATAACTTTTTGAAGAACTGGCAAACTTTTTTCCAAAATGTTGTATCATTTTACATTTTCCTTTTTTTTTTTTTTAACTGTCTTTTTGATTATAACCATCCAAGTGGGTGTGAAGGAGCACTGGTGGTATAGTGGGTGAGGCATTTGGCTGCTAACCATAAGGTCAGTGGTTTAAACCCACCAGCTGCTCTTTGGGAGGAGGATGAGGCAATCTACTTCTGTAAAGATTTACAGCCTTGGAAACCCCTTGGGGGTCACTATAAATCAGACTCAACTGATGGCAGTGGTTTTTTTTTTTTTTTTAACGTGGGTGTAAGTGTATCTTGTAATTTTAATTTGCATATCTATGATAACTAATGATATTTGTCTTTGGTGTGCTTATTGGCCATTTGTATATCTTTTTGGAGAAAAGTCTATTCAAATCCTTTGCCCATTTTTGAATTGGCTTATTTGTCTTTTTATTGTTCAGATGTCAAGAGTTCTTTATTTTATATAAAAACTAAAGCCATAAAATTCACAGAAGAAGGGATGAGGCATGGCTGGATCACCTGATATGATAACAAAAGTATGAACAGCAAAAGACAAAATAGATAAATTATTTTGTTCATCAAAGGACTTTATTTTTTTGGTTTTTAAAAATATCTTCATTTTTTATTTTATTTTTTTAAATTTAGGAGCTTGTTTTACATTCAACATTATGAGTACATTTAGTTTCACTCCTCCCCTCCCTACCTGGTAAGCCTTCCCCGTGCCCCTCATATTTCTGCACTCCTGCTTGTCCTGCATTTCCTCAACCTGAATGTTGGTCCTCTGGTGCCCTGTGGTTTATTGCTCTAAGGGATGTATTACCATAGAGCATGTGCATCATCCTGGGTTGAGTGGTCTGTGTGTACGTCTTGTTAACTATTGTGCTGAGAGCCAGCCCCTGGGGGTGAGTTTTTTTCCAGGCATAGAATGTATTCCAGGGCCATAGTATTGGGGATCTTATCAGACTTCCTCTGACCAGTAATTCTGGTCATTATTGAGTTTTTGGATTTTATTCCACATTTTTCCTCCCACTCTATCCAGGATCTCCAGATTTGATCCTCTCCTGAGTGGTTGGCATTGGCAGCTGGGCACACCATCTAGTTCTAGTCTCAAGGGCCATCGTGTCCTATGGCTGATCGCTTCCAAATGCCTTTTTTTTTTTTTTTTTGCACTCTTCTTCGCTTCTGATGCTAGGAGACCGTTAGCTGTATCTTAGATGGTCGCTTGAAAGCTTTTAAGACCCCAGTTGCTACTCACCAATGTAAGATGCGGAACAAGGCTTTTATGTATTTTGTTGTGCCAATTGAGTCTGGTGAAAGGACTTTATTTTAAAATGTGCAAAGACAGCCTATAGATTGGGAAAAAAGTTTTGAGAACCATATATCCAATAAGGGTCTATTATCCAAAATATATATAAAAAACTACAACTCAACAACAAAAAGACAAAACAATCCAATTAAAAAAAAACCTGGGCAAAGGACTTGAATAGACATTTCACTAAAGAGGACATTCAAATGGCCAACAAGCACATGAAAAGATGCCCAACTGGTCTTTAGCTATCAAAGAGATGCAAGTCAAAACCACTTAATTGTAGTAGTAAAGTATGCACCCCAGAGGAGGTAGTTTCTCCTGATGACTTTTAACCTGCTGTATCATTAATCAGAAAATGTAGGCTTACAGAATTAATCTTGCAGCTAGAAGGGGAGGGAGCGTTCGTTCCAGTCATGCACCCATGGTCACAGGACTATTAAGCTGCTTGAGTTTAAACAAAGACACACAAGATGGTCAGGCTAGGTGCAGCTGTTCCCAAGCACTTTTTTTTTTCCTTTAAATTTTTTATTGTGATTTGGGTGAAAGTTTACAGAGCAAATTGGTTTTCCATTCAACAATTCATACATTTTGTTTTGTGACACTTATTACAATCCTCACAATTGTAACAGCACTCTTCCCACTTCTTCCCTGTGTTTGTTTCCATTCCTCCTTCTTTCCCATCCCTTCCTGTCTTCTGAGCTTTATCCCTGAACAAATGCTGCTCTTTTGATCAGATGTGGTTGATTGTTCTAAGGAGTGTGCATACGTCCCTGGTGTTATTGGTCACTCTATATGCCTGTCTATTGCTTGGCTGGAAGTTGAGCCTCAGAGGTGAGTTCAGGCTTGAAGGATGTCTGAGGGCCATGGTTTCAGGGGTTCCACCAGTCTTAATCAGACTAGTAAGCCTGATTTTTTTATTATTTTGAGTTTTGTTCTACATTTTTCTCCCACCATATCTGGGACCTGTTACTACAATCCTCTTCAGAGTGGTAAGTAGTAGTAGTCGGGCACCATCTAGTTCTTCTGGTTTCAGAGTTGTGAAGGCTGGAGTCCTATATACTCTTGAGATACAAAACTTCTAGACTCCTTTTATCCTCTAGTCTTTTGCTTGCAACATATCTTGGGGCATTGTATGTGTAGAAGAAATTTCCTTCATCAACAAACTCAGGGACAGGGAGACTGACCCCAAAATGACCCTTAAGTAATCTATCTGTGTCCTAACCACTGTGTAAGCAAATAAAATCTTGTGATCTCATCACTGGCTAATGTCAATTAATTACTTAGGGCTACAGCCTTCTACAACACAATTTTTTACCACAGGTCACCACACTAGTAATTTGTTTAGAATTTTTGTGTTTATACTTATAAGGGATAGGCCTGTAGTCTTTTCTTTGTTACTTCTGAACAGTAACTGTGGTAACTGATTTCTTTTTTAAAAAAACTCTGGTCTCTTTCCCTTCAGAATGGGAGCTCTTCAGGCTAAAAATGTGCCCCACTAAGCTCAGATCCCTAGACGTCAGCACAGGGCCTGTCATGGAAGAGATGATAACAGAAACAAATTAGGCAGCCCCTGCTCTGTGTCAGGGAGCTCTGGTAGAGTAGTGCCTAAGGCACTTGACTGCTAACCAGAAAGTTGGCGGTTCAAACCCACCAGCCACTCCTCAGAAGAAAGGTTGGGCAGTCTACTTCCATAGTGATACTGCCTCAGAAACCCAAGGAGGGGTCTCTGTGAGTCGGATCTGACTCCACGGCACACAACAACAACAACAGCTCTGTATCAGCACTGTTTTGGAGCCTCAGGATTCAAGTGCATTTGAAATTAGTTTGTCTAGTTGGATGTAGCCTTGCCTGTTACTCTCTTTTAGGAGCCTGATGGCACAGTGTTTAAGTGCTTGGCTGCTAACCAAAAGATTGGTGATTCAAACCCACCAGCTGCTCCATGGGAGAAAGATGAGGCAGTCTGCTTCCATAAAGATTTACAGCCTTGGAAACACTATGGGGCACTTCCACTGTGTTGTATAAGTTCACTGTGGGTCAGAATTGATTCAATGGCAATTAGTTTTCATTATGACCATCTGGATCTGACAGGAGAAGACAGTTGGTGCCTGTGGAGAGAAGAACATCTACTTCCAAGTCCTAGCCCAAGCTGACAATCCACACTAAGCATGCAAATCCTCCCAGAAAAGGTTAATTCTAAAAACAGACATTTACTTTTTCATGGTAGTCTGAATTTCTGAGACCTCATCTCAATCTTTTTTTTTAAAATGAATGGTCCACACTGAGACTATGGTCCCCAGCTGCCCTTTAGGTCTGGAATTGGCTTCCAGCCAAACAAAAGACAGGCATATGAGTTGAACATGTACCTCAGGTAGATACACTCCTTGGAGAGAACAATCATGGGAGAAAGAAGGGCTGATTATGCACAGGGAGACAGCTCAGGGGCAGGAGTGCATGGAGGGGTGGACATAGGGAAGAGATAACTATTGGGAGAAGTGGGAGGGGAGCTGCTGCATTGGGGTAAATTGTAGTCAATGTCATGAGACAACGTGTGTGTGAACTGCTGTATGGAAAGTGAATTTGCTCTGTAAACTTTCACCCAGATCACAATTAAAAACAAAACTCTCTGTGATAGTTGGAGTTGTGTGTCAACTTGGCTGGACCACAATTCTGTGTGGTTTAAGCTGTTGTGATGTGGTTATTCCCATGATGGGATCAGATGATTATGTTTTGAGCAGGCAATCTGTTGAAAGGGAGTTTCAACAACTAAGGGTGTGGCCTACTTCCAGTATATCTATGGACATTCCGGGAAAAGAGACGCTCTTCTGTGGATCCGGATTCTGTTGTGCTGCCTACAACTGTCCGTGAGTGAACAATCCACCATTCGGCCTGGAGATCTTGGATTCGTCATTCGTTGGAGTCAACAGCTGGTATACTGCCTGCCGGCCTTGAGCTCCTCAGCCCCTGCAGGTGCAAAGTTGGGAAAAGCCTCCAGCTTGACATGGAAAAGTCTCCAGCTTGATGTTTGATCCAGGAACTTTGGACTTGCCAGCTTCTATAAGTGTGTGAGCCTTTTTCCTAAGATAAATTTCTCTATATATACATATATATATATATATATATATAAGCTTTACTGGTTTTGTTTCTCTAGAGAACCCAGTCTAACGCACCCTCTGAAAAAATATATGAATGGTCCAATTAGAATATAGTTAATGATGAATTACTATTGATTTGTTGTGAAAAATGTACCATACTATGTTGTTTTTGTTGTTAGGTGGTGTCCAGTTGGCTCTGACTCATAGTTACTTCATGTACAGTAGAATGCATGTTACCCAGTCCTGCACTATCCTCACAACTGTGCTATGCCTGAGCCCAACATTGCAGCCACTGTGTCAATCCATCTCATTGAAGGTCTTCCTCTTTTTTTGCTGACCCTCTACTTTTGATATCCTTCTCCAGAGACTGGTCCCTTCCGACAATATGACCAAAACACATAAGGTGAAGTCTGGCTTTTCTCGCTTCTAAAGAGCATCCTGGCTGTACTTCTTCCAGGACAGATTTGTTGGTTCTAGCAGCCCATGATATTTTCAATATTCTTAAGCCAACACCACAATTCAAAGGCATCTACTTTTCTTCCATCTTCCTTATTCACTGTCCAGCTTTCACATGCGTATGAGGCTCTTGAAAATACCAGGGTTTGAGTTAGGCACGCCTTAGTCTTCAAAGCGGCATCTTTGCTCTTTAACACTTTAAAGAGGTCTTTTGCAGCAGATCTGCCCAGGGCAAAACGTCATCTGATTTCTTGACTGTTGTGTCCATAGGCCTTAATTGTAGATCCAAGTAAGATGAAATCCCGACAACTTCAATCTTTTCTCCATCTATTGTGACATTGTTAATTGATCCAGCTTTAAGGATTTTTGTTTTCTTTATGTTGAGGTGTAATACATACTGAAGGCTGGAGTCTTTGATCTTCATCAGTAAGTCCTTCAAGTCTTCTCTTTCAGCAAGCAAAGTTGTGTCATCTGCATATTGCAGAGGTTGTTAATGAGTCTTCCTCCAATCCTGATGTTGCATACTACTGTTAAGATGTTAATAATACGGAAAACCAGGTGTAGGATATACGAGAACTCTCTGTATCTTACTTATCTCTATCTTCATGATCATTCTATAAATTTAACCAGTAACCAGCTGCCTTCGAGTCAACCCAATTCATGTGATGTATGCCAGAGAACTGTGCTTTATAGTTTTCTTTTTAAAATTGTGATTTAAATAGACAGGATATTGTACCAGGATGTGGGTAGGTTACACTATGCCATCCAATAGACAGGATATTGATGGGTGAAAATTTACAGAGCAAATTTGTTTTCCATTCAATAGTCCATACACATTTTGTTTTGTGACATTTATTGCAATTCCTACAATATAACATCTCCTTTCCTACTTCCTCCCTGTAGTTACCTTTTCTGTGTCTCCCCTTCCTATGCATTCCTATCCTCTGAGATTTCTCCTGCACAAATGCTATCCTTTTGATCTCTCATGGTTGGTTGCACTAAGGACTGTACCTACCAGGTATAACTAACTGTTCACCATGTAGGCCTGCCTATTGTTTGGCTGGAAGTTAAGCAATGGGAGTGAGTTCAATTCCAGACCCAAAGGATGACTAGGGGCCATAGCCACCAGTCTCTATCAGACCAGTAAGCCTGGTCTTTTTATGATTCTGAATTTTTTCTACATTTTTCTCCCACTCTATACAGGATCTCCAATTTTGATCCCTTTCTGAATGGTTGGCAGTAGTAGCTGGGTACCACCTAGCTCTTCTGATCTTAGGATCATATAGACTGAGGTTTCCATGGTCCACTAGTCCCTTGGACTAACTGTTTCCATGCATCTTTGATTTTCTTCACTCATCTTTGCTATAGAAGAAGAAGGACCAATTGTTTCATCTTAGATGCCTGCTCAAAAGCTTTTAAGTTGGTACTTACCAAAGTGAAATGTAGAACAATGTTTTTGTGTAGTATGTTATGCTGAGCTTGATGTCCTCCATGATCATGGTCCTGAGCTCTTGGGCCCAGTGATTCACTCCAAGGTATTTGGCTGTGGCTAAGATTTATCTAACTTTTCCCCGTTAGCTCTATTATATCTACAGACACCTTATAGCACATACAAATATATATGTAGACATATTTACCAAACCTTTATGTGGTCTTGGGTATATTCCCATTCGCCTACCCATACTTGATCACCTCGCTTGTCTACCTATGTATCCACCTGTAGTTTAATGTTAGCTATTACTGTTAATGCAGTATTGTGTATATAAAAGTGTTTATCTTTGTTGTCTGTACGTCTTGTACACCTCTCTGTATCTCCCTTTTCCTTAGTGTAATTGTGCTTGTCACTTCCTTTTGGTATATTGCCTTTCCCTTCACCCAAATCAATACATGTCTCTACCTGGCTAGAAAATGTCCCTAGTGCCTTAGACATTTGACTACTAGCCAGAAAGGCTGGTGGTTCAAACCCACCAGCCACTCCTCGGAAGGAAGGTTGGGCAATCCTACTTCCATAGTGATACTGCCTCGGAAACCCAAGGAGGGGTCGCTATGAGTCGGGGCCGACTCGACAGCAAACAACAACAACAACAACAACAACGGTGATATCACCTCAGAAACTCAAGGAGGGGTTGCTATGAGTCAGATCCGACTCAATGGTGGTGAGTTTGGTTTAGTTTTTTATGTACAGGATCATCTGCAAATAAGGATAATTCTACTTCTTCCTAACCAATTTGAATACCTTTTAGTTCCCTTTTTTGCCCTGGCTAGGACACAGAAATGTTGACAGAGGGCTGGTTCCTGTTTACAAGGTGAATGTTTTCAGTCTCTCTCCATTGAGAATAATGCTGGCTGTTGTTTTTGCATACATGATCTTTATTATGTTGAGGAATTTTCCTTCTATTCTTATTTCACTAAGAGTTTGTATCAGGAATGAGTGTTGGATTTTATCAAACGCTACTCCTGCTTTTTTGATTGCCATTTGTGTGATATATTTTTTTCCAACATTTAATTTTTAGTCTTTTTTTGTCTTTGTGTCTAAGGTGTGTCTCTTGTAGACAGGATATTGATGGGTCATGCTTTCTTATCCATTCTGCCACTGTCTCTTAATTGCTGCATTTAACCCATTTATATTTAGTGTAATTACTGACAGAAATGAAGTTACTGCTCTCATTTTGTTATTTTATTTTTTTTTTTTATAGTGTTGCTTATTTCTTTATTTCATATACTTTTCTGTCTGAGCTCATTTTGTTTATGGATTTTTAAGTCATTTCCTTTCTTGCTATTGCTTTCGTATTCACCAAATATTTGTGCCTTTCCTCTTTTTTATTTTGATGAGGCTTATTTTCTTTGAGGTTATCCTGTAATTTATTATCTTATTCCCAAGTTTAAAACAGTCAGTTCTATCTCAAAATTGTCTTGATGTCTTCTCCTTTGGCAAGTTCTGTACCTACATTATTTTATTTATTCCCTCCTTTTGGTTTATGGTTATTTTCATTTACCAATTGATATCTCTGGGTCTTTGTTTCCAGTCTTGTAAGTTTTTTACTTTGGATACTTCTGGGTTATCATGTTAATCATCAATTGTTGTCTGCTGTTGTTGGTTCTCTGTCTGAAGGACTCCTTTTAGCATCTTTTGTAAGGTTAGTCTGGTTTTAACAAATCCCATTAGTTTGTTTATTTGGAAATGTCCTAATTTCACCATCATATTTGAGGGAAAATTTTGCTGGGTATATAATTTTTGGTTGGCAGCTTTTTCTTTCAAAGTTTTATATATGTCACCCCACTGCTTTCTTACATGCATGGTTTCTGCCAAGAGATTAGAGCTTAGTCTTTTTGGTTGCCCTTTGTAGTTAACATTTTGTTTTTCCCATGTTGCTTTCAGGATTCTTTGTCTTTGGTTTTGGAAACTTAGATTATGATATGTCTTTTCTTTTCTTTTTTAATTGTGATTTGGGTGAACATTTACAGAGCAAATTCACTTTCCATACAGCAGTTCACATATACTTTGTCTCATGACGTTGGCCAGTTTACTACAATGCAACAGTTCCCCTCCCACCTCCTCCCCACAGTTACCTCTTCCCAGTGTCCATCCCTCCATACACTCCTGCCCCCTGAGCTGTCTCCCTGTGCATAAGCAGCCCTTCTTTCTCCCATGATTGTTCTCTCCAAGGAGTGTATCTACTTGAGGTAAATGTTCAACTCATATGCCTGTCTTTTGTTTGGCTGGAAACCAGACCTGAAGGGCAGCTAGAGGCCATAATCTCAGTGGTTCCACCAGGCTCTATCGGA
Organism: Orycteropus afer afer; assembly: GCF_000298275.1. Classification (NCBI taxonomy): domain Eukaryota; kingdom Metazoa; phylum Chordata; class Mammalia; order Tubulidentata; family Orycteropodidae; genus Orycteropus; species Orycteropus afer. The sequence goes on along the minus strand of NW_006921900.1, from coordinate 2,181,059 downwards.
TCAGCAAACCTGGTCCCCATCTTCTTTTTTTTTTCCCCTCCAAATCATTTTGAGTTTTGTTCTACATTGCTCTGCCTCTCTATCAAGGATCTCCTATATAGATCCCCTTCCAAGTGGATGACAGTGGTAGCCGGGTACCATCTAGTTCTTCTGGTCTCATGGTCGTATAGGCTGCAGGTCGGATGGTGTACCAGTGGCTAGGATTGTTTTCATGAATTTTGGTTTTCTTCATTCTTCTTTGCTCTGGACGAGGAGAGACCCATTGTTGCATCTAGATGGCAGCTTGCTAGCTTTTAAGATCCCAGTCACTACTCACCAAAGTAGGAGGTGGAACAATGTTTTGTATAGTATGTTATGCCCATTGAGCTTGATGTTCCCTGCAACTATGGTCCCAAGCCCGCAGGTTCAACCACTTGGTCCCTCTGGGTAGCTGGCTGTGACCAAGCAGTGACCACAACCTTGCCCCTTGTCAGCTCTACTATACACCTGGGAATTCTGATCATTCAAATAAACTTATAGGAGCATTGTCTGCCAACCCCATATATGTTCTTGGATACCCTCCCCATTTCACAGACATACCTAATCATTCAGCCTGTCCACCCATATACCCATGTTTGCCTTCATTGACAATGCAGTACTGTATGTACAAAAGGGTTCATATTTGTTGTCTGTACCTCCCATGTACCTCTCTATGTCTTTCTCATCCTCAATGCTGCCCTAATGGTCACACACTTTTGGCACAAGATTATAGTATGTCTTAGTGATTTTCTTTTGGGATCTATCCTGTTTGGGGTTCATTGAACTTCTTGAATGCACATCTTCTCATCTTTCATCATATTAGGGAAGTTCTCTTCCAGTAAGTCTTTGACTATTTTCTGTGGTTTTGTTTCTTCCTGTTTTGGAATTCTGATCACACATAAGTTACCTTTTTGGATGGTGCCCCACATAAATTTTAGGCTTTCTTCATTTTTAAAAAAACCTCTTTTCCTGATTGTCCCATTAACAAAGTAGAATTGAGAGATTTGTCTTCAGTTCACTAGTTCTGTCTTCCATTGATCTGATTCTACTCCTTTGCCCTTTCTATATGTTATCTATTTCTGGAATCTTAGTACTGATGTTCTGGATTTCTATTTGCTGTTTTTGGATGGTTTTTAATTTTCATTTATTTTGTCTGTTCTTGTTTTCCTAAATTGCTTGAGTTTTTCCTTAATTTTGTTTTCCCTGATCTGTCTCTCAATCCATTGAAGATACCTAATATAATTCATTTGAATTCCTCATCAGGGATTCCTTTTTTAGGTAGTTCCAATGCCATTTCTTCCTCAGGAAGGTCTTCTGGCTCCATATTCATATTACTTGTTTATATTAATTTATTTTGGTTCCCAGTGTGAACTGGGATTGTCAGTTTCTCTGAGACATTCTGATGTTGTTATATTTATATTTAATTGGTGATTGTACATTGATGTGATTTGCCCAGGTTTTTTTTTTTTTCTGCTTTAATATATCCAAGCAAGCCAGGCTGGTGTGCTACTCTCTGTTCACTAATTTGGCAGCACTTAGGCACTTGCCATCTGTCTCTTGGTGGATGTGATAGAGAATGAGAATGTGTGCAGTGATTTCCGTTCATGCAGAGCAGCTGAGGATAGGTCTAGCTGGTAGTGGCCACCATCTATCATTGATAAGTTGGTGCAGAAGAAGGTAGTGGCCCTTGCTTAGTGGATGGGGTGGCAGGAGGTGCAGGTATAGTTGAATTGTGTGAGCATGGTTACTTTCCAGTCACCAGCCACTGGTGTGGTTGCCCATGCAGTCCTTGGCAAGCAGAGTCAATTATCAGGTTCCAGATGGATGTTAAGTACTAGTGGAGAGCTCAGGACTTTTTGTGACATACCTGCTTACAGTGGAACTGCTTTTGCACCATTGACCACTGACTTTGGAGTCTTTATCATATTAAGGAATTGTTTTCATTTCATGTTAAAAAATACCCACTGCCGTCGACTCAGATCCGACTTATGGCAACCCTTCTTTGGGTTTCCGAGACAGTATCTCTATGGAAGTAGATTGCCCAACTTTCCTTCCAAGGAGTGGCTGGTGGATTTGAACTACCAGCCTTCTGGTTAGCAGTCAAATGTCTTAGGCACTATGCCACCAGAGCTCTCTCATTTCATGTTAGGTTTTTACAAATCCTAATAGGCAATGACTTTCACCGAATTTATGTCTCTATTAAGATGAGTTTTTTTTTTTTTTTGTCTTACTTGATTAAAGTTGTCTTAATAAATAAAACCACACTTGCATTTTCTAAATAAGCCTTGTTATCAAAATGAAATAGTTTTTCAAATATTCCCAAGCCTTTAAGTCTCCAGCAGGCCCACATAAAATGAAAGGCTTTCCAATAAGGAAATCTGTGAACTCCAGGGCAAAGAACAGAATTCCAACTTGTTCTATTGATAGTGCTCCCCAGAGCCCAGAGGCCTCATTAAGCAGCAACTTCATGCCAGCCCTCAAAAGAGAAGAGATGGTATTGAGAGGATGAGAGCATGCAGGCTCCTTCAAAGGAAGGGGCTGGTGAGCAAGGGATGGGGGCCAGCCCCAGGCAGAGGGCTGGAGTTTGAGTCAGGAAGCTAAGTCTGGAGAGTTCTCATGGAGAAATACAGGCTTCCAAGCCCCTGTTGTGAGTTTGAGTCCTGTCTCTGCCAGAACCTGGTACATTTCTTCCTTCCTTATTCCACTTCGTCACCCGAGTTTGGGATAAATGGTTAGAATCTCAAATTAAACCTGCTTCTCCTCCTGGGGACTCCATCTGGCAGTAACACCAGCACCCACATCATTGTCCCAGCCAGAGACCCAAGCAATCCCTTGGTGCTGCCCTCATGGAGGACCATGAGTCCTGCCTCAGCAGGCCTAAGTTTGAGTCCTGTCTGGGTCATGCATGCAGCACAGGCCAGGTTTGGGGAGATGCTCACTGAATGTTTATTGAATAAAGAACACAGCAAAAGTAGTCTGCACCAGTCATGGAGCTCTCTCCAAATGTGAAAAGTAGCATCCTGGGAAGAAACATTCTGTCCATATGGGTTTGGATCAGTTGAAGACCAGTTTAAGGCAGCTGGCTAGTACAGTCAGCCATTCACATCTGTGGGTTCTGCATACACAGATTCAGCCAACCACGGATAGAAAATATTCCAGGGGGAAAAAAAAAGCAATTAAGTGGTCAAAGCAATCTCTCAAAGGCTAAAAGGGAGCATGAAGTGCTATTTTCATAGCATTTACACTATATGAGGTATCATAAGTAATGTAGAGATGATTTAAATTACATAGGAGGATGTGGGTAGGTTATACTATGCCATTTTATATAAGGGACCTGAACATCTATGGATTTTGGTATGGGAGGAGTGGTAAGGACATGGGGAAGGGGGGAAGGTGGATGGTCCAGGAACCAATTCCCCACAGACTGAGGGAGGACTCTACTCATCTTTGTACCAGGAGATTCAGATGAGGTTGTTTGGTGGAATTCTTCTTGGTTTGCTTACGGGTTGCAGGCCTGGCACCAGTGGTGAGTAAGGAGGGAAAGTGGCATGCCCCTGAGTGGGTCTCCCCACTACTTCCTCCAAGGCAGCATTTCACTGAATGATCCTGGCTGCCAGTTCCTTCACTTCTGTGCCAACCAGTCATTGCTGCTGTCCGTGTTCACACCAAAGGGATGGGGTAGGAGGCACAGGCGGCCAGACCACACATGTTCTTCCCTCGCTCAATGAGGAAGTACCTGGGCAGAGAGAGGGAGCTGAGGCCCAGCTTGTGACTCACATACCATGGGCCTTTCTGCTGTTTTCCTGCTCACCAAGGTCTAACTCAGGATTATATGTTCTGAACTTATTCATAAAACAGTAGTGTTGGGGCTTTTCACTAGGAAATTACTGACTTGACTTTATAAATAATTTATCCCTCTCTCTCTTTGGCTGCCAAATCACCTGTCTTTCCTATCTACCCAGACCCCTACTTTTCTCCAGAATTTACTGAGGTCCCTTTTCATGGCTCTGGCTACAGAAGCCCTCATGTAGTTATTTATTCATCACGAATCATTAACTGAGGTAACAATTAAAACTCTCTTTTTCAGATGAGGTCGCAGAGTCTAAGAGGAGAGACATGGTCAAAGTCACATCAGGATGTACACCATAGTCCCTCAATTCCAGCCCCTTTCTTCTTGAAGGAGGTACTGTTAGGGATCAGTGATAAACTTTCCAAAAATGGACTTTCCCAGAGGTTGACTTAGTTTTAACAGGGTCTGTGTGTGAACTGTGTTTCTAGCAGTGATGACAGCTCTTAATGAGCCAAATGGACACCTGTTCTCAATACAGACTCATTAAGACTTGAGATCCCAGACAGGGAAGGAGTTACTAAGATGGGTCTTTGAGGGTGTGGTGGTTACATTCTCAGACTTTCTCTCTCCTTGGTCTGGGCAAGGGATCAGCTGACCAGCTCCCTGAAAGGCCCTTGGAAGCTGTACCCTTGAGGTAAGAGAGATGTCCTCCAGACTTGAACAACCCCACCCCCACCCCCTGGCATATGGTACGTTGAAGTTGCTTACCCATCCATCCCCCAGTAGGTACCCCAGGAGTTTTTCACAATCCAGTAGGGTATACCATTTTCTTCTCCATACCCAACAGCCAATACTGCATGGTTCACTTTATCTGGAGTTTTATGGCAGGAAGTACTGTACAACAAAAATAAACAAAGGTTGACAATATAGGAAAAGATAAAGGCAATGACTAAATTACACTCAACATTGGTTCTCCTTGTACTTTAGAGCAATGTTTTCCCAAGGACAGACTGGGAGACATTCATGGTGGTAAGTTAACTATCACTTAACCAGAATATGAGAGAATTTAGTTCTTCAAGTTCTTCTGCTCAAGGAGCTCTGGTGGCATAGTGGTTAAAGCATTCAGCTGCTAACCAAAAAGCTAGTGGTTTGAACCCACCAGCGCTCCACAGGAGAAAGATGAGGCAATCTGCTTCTCTAAAAATTTACAGCTTTGGAGCAGTTCTACTTTGCCCTATAGGGTCACTGTGAGTCAAAATCTACTTGATGGTAGTGGATTTTAGTGGGCAGTTCTTCTGCTATGGTGGTGCACTGCCTAAGGCATTTGACTGCTAACTAGAAGGTTGGTGGTTCAAACCCACCAGCACTCCTTGGAAGAAGGATGGGGCAATCTACTTCCATAAAGATTTATGCCTTGGAAACCCAAATGGGGTCGCTAAAGAGTTGGAATCAACTCAATGGCAGTGAGCTTGGTATTTTTGGTTTCTTCTGCTCCAGCGAAGGGAAAGTCTCAGCGTGGTCCTAACCTGTCTTTAACACCTCACTCTTTCTAATTACTCTTTAATAACCAGGACAGAGCAGGCCTCAGGCTCCACCTTCTGCAGGCAACAGTGTCCATATAGAACTTAAAATAGCAATGCTGTGTTGCCATTGCATTCATTTTTAATATTAATTTCTATTTATAGCTGTCATGGATTGAATTGTGTTCCCCTAAAATATGTGTCAACTTGGCTGGACCATGATACTCAGTGGTTTGGCAGTTATGTATTGATGTAATATGTAAAGATCTAATCATCTCCCATGATATACTTAGACAATCAGTGGTAAGGGGACTAGGGTGGGATGCAATACGCTTAAGCAGGTCAAAGCCCTGATTATATATAAGGGGAATTTCCCTGGGGTTTATCCTGCATCAGCTTTTATCTTATAAGGTTACCACCAAGAAAGAAGAGCTGGGAGCAAAGCATGTCCTTTGGACTCAGGGTCCTTGTGCTGAGAAGCTCCTAACCCCAGGAGAAGATTGATACTAAGACACATGGAAATCTCCAAGGGATGCCAGGCCTACAGATGTTGAAAAGAGACAAGGATCTTCCTCCAGAGCCAACAGAGAGAGAAGACTTCTTCTAGAGCTAACATCCTAAATTTGAACTTCTAGACTCCTAAACTGTGAGGAGTTCTGTTTGTTAAAGCCATCCACTTGTGGTATTTCTATTAGAGCAGCACTAGAGAACTAAGACAATGGGAAATATACAGGTTTTCAATTTGTGATAGTGAACTAGTTTCCATGAGGAAATTCAAGAGAATCAACTGCCTGAGTCATGTATTAATTCAGTGGATGTGGACTGTTATGAGCATTTGCCAGGCCTAAGGCAAGCCCTGCAAAACTCTGCTTCTGCAGGGAAGTCAAGGAGGTCAAGGAGGCTACTTCTATATAGGGGACAAGGCTGTAACATTGGGGAGGACTATGAGATCCCTGAGGAGGCAGCTCCAACCCAGTGGGGTCAAGGAAGGCTTCCCTAAAAAGGCATGGGTACAAGTATGAAGCAACAAACTCTTTGGTGCAGCTGGGGTGAGGGCTGCAGGATGGAATGAGTGGGTTTTGATGGTGACAGCTGGAGAAATAGGAAGGATCAGACTCATGAGGGTCCTCCCAGCCAAGCTAAACACTGGACTTTTATCCTGAAGGTGATGGGGAGACACTAGAGTATTTAAAGTTGGTGTGACAAGAAAAATGTTTCAGAATGTGACTCTGGTTCTTAGTGGAGGGAGGACGGGTGGTGGTGGTAGACAAAGACAAACCAGGAAAGGGTGATGGTGGCCAAGGGCAGAGACACGGGGTGGGAGAGGAGAGGAGAGATTTGAGCAATGTGACTGGGGCAGTATCTGTGGGACTTGTGGGGGAAGATGGAGAGAAGGGGTTTTCAGCATGCGTCTGGCTTTCACTTGTGCAGCAGCAGGGATGGTGATCTCACTAACCAAGATGGAACCCAGGAGAGGAAGATCTGGGGCTGGGGGAGATTTGCGGTTTCAAGGAGCTCTGGTGGCACAGTGCCTAAGGCATTTGACTGCCAACCAGAAGCTTGGTGGTTCAAACCCACCAGCCACTCCATGAAAGGAAGATGAAACAATCTACTTCTGTAAAGATTTACCACCTTGGAAACCCAATGGGGGTTGCTATGAGTTGGAATCGACTCGATGGTAGTGTTTTTTTTTTTAATATGTGCTACCCAGGTTGAGATGTCGGTGGGGGGAGGACCCTTGGATCTGTGGGTCTAATGCTCATCAGAAACCAGGCTGGCAGATGGAGACTTGGAGATTCTATACAAACATTTGGTCATGGAGTTAAAGGCACAGCTGCAATGGACCAGGAAGAGAGTCTATCAGTGAGAAGAAGAAAGAGGGCTGAGCACATCAGGGCTAACTAGAAAATGAAGACACCATAAAGGGGACTCTGAGAAGTCAGGGAGCATCAAGTGCCAAGGAGCTTGGTTTTTCTAAAGAACTCTGTGCATGGAAGGATGGGCACAGGGAAGAGGTAATTATCCAGAGGAAGTGGGAGGGGAGCTGTTGCATTGTGGTAAATTGTGGTCAAAGTCAAGAGACAAAGTGTATGTGAACTGCTGTATGGAAAGGGAATTTGTTCTGTAAATTTCCACCCAAATCACAATAAAAATAATAATAAAAGAACTCTGTGGTGGAACCTTCAGCAAAGGGTTCTGGTGTTTGAGAGCAGCTACTTTCTCTTCCTTATTTCATGTCTTCAGATTTTGGGACCTGAGTTTTCTTAATTGGAGGCAGCTCTTCTATTGAGGAAGACAGAGCCCTGGGCTCAAATTTTGGCCTTACCTCTGTTTAGTCATGTGGCTTAGGTTTGTCACATCTCTTCTGATTAGCTCTCTTTTCTGTAAGATGGTGACCATGCCTCTTGATCCCCCAGGGCTGCACCAGAATTAACTGAGGGAATGTGTCAAATGTCCAATATGTGGTAGGTGTCAAGAAATGGTGTCACCAGCAGTCTGGGCTGAGCCTGAGTCCCATGCCCCTGCTGTGGGGAGGCTCAGGTAGCCCCCTGCCATTCTCCCTCCTGGCTCTTGGGATCTCGGCTCACCTGGAGTAGATGCCCTTCCTGTACTGAATGAAATCTTCTGTCACCTCGAAGGCAAAGCTCACAGGGTTGTACAGGGCAACAGTTTCCACCATCGCTTCCTCATCATTCTGTGGACAGACAGAGGGACAGATGGATAGACATATATAGCCTCTGTCACATCTTCATACTACTTTCGAAATATGGCCTTTTGCCCCAAGGTAGGGGATAGAAGCCCAAAGCAATGTAGATGTTCATCCATTACAGAGAGAAGATAGTTTCAACCAAACAGCAGCCACTAGGAGGCAAGCTGCCCCTCCTCTGCAGCAGAGCCTGGGAGTTGAGAGTTGGGCACTGGTGAGAGAAGCCCCACTTTCTTGTGCCTGAATGGTCAGGATCCTCTGTTTATATTTACCTTATAAGTCCCTCTTCCCAAACCAGATTAAAAAACTCACTGCTGATCCGACTCATAGTGACCCCTCCTTGGGTTTCCAAGGCAGTATCACTACAGAAGTAGATTACCCAATCTTCCTTCTGAGGAGTGGGTTTGAACTGCCAGCCTTCTGGTTAGCAGTCAAACGCCTTAAGCACTACACCACCAGAGCTCCCCCAAACCAAACTGCTCCCCTGTAACCTCCCTCCCCTAGCTAGCCTGGTTCTGTATGGACATCATTCTTCCTCCTCCCCAACGCTGCTCCTTGGAAGCCTTGCAATCTTTAGGACCGGGATTGCGAAGTGCAGTGTGGGTCTGCTCGTTCAGTCACTTCCAATCATTCACTGAGGTCCTCTCATGAGTCAAGGGCTCAGAAGGATCAGCACTCCTACCCCCAGGAGTCCCTGTATCCATAAAGCCATTCTACAGAGCTTTGTTGAGAGAGCATGAGGGTTATAAGTACATGAATAAAAAAGACTCAGAATGTGGGGCAAACAAGTGGAGACCCAGTGTTATGGATTGAATTATGTCCCCAGATAATATGTGTTAGAATCCCATTTGGACCCAGGGTTTTGTTAAGTAAATTAGGTGATACCTGAGTAGTGTGGGTTGTAAAGCTAATCACTTATGAGTTACAGAAAGTGCAGATTAGACACCACACAGGAGAATACAGATGTCATGTGAGGGTCATCTACAAGCCAAGGAACCCCAAGGAACCAAGGAATGCCCAGGGCTACCAAAGGAAGAAATCAACATGGCCACGACCCTGATTTAACCTCCAGAACTCTGAAAAATAAATTCCTGTACTTTTAAGCCTCTCATTGTGGTATTTGTGTTACAACAGCATTAGGTAACTAAGACTTGGCTGGTAACCCAGCAAAGGGCTATGTACCATCTGAGTAGCATTTTCAGGTGGGGAAGGCCTCTGGGAAGAAACCAAAGAAGTTTGGAGGCTGTAATGATTAAGTGAGAACACTCTTCTCAGCCCTGGCTGCATGTTAGAACCTTCTGGGAGGCTTAAAAAAGTCTTGATGCCCAGGGTGCACCCCAAACCAGTTACGTCAGAATCTACAGGGTGAGTCCCTGGCAGCAGTACTTTTTAAAACTTCGAAATTGGGAACAACAGGCTTAGAGTGAGCCAATGAAGCCACTCCCCTGGCTGGAGGCCTTGAAGGGCTGAAATAAGCTGGAGGTTTTGTGAGCGGAGACCAGGATTCTGTGGAAGGGAAGGGAAGTGCTGGAGGGTACAGGGTACCCAACCCTCCTTAGTTCTCATTCTCTGGAGGAGTGGAAAGAAATTCAGCTGCAAAAGGCAAACAACTGAACTGCATGCAAGCAAGTGGCTCCCTTCTCTGCATGCTCAGAAAAGACCCTATGAAGCCCAGAGGGGTCAAGTCAGCTCTGAGACAAGACAGACCTGTCCACCAAGGGGGTGGGCACTGCTGTGGGGCCAGCACTACTCCCACAGCTGCCCTGGTCCTAGCTGAGCCCTCAAAGGCCCTATGGGTGTCACCCACAAGGCTCTCGTGAGGACCGGGCAAAAGGGATTGCCTCTGATTCACCTCTCAGAGCAGGCCAGCCCTTGGTAGGTGTGTTTGAAAGATAAATGGCTATTTTCTGAAGATAAATTCGTGATAGTCAGTAACATTTCTATTAACAGGGTGTAGGTTGTATACTGTTGGGACAATGAGCCCTGGTTTGGGCATGGCATCATTTCAGTCTAAACCCAGCTTTCACTTCCTAGCTCTGTGGCCTTAGGAAGTTACTCAACCACTCTGAGCTTCTGCTTCCTTATTATAAAATTAAGGCAATAATGACACTTATTGGATTATTTTAAGTCTAGAGGAGAGATGTTAAGGGGTTGGCATAGTGCCTATAAGCACTCCATAAACTTGTTGTTATTAGGTGTCAAGGAGTTGGTTCTGACTCACAGCAACCCTATGTACAATAGGATGAAACAATGTCAGGTTCTGCTGCTGTTATTACTGCTGAGAGCTTGGCACATGTGTCAATTAAGTGCTAGCTACAGTTATTACATACACATCATGTTTGTGAATTGCACATACACTTGTGGGCACACATAGGCTTATCTTCATGTGCTCATCTGCACACATAACATTGACACATACTCATGGAGATACTGACCTTCTATACACACCCTCCCACACTTCCACATGGGAGTCATGGGGACTGTTCATAAATGTTCCAGCTCTCAGAATAGATAGGAGTGCAACTCTCCATCCACTTGCAACTCTGTTACTTGTTTGGCTTTAAGAGCCAAGACATAATTTACCCTCTGCGTAGGTCCTATTGTTATTAGTTATCACTGCTTCTGATTCATGGTGACCCCATGTGTACAGAGTAGACTTGTTCCTTAGGGTTTTCAAGGCTGTGACCTTTAGGAAGCAGATCACCACACCTGTCTTCCTGTGTATGGTGCCTCTGGGTGGGTTTGAATTGCCAACCTTTCAGTTAGTAGTTGAATGCTTGACTGTTTGCACAAACTGGGGATTCCTGCCTGGGTCCTAGGTGAGACAGAGGACACAGAGCATAGCCCTAGCTAAGCTGATGGGCACGTAGCATGAATGAAACATAAACCTTGAACAGCTATTCAGATTTTGGGGCTGTTTATTACTGCAGCAAAATCTAGTATATCCTAAGTGATACACATTCACAAGCTTATTCAATCACTCATACAACCCCTACACATACATGCTAACATTACATACATGGGATGGGGATTATTATTTGTGTATTATAGACATAAAAACAGAAATACAAAAATGAAGTCTGGCACAGAAGTGGAGTCAAAACTGGAGCATCTGACCACCAGTCCCATGCTTTTTCCCTCTCATTGTCCACCATGCTGCCCTCATGGTGACTGATACTCAGTTATAGTCAAAACTTATTAAATCAAAGTGATGTGCTGCCAGGAAGGCTGCCCTGCCTGGCCTATTGGCCATCTGACTGCTGGGGAGCCTGGTTTTCTTATCAGAACACATTCCCCATTTGGGAGAAGGATCCAGTACTCACGAGTGTGATGTTGGCCACATCCTTGACAAATGCAATGGCCTTCTTGGGTTGGAACTTGCAGACACCATCCTGTTCAGGGGAGAAAAGAGCATAGAGAGCAGGATAGAGCTGTTTAGCCCACGCTGAGGTTTTAGGACTGCCCATGCAGGCTGTTAACATTTACTAAGCAAAGACTACATGTATCAGACCCAGACTGGGTGACGGGTCAGTTAAGGGATAGTCAGAGCCATCCTAGTCTTCAGGGAGCTCAGTCTAGTGGAAGCTTTGACAGAAGTGAGCAAAGCACTTGTTGTGAATGTGGGAAAGGGCCTAACCCAGCAGGGCAACTTGCTGAAAAAATGGTAGGGAAGAGGGAGGGGGATATTCAGTATAGGGAACAGAGCTGACGAGAGGCAGGCATGGAGACAGGGTCACTTGGAAGATAAAGAAGACAAGAGATAGGACCCAAGAGAGGCAGGAACCAGCAAATGGCTTGGCTGGAGCATACTATTTATGAGGGGCAGAGTTCAAGAAGATAACACAGGAAAGACTGGTTTGGGTGGGGTTGGGGAGGGCCTTGAAGGGCAGGCCAAAGAGTTTGGATTTCATTTTGTAGGCAGGCCTTGAGGAGCCTTTGGAAAGTTCAGAATAAGGCAAGGGTATGGTCACAGCTGGGTTTGAGAGGCTACTTTGGCAGACCAAGTGCAGTGGGTGGCCCAAGGGGAGGCCACCCTCACTGATCTAGGGTGAAGGGAGGCACAGTGTGAATGGGGGCAGGGACACAGGATGGACCAAAGGAGTAGATGTGAGAAGATCTAGGCCGGTCAGAGGGTTGACCAAAGTGAAGGTCTAGGTCAAGGGAACAGGGTGGCCAAGAGGTTTTGAGGGAGGCTGATACTGCTCATGCCAAGAGGGAAATCCAGGAGGAATTACAGGTAAGGGAAAGATGAGGTGGCTTGGCTACAGATAGGCTGGGGAAAAGTGACAGCAGGGCAGGCCCTTGGCACGGTTAGTAGGTATGGGGCTCAGGAGAGTGTTGTCAGCATGAAAGGCTGACCACATGGACACATTACTATGTCTAGCATCAAGGGAAGAAGCCAGAAGATGGTGTCCTAGTACATACTTACAGGACAGGGAGGAGCCAAAAAGAAACAGAGCGGGTTATGGGAGAGGGGAAAGAAGGGCACCTCAGGAAAGAGTGAGAACAGCTTTGAGAGTCCCACAGAAGGGACAGTTTGGAAGTTCAAGGGACTGGGGGAGGAGGCCATAGGGTAGGAGTGGAGATGGGGGGCTTTGCAGACCAAGATAGAGCCAAAGCTGCTCAGAATTACCCGGGCCGTGTAGGGGTAGGTGTCTTCACCCATGATGCCCTTGTTGTATAGGATGTACTCGAAGGCCTGGCTGGGGAGACCCCTGCAAGAAGCACACACAGATGAGCCTGCCTGGACCAACCCTAATGCAAGTGGGCAGGACTGGAGCTGGTTAGATGTTTCCTGGGCAGGGCTGGGAGACCTTGCGGGGGTGGTGGTGGTGGAGGCAGTTGGCAACACTACTTGTCTGGCTTTGGAATAAAGCTCAGCACACCTAGGCATAGCTACTGAAGACACAGGAGCGGCACACATATTTCAGTGAGGCAGAGACCTCTGGAAGCCAGGCCCTGCTGTCACAATGGTCAGTGAGATGGGGCCAGCTCACCCTCATTGTCATTGGGCACCCAGTTGGGATAGGTGCTCTACAAACATGATTGCTGGATCTCTCATATCAATCTATGTGATAAACGTAACCATTGCCATGGATCCATGTGGTAGAGGCTTTTATTTCCATTTTACAAATGGGATGACTGAGGGTCAAAGATGCTGCATAACTTGCCCAGGGCCACATAAAAACCAGCTGCCGTTGAGTCAGTTCCAACTCATAGCAACCCCATCTGTGTCAGAGTAGAATTGAGTTCCACAGGGTTTTCAATGGCTGATTTTTCAGAATCAGATCACCAGGTCTTTCTGTTGAGGTGTCTCTGGGTAGACTTGAACCTCTAAGCTTTTGGTTAGCAACTAAGTCCATTACAATTTCCCCTGCCCCTGCCTAGGCCTGCTTTTATTTATTTTTTTCCCTCCATAGCTTTTGTATATAATAATATACTTATTTACCCAGACAGAATGTCAGTGCCTGTGTTCTGTTGATTGCTGTATCCCCAGTGCTTAGATGGATAGCAGATCCTCAGTAATATTTGTTGGATGAATGGAAAAATGAACTCTTGTCTTGAACCAAAGCAAACAGACTCTTGAAAAATAGTGGGGTCCCACAGCTTCCTCATCAGACTCTCATTATGGGTGGTTATAAGAGAGCAAACAGGTGAGCAATAAGACCAAAGATGATGGTGGATCAGTAGGCTATGACCTCACTCTTGAGCCCCAAGGACTCAGCCAGACCACAGCTCTCTGTAGGAGGCCCTCCTATATGCTGCTGTGGAGAGCAGGAGGCAGATGTAAGAGGACTTCATGGGATTTGTCTCTAAGAAAAGAGAGACCAAGAGTAGTGTGGCTGAGGTCTGGCAGAGGGATGGGCCACAGGTAGACAGAGAAGGGTCAAGGATGGGCACTTGCTCTAGGAAAGCATGAATGGCCGGGCTCTACACATATTATTTGCCAGGAAATCTGACGAATCCCATGGAAATATCTGAGTGCTCAGAATGCAGAGAAAAAGTGAGGGCTGGAGACAATGGAAATTGTGTGAAAATTCCTAACAACCCATTTAAAAATAGGCCAGGAAAGGAGGCCCAGTAAAGATATGTATTGACATATTTACCACATTTATAAGAGTTCCCTCACATGGACTGTCCAGCTGAGGCAGCTAGAACTATAGACAGCATGTATCATGACCCCCAAACATCTGTGCATGGATCTGAGTTTTGGAGAATAATGAGTGATTGTTCCTCTGGCCATGCATGCACCCAGAGAGGTCTTGGTGGCTGGTGAAGCTGACTGCATCGTGGAATGAGAGATGAGTGGTACATTGGATGGAGGATGGAGTTCAGAACCAGATAGGCCTGGACTCAGATCCCAGCTCAGCCTCCCCTGGCTGTGGGATGCTAGATGTGTGAGGTTACCTCCTCCTCTGTAAAGTGGGATAATGTTACTACCCTCCAGGGCAGTGAGCAGGGTTATGTCTGTCGGTACCTAGCACACACTAGATAAATGGTTAAGTTTCCTTCTTCAGCAAACCAAAGTGGAACTAGAAGTGACCAACCAGAAATGAGAAGGGGTTTTGGGCCCTCCTAGTCAGGGACATACCCTTGGCAGCCATGATTATTGAAGTCCTCGGCACAGTCCACCAGCTGCTGTTCTGCCTGTAGGAATGAACGTGAACCCAATGAGCTGGAAGCTGGGAGGGCATCAGGTGTTAGCACAAGGCACCGGGCCCCCTATGCTGATCCACACACTTGGCCAAATCAACGTCATGCCAAGATGACCCAATTCAAAGCTCCTTGAGGGCAGGGGCTGTCATAGAATGGCCTGAAGTGTCAGGCCCAGCCAGGACATGTTGAGAGGGGCTCAGGAAGTACCTGGCAGCTGGTCGGCAGATGAGAGACATGAGTGGACCTACAGGTGTGAACTTTCTGGGGTCCTGAGTGAGAGGACTGCCCTAGCTAGAGACCCTGCTCCACCTCTCCTCAGCCCAGGGACCTCACGGCCCTTGCCAACCTAGGCCTACATGCTCTCTCTTCCTTACCCAGTAGGCAGGGGTAGGGGCAGGGATACTTCCTTCAGTCTGTCACCCCTCACTCTGGAAGGTCAAGGAATTGGATACATGGGTTCCAGCTCTTCCCTTCATGAAAACAACTGAGGTGGCTTGGGAAGGGGCACAGTTCCTAAAGGACCATCCTAGGTGAACTACTTTTCTGACTCTCTCCTTGGTGACAGCCCCAGGTGCCACCCTGAGAAACACTCAGACCCACCCAGAAATGAGCCTCTGGGCTGTTTCCTCAATAAGCTGCATTTCTTTATCATGGACATAGATCATGAAGTTATATGTAATTTGTCAAATTCTGTATTAATAAGATAAATGTGGCATATAGGCAGTGATTTAATTGAAAACTGAAAATTAACAATAACAAAAAAAATAAGTTGCATTTCTTTCTGGGAAAGGCATCCATTCAGACTCTCATTCCAAATGTTCACACAGTGGGTCACTTAATATACAAATGGAATAGCATTGTTAGCTAAAGCCCTAGAGGACACTGAAAACCCTACTCCCAGACCTCCTGTCATGCCTTGGGGCAAAGTGGGACCTCAGCAGAAAATAAGACAGTGGCTGATTTCTTACCAAAGATAGCAGCTTCCCTCCGGCTATAGCGATGGCAGACTCCAGGGCCCCTGTGGTGGAGAAAGTCCAGCAACTGCCGCAGCCACCCTAGAAAGGTGGAGGCAGGGGAGTCAGTAACTGGGACACAGGGGACAGTCGCTGCCTTTTGACTTCCTCTACTGATCTTTCAAGAATCCCCAAGGTTCCCAAATGCCTTTAGGGTTGACAAAGCCTGGCTTTCAACTGGTCCACAAAGATGCTTATAAGGCCTGAAGGGCGGACATCCTTCTCTCCATGTCACAGATGAGGCAACTGAGGCTTGCACGAGAGCAGGAGCAGCCTGAGCGGCACCAGAGGATTCCCAATCCTGGCCTCTTGTCAACCAACCCCCACTATCCTGTGAGGTCCTGGAGCCCCTCCCAACCCCACTCTGTGGTCTTCTAACTCTCCCATGTCTGCATCTTTTTTCTGATCCCTCTTCTCCCCACTGTTTCTCAGCCAAAGGATTCAGCAAAGTTCTGTCTCTAGAACCTTGTCTCTCACCTCTTCATCACCAATCTCACTTCCACCCATAACTGTTAAACTATCACTCCCGCAGACTCTAGCCTCAGCCTTGACCTCCACCCAGGCCCATCTAACTGACTCCCAGACAGACCCCACCTAGGTGCCTCTGACAACTCAGACCCTGCTGGTCTACCCCATCCATCCATCTCACAATCTTCTGCCACAGTTACTGCCACTGCCCAGCCTCCTGACTCAGGGCACCTCCAGACAACCTGAGGGTTAGGAATTGGGGTAGGAGCCTGACTGCCTGGTTCAAATCATAGCTCCGCCACATGCCAACTGTGTTAATGGGGCCTCTCTAAACCCCAGTTTCATCATTTGTAAAAGTGGAATGACAACAGAGCTTACCCTAGGGGGCAGTTAGGAGAATCAGATAAGCTCATGCCTTTCAAGCAGTTAGCTTAGTGGGCTCAATAACGTTAGTTGGGATTATTTTTCTCTCAGGTCTTCAACCTTAAAAGCCACATCTTTGTCTCCCTTCACTGGCTCAATCCTCCACACTCTACCTCTGAAATGGCTTTTAAATCTGCCCCCTTCCTGTTCATTTCATTGCCCTAGTTTAGTCTCTCTAAACTAGGCCCTTCACCTTGGCTTCTCCTTCCTGTGTCTTCCCCTCGAATCTTTCCCTGCTGAGGAAGACCTTGGTCACAAGTTTTCCAAGACTGTCAAGGTGGTGGTCCTGGCCTCGACAGTTGTGACCATATATTACTGAGGGAGGCAGAGCAGGCTGAGCCTTGGGCACAGGCTTGGAGCAGAGACTTATTTTTTAACCTCTAATGTTTTATTTCATTTTTTTTAAAAAATGTGAATCACATATGGCAAAATGTTAGTATTTATTTAATCAGCAGGCAGTCCATGAAAGTCTGCATATTATTTTCTGACCCTTCTGGTATGAAATATAATAGATTATAAGATATACTAAGCTTATCAGGGAGACCTGGTTTTGAGTTCCCAGTTACTTGCTTGCTTTGGACTTTGGCCAAAGCCACCTTCCCTCTCAGTTTCCTCTTCTGTAAAGTGAGGAACCCACAAAGGGCTGCTGAGCTAATAATGTCAGTTACTCTCATTGCCATCTACAACCACAGTGGCGACAGACTAGGAGATTAGCCAACTCATTCCCACCCCCTTAGCTCAGGTCCTGTCAGATGGCCCAGCAATAGTTAAGATGAGGACGTGGAAAATCCCTGACAGGCTTCCTCTTCCCACTGGCCTAATATTGACCAGGTTTAAATGTCCACACTTAATGTTTGTTGCCTTGGATTGTCATGTGATTCTCAGATGGTCCAAAAACTGACTTCTTTCTACCACATCTACAGCTGGGAGTGGACATTCGTTTTGGTTCCAGGAGTTAAATGTCTAGAAAATTTGGCAGACTCTGTGAACACAGTGAGCTTGGAGGATCTGAAACTGTGTCACGTGACTTTCAGGAAAGTAAAGAAAGATTCCTCTGGGTGAGTTTCTGTGAAAAGCAAGTGTTTCTAGGAGGGAAATGTTAACCGTTTGCTTTCTGGAACTGAGAGGTCAGCATCTTTCTGAAGGAGGCCACTTCCAGAGGAGACAGCAGGAAGGAGGGCCATGAGTCTTCTGAACTTGCTGGAACCCTCCAACAAGGGAACAAGTCCTCAGTTCTCAAGAGTAAGCAAGGAAACACCGTCACTCCCCATGTCAACTCCACTGTGAAGGGAGTGCTCTTCCCCGGAGGCTTTGGTGCCCTGGGGAGTAGATGGAGCACAACAGTGGTCATGGTGGCAGTGGGGAGACACATGCGTGGTAGGGATGTGCCCTGATGTCCAATTTCTGAAGGGTTGTTGTTGTTGTTGTTTTGTGCCGTCGAGTCGGCCCCGACTCATAGCGACCCCTCCTTGGGTTTCCGAGGCAGTATCACTACGGAAGTAGGATTGCCCAACCTTCCTTCCGAGGAGTGGCTGGTGGGTTTGAACCGCCAGCCGTCTGGTTAGCAGGCAAGTGACTTAGCCGCTATGCTACCAGAGCTCTGAAGGGTACAGGGAACATAATGTTGAGACTGCAATGAGAATTGAGGGGTGGTGAACTTTAGCCCAATAAAGATAAGAAGGCTGGTGACAGGAGGAGGAAAATACAGTTGGGGATATGCTTCAGGTGGTTGTGTTTCTTTTGAGTTTTCCTTTCTGGTATTTTGTCTGAGAATATGGCTATTTTGGGGGGAAGGGTGGAGATGGCTACACATACCTGATTTTTCACTGGTGTGACAAAATGTCCCTTTTCCCGCCAGTCCACAGACGGTGGGTAGGGACCAGTCCCCCGAAGGTAGTTACTTTTGGTGGCTGAGCAATTCTGAAACAACCAAATATGTCTTTTCAGGGAAAACAAACAAACATTTTTGACAAAAAGTAAAAAACATGTAATTAAAATGGAATTACCAATCAGGAACAGCAACAAAAAGTAAAGTAAAAAAAAAAAAAATAGTCATCAAGAAAGAGAATGACAAAGATTGCAGGTATCAGAACCACCCCGTACTAGTCCCAGATGTTGAATGATCTGTCCCCTGGAAAGCCCCGATCAGGGAAGTTAGGGTAGAAAGATTTAGCAGATAAAATGCAGATACCCAGTGTCTCAGTCTTCTGGTACTGCTTGCTATGGACTGAACTCTGTCTCCCCAAAATATGTGTTGTAACTCCCAACCTCTATGCCTGTGGTTATAATTCTATTTGGGAATGGGTTG
This sequence comes from Orycteropus afer afer, assembly GCF_000298275.1. Classification (NCBI taxonomy): domain Eukaryota; kingdom Metazoa; phylum Chordata; class Mammalia; order Tubulidentata; family Orycteropodidae; genus Orycteropus; species Orycteropus afer. The sequence continues at coordinate 2,162,155 of NW_006921900.1, read as the reverse complement.
TATTGGTCATGTTATTGTAGGAGGATTAGTGTAGGGTGTGTCTTGAATCAATCTCTTTTGAGATATAAAAGAGATTAAACTCAAGCTAGCAAGCAGAGATCAGGGAAGAGAGATGGAACTGGATCTGGCTGGAGGTTAGAGCAAACTTATTCCAAAGGTTTGAGTGAAAAGATTCAGATTTGATGACAGTGGACAACACCTACCTGAGGCTCTGACCAAAGGTATTTTCGTTTTATTTCAGCAAAGGTCATGTCTGAAAATTGGTTCAGTGCCACTGAAGAGAATAAAAACCCCAACCAGGGTTTATAATTAGTTAGTTGAGCTTAGTGCATCACTAGCCACCACATGTTCACCCATGTCCTCTTTGAATTGCTGCAAGTTGGCTCCATTAATTTTTTTAAATATGCCAAGGTCCTATAATTCCAGATTAATTAGGTAGCTGGTAACACTTACTGTGCATCAGCATTGTCTGGGGAGTTTTTAAACAGTAGAGGTGTCTGGGCTGCACCCTACAGGTGTGACAGAGTCTGAGGTGGGACTTGGGCACCCATGTTTTCAGAAGCCCTGCTGGTGAGTCTAATGAACATTCAAGTGGGGAACCACTATGCCTGTGCCAAGTGCTTTCCCACCTGTTACCCCATTGAGTCTTCATAACAACTCAGTGAAAGGAGCATTATCTTCTCCACTTTACAGCTGAGGAAAACTTCAGGTGTAATAACTACCCTAAGATCACAGAAAGAAGCCCTGGTGGCACAGGGGTTAAGCACTCAACTGCTAACCAAAAGGTTGGCAGTTTGAACCCATTAGCCATTCCACAGGAGAAAAGACCTGATGATCTGATCCTGTAAAGATTACAGCCCAGAAAACTGCTCCTAGTGGGGCATTCTGCTTTATCAATTAGGGTTTGCTATGAGTTGGAATTGACTCCATGGCACACAGCAACAACTAGGTCAGACAGCTAACATGGGCAGAAACGAAATTCAAACCCAGGTTTCTTCCCAGTTTATGCTTGTGGTCCATATTACCAACTTAGGTGCCACTGCCACCATTTCTCAGAGTTCTCAGTGAAAATTTTGGAGGGGTGTGTGTGTTTTTCTAGTGAAGGGAACCTAAGCTGCTCATGAACTCAGCAGCCCAAGGGCAGAACCCAGCATGTAGGCTCTACCCTTAAATGACAGGAACAGGGCAGAGGTTTCTATAGTTTTGTAAACCTTACAAGCACCAGGAAGTGTATCAGTGTTGACCCACATTGACAATCCAGTGTTACACATCAAACAGTAACAGCCAGAATTTAAGGTCAGACGATTACAGCTGCAGAGCCTGGGTTTCTGCCCACCCCCTACCCAAAAGCCCCCAGTGGACCCTTTAATCAACTGATTTCTTTCCAGATCTGAGCTGCTCCCTCCTCCCAAGGTCCCAAGAAGCCTGGAGGAAAGGCACCAGTACTTTTGAATGTGTGGTTCTTAGCGTTGTGGGCATTTATCTTCCTCCAGTTGCTGACAAAGGTCTGTTGCCTTTTGTGGTACTCTTCTGAGCTGTATTTCTTTTGGTGCTAAAACAGAACACATCAGCAATAAGTCACAGAAACAGGATGCAGCTCACAAAGGGAGGCTTTTCTGGTTTATAAGAGGAGGAATGGGGATTTTCTTTCTGCCATGATCTCAGGCCATGTCTGTGTGACTGGGTGGGACAAGGTCCTGGTCTCTGCTGTTAAGGGCAAAACAAGCTTCTGCCTCTAGGGACCTGTGGCCTGTGGCTGCCTGGAAGTCAGGTGACAGTCTGAGGGGCCCTGGTGAAGGGACTTGCCAAGTGCCCAGCTCTCGGGCCAAGTGTATGGCAAAAATCACACCATTTTTCGGAAGTGCAGGTATTAGTGAACTCTAATCTAACTTGCAACCAGCACACAATGTGATTTGAAAACAAAATAAGGAAACAAATTCCAACGTTTGAAAGACTGCCAGCCAACTTTCATATATGTCACTGGGAATAATGTTTGGGAAGAGTTCATTTCTTTCCCAGTGTTTGGTCAATTCCCAGGGCCAAAAGACCCAGGGGAGTGAGGTAGAAAAATCCCTTTACTTACTCAAATCTAGTTAAATTTGATAACAGGAAACTTGTGAAATGTAAAACTTCAAAAGGAAGTTGGAACTGACCTTCTCCATCCATGATTTAAAATGAAACTTCTCTGCAAGAAGATGAAACAATAATTAGGTTGTGCAACTGCCAGTAAAGTCTATAGGGAAATAGGGCACTTCAGACCTGATTTGCATTTTGCGTAACCCAGCTAAATTCAGCACACCAAAAACGGTGGGGCTGTTCACTGTTGTTTACAAAAATGAACTCACACTCTTTCTTTTATATCCCCAATTATTATTATTATTACTTTAAATTTTAGTTGTGATGTGGGTGAAAGTTTACAGGGCAAATTCATTTTCCATTCAATAGTTCATACACATTTTGATTCATGTCACTGATTGCAGTTCTCACAATGTAATAGCCGTTATACCCCAAATTAATTGTGAAAAACAATATACCATTCAGAGTTTCTGGTTGGCACAGTTAACACACTAGGCTGCTAACCAAAAGGTTGGTGGTTTGAGTCCACCCAGAGGTGCCTTGGAAGAAAGACCTGGCAATCTACTTCTGAAAAACCAGCCACTGACAACCTATGGATCCCAGTTCTACTCCGACACACATGGGGTCACCATTAGTTACGATCATCTCACAACAACTTTTTTTTTTTTTTTTAAATAAAATTAACCTATGGTATTATAAATCAGGGCAGCAGTTATCCTTAATGATGCCAAAGAGGGGTCTCCTGGGGTGCTGGCAATGTTCTATTTCTTCATCTGGGCACTGGTTATGGGAGTGTGTTTAGATTGTGAAAGTTCATCGAAATGCATGCTTATGATTTGAACATTTTTCTGTATGATGTTGTATTTCAATAAGATATTAATAAATCTATCTACCCCAGAAGTAAGCAAACTTTTTTCTTAAAAGGACAGTAAATCTTTCAGGTTTTACAGCTCATTCAGTTTCTGTCATAAGCATTCAGCTTGCCACTGTAGTGCGAAAGCAGTCACAGACAATGCAGAAAACAAACAGTGTGACTGTGTTCCAAGAAAATGCTATTTAAAAAATACAGGGTGACTGGGCGTTTGCAGCCCCTGATATAGTTTTCAGTTATCTAAAATTTTCACTTTATATTTAAATACCTATAAACAATGCATTCCAGCTTATTGCAAATATTCACAATATATACAACTGACAATAATACATTTAAAAATAAGACTGTTACATCATTTTATTAAAGGTAGCCAACGGACTGTAGAAAGGGCAAATGTTTTGTTACCTACATACTAGACAGACACACACAAAAGCTAGCCAATGGAATCTAAATGTTCTCATGATTTGGTAACCACCACCAAACATAAACATCTTCTTCATTAAATGTTGGATATTTTACATTGTTTCTTTTTCTCCTTGAACTCGAACTTCACCCTCACCTCACAGAATTTTATCTGAAAGGAGTATATATTTTACACTAGATCTCCCTAATATACTTTTCTACAACAGCAACAGCAAAACGTCTAAATTTAGATTATTTTTATTTTTTGTGACCTATTAAGTTTCTGTATATTACCAGAAAAAAGTTTTTCTGACTTGAGCAATCATAATGATAATATCAATAGACCAAGATATTTAAAATATACTATATAGTATAACAGGAAGCCTGGTGGTACAACAGTTAAGTGCTTGACTGCTAACCTAAAGGTTGGCAGTTTGAGCCCACCAGCTGCTTTGTGGGAGAAAGATGAGGCAATCTGCTTCTGTAAAGATGACAACCTTGAAAACCCTGTGGGGACAGTTCTACTTTGTCCGATAAGGTCACTGAGTCAGAATCAATTCGACAGCAATGAGTTTATCTTTTTTCAAAATATATATATATTATAAAAAATAATCAACCAAAAAAAAAAAAAAAAAAAAAACCAAACCCATTGCCATTGAGTCAATTCTGACCATAGTGACCCCCACTGGGTTTCCAAGGCAATAAATCTTTACAAAAGTAGATAGCTTCATCTTTCTTCTGCAGAGCGCCTGGTGAGTTTGAACTGCCAACCTTCTGGTTAGCAGTCAAATGCCTTAGGCACTGCGGTACCAGATTTCCTTATGGAAAATAATTAGTAGGCATAAAAAGTAAAATTGCATTGGAAACACATCTCTTAATGAGATAAATGTATTCATGGGTGAATATTACCTATTGCTTAAATGCGACAGGATTTAGCATTCATTTTGGTCAGGTGCCTTTCATATTTCTGATGCCTCAGAATGTCATTCTGTGCTTCATCTGGTGTCCCTGTGGATTTGCGCCTGGGGACAAGCGCCCCCTTCTGCCTCCCCTTGCTACACCTCTGGAGCAGGGGTCAGCAAACCATAGCCTGAGAACTAAGAATGGCTTTTACACTTTTAAATAGTTGGGGTGGGGTGGGGGTGAAATCAAAAGAAGAATATCTTGTGACACATGAAAATGAAATGAATTTCAAATTTCAGTGTTCATAAATAAATGTTTAATGGCATATAACCATACATTCCTTTACATACCATCTATGGTTACTTCCTGATACAGAGTTGAGTAGCTGTCACAGTCTGTATGGCCCACAAAGCTTAAAATATTTACCATTTGGCCTTTTATAGAAAAGGACTGCTGACCCCTACCTTAGAGTTCAAGAAGCTCTGGAGATGTAGTAGTTAAGGCATTTGGTTGCTAACCAAAAGGTTGGTGGTTTGAACCCACGAGTCATTCCATGGAAGAAAGATGAGGCAGTCTGTGTCAGTAAAGATTTACAGCCTTGGAAACCCAGTGGGGGTTACTATGAGAAGGAACTGACTAGATGGCAGTGAGTTTGATTTTTTTTTTTTTTTGGTACTGTAAAGTTAAGGAGCTCTGATGGTGCAGTGCCTAAGACATTTGTCCGCTAACCAGAAGGTTGGTGGTTCAAACCCATCAGCCACTCTGTGAAAGGAAGACCGGACAATCTACTTTGGTAAAGATTTACCACCTTGCAAACCCAATGGGGGTCGGTATGAGTCAGAATCGACTTGACGGCGGTGATTTTTTTTTTTTTTTTTTTAAAGTTAAGGCAACTTTTCAGCTCCAGCTTTTCTTGATGCCAGCAGCACTGTCAGAGTAAAGCAAAGCTCTTGCTTGGGTACAGCTAAGTTGTGCTTTGCTGGGCTACTAACCATGGTTTGAACCCACTCAGAGGTACATTGGAAGAAAAGCCTGGTGATCTGTTTCCAAAAGGTCACAGCCATGAAAACCCTACAGAGCACAGTTCTACTGTGATACACATGGAGTAGCCATGAGATGGAATCAACTAGACAGCAACTAGTTGGGCTGACCTAGAGTGGAAGTCTTTTGTGGCTTCAAGGCTTGATTGGAGGCTTTATTTCATAAGGGTGGGAGGGATGAGGCTAGTAAAAATTCAGCCCCTGACTTTTGCCCCAGCCCCAGGCTGTTCCTTCTCTGTCCCCAGGGTGAGGGAGGTGGGCTTTGAAAGCTCAGAGCCTATGGGTTGTGGGTTATGGGCTGGGGCTGGGGCAACAGGGAAGGAGGGAGGCTGGAAAAGTAGGCTCTTGGCCTCCATCCTGGGGAGCTTTTGGAAGCCCAGCACAGCAGAGGGTGCAAGCAAGCACAATAAGAAGCTGGACCAGTCACAGCCTATTGGCCTGGGTGGGGGAGTCCTGTGGCTTTCCTGACACTAGGGGTCCTTGGAGCACACTCAGTTGTCCGGGGCTGTTGGTCTAACAGCTTTCCAGGCCAACAGGAGTCACTCCTCCAAACAGGGCGTGGAACTTACTCACAGATGAACTCTCAAAGGGACTTAAGGGGGATCCTCTATGTGCTAAGTCCCCAGGGATGCTGATAAAAAATAACAGTCTGGAAAGTCCCTGCTCGCCTCTGGTGAGAACAGATTAAGGTCCTCTATGTCACAAATTGGGAGACAAAAAGGGCGCGGGCTTCTTTGGTATTCTAGGCTCTGGAGGCACCTGGGCAAGTGGAACACTAGAAACCCAGCCTACCGCCTCTGGCCTGCAAGACACCCGCCCTCCAGTCTCCCGGCATGAAACCCCTTCCCATTCTAATCCGCTGAGCCCTTGCCTCGGACTGGGACACGCCCTGCCCCCGTCCCTCCCAAGCTCAGTGCCCCCATCTCCCCCAAGTTATCCGGAGTCTCGAGCCTCGGACCTGCGCGGACCCTTTTCCGAAGCTTCCCAGGAGCTCGGCCAGCGGCTCTGAACCCCCCTTTCCGTACCGTAGGCACTCACGGACAAGGCGGCGGCGTCGCAGGCGGGAGTCCCCAGGAGCCAAGCCCCAGCGCAGAGAACGGGCAGGACAGCCCACATCGCGGCTGCCGCTGTAGCTCGAGAGGTGCACTGGCTCGGAGCGCGGGCGGAGGGGTCGGTCCAAAGTAGCAACCCGGGTCAGGAGGCAGGAGGCGGGGCGAGACGGCGGGGCGGGGCGGCCGTCTGGCATCGAACCGCCCAGCGTCCTAGACCGCTCGCCCCAGGGCCCTAGCATCACAGGACAAGACTTCGGGTCGTTTGAAGGGCAGCAACTCGGACCCGCCTTGTCTGTGCCGCCTCCTCCTTGCCACCTTCCCAACGGTGTTCTTGCTGCCCTGGTCACAGCACTCCCCTTCTCCTACTCTGGAAGGAAGAAGACGTTTGGGTCCCCCGAGTCTGGGGGAGTCCCAGCTCTGCTGCCACTGGCTGGTCCTGACAGAGGAGGGTGGAGAGGGAGGAAGTCGCAGCCTGACCACTCCCTGCTTGTATCTACCCTCGGAGCCCCGGAGTCCCTGCCTGCCCCCACTTCCAGATCCCTCATCTTCTTGCCTCTTCTTATCCCCAGAGACCCCTCTTCCTGTCTGCTCTCACCGCTGGACCCTCCATCTCCTTGCCTGTCTCCATGCCCAGAACCCCAGTCTCACTCCCTGTCTCTATCCCTGGAACCCCTATCTCCCTGTCCCCACTAACTCCTTCCCCTGGTAGTCCCTTCTGCTTTGGGATGAATTACAGCTAGAGAAACTAGAATGCTCAAGTTTGAGTTGTCCGCCCTACCCCCACCCCAACAGGCATTTTAGTCTTTCTGTTAAGCTACACTAGCACCTCCAGGACCATTTTCTCTATTTTGCAGATCTAAAGAAAGGAGAAAGGTGAGATGATAGGGTCTGAGTGTGAGAAAAACAACATTTCAAATGAAGGAAAAAAAAATATTCTGTGACTGCATTTGAGTCCCCAGTGGTGGGGCTGGGTCCTTTACATACATTATCGCCCTGCAAGGTGGTGTGCTGTTGTACCCCCTTTTACAGGTGGGGAAACTGAGGCTTCAAGAGTTAATGGTAACTTTCTCAGTAAATGTGAGGAGGGGGTCTGAACTCAGATTTGACCTACTCCAGTACTTGTTCTGCTTTATTGCAGCCCCAGGCATCTTGGTGTGGTCACAGCAGACCCAAGGCATTCAGGTCAGAATCCTGACCTCTCTCAAGGCCTCCTTCAGACCTGTGTTTTTCCTTCGCAGAATTTCTCAGCCCAGGGTCTGTCTTGAAGGCATCTAGGGGAATAGATTCCTGGAGTGCTCTCTTGGGATTTGACCTAGAGGGTCTGAGTGGTGCTGTTGGAGTTGATTCTGACTCATAGCAGTCCATGCAATAGGGTTTTCTTGACAGCAGTCTTTACTGAAGCTGCATGGTGGGTTCGAACTGGAAACCCACCTTTCCATTTAGCAGCCGAACACTTAACCACTGCGCCACCAGGCTTCCTCAGTGAGTGTGGGTAGGGTTCAGGAATCTGCACTTAAAGATCCTCTGTGTATTCTCTTGTGCATGCAGTGCAGCCTGTGGGTGCTGGATCTGCCCAGGAACCAGAAGTTGGCTCCAGCCGATACTATTTTAGAATCAAGCAGATCTTTGTCAGTTTATGAAACTGCCCCTGTTTGGGTGCCCCTCTGCATATGACCATTTCATCTGTCTTTGAAGCTCATGTCTCAGAAAAGACTCTGCGTGGCTGTTATTTGGAAAGTAAATCACTGGCTGTGGGATAAATGTTTTCTCCTTTTCCAAGTGTCTTACACTTCAGACACTCTACTGTCACTTTTCTCTGCTCATCTCAGTTGCCTTGAGAGCAGCAGGACTAAAGGCATTGACTATTAGACCTCAGACCCCTGACTTGGCCCCCTGTGCTAGATCCAGTGATCTCTTTCATGGCTCATTCCAGAGGGCCTGAGATGGGCTGGTGAGGTGGGGAGGGCGCTGATCTGGTCAGTAGGAGACCATGTCTGGTTCAAGTCCTGCCACAGATCCACTGTGTGACCTGGGCAAGGGGCAAGTGTGTCTTGCCCCTTTTGGGTCTCAATTTCCTCATTTAAAATGGGGGTAAGTGTCCCCGCCTTCCAGAGTAGTTAAATATAGCTAAATAAATCACTATTACAATGCCCTTGGAGATGGACATTTTACCTATAACTGTATTTAAACACAACCAGAAGGTTTAAATACAGTTATAGATAAATGCCCACCTCCAATGGTGCTGTAATAGTGATTTCACCCCAAATGTAGGCTTCTCCAAAGTTCGGTCTTGTGCTCTCTGCTCTTTGCCACTTACACTCATGGTGGTGAGTTTGTTTATACCCCTTTGGCTCCAACTGGACATTACTCCTTGAGGGTTTCTTCTCCATAGTTCTGGGCTTTGGTGCTTCCACAGGGGAGAGACTGAGGACTGGTGCTGGCAGCAGAACCCAGGTTGTGCCAGATATAGAGGGAAGAACTCTTAAGATTCCTGTCCCCTCGTTATTTAGTCAAACACAAATCCAGGTACTGGTGTGAAAGCATTTTGCAGATGGAAGTAAGATTTTGAAACAGATGACTTTAAAATAAGATAACCTTGGGTTATCTGAGGGGTCCAATGTAATCACCAGAAAACCAAGCCAAACCCATTGCCATCATTGGCACTTGATTCTGACTCATGGTATCCCTATAGGACAGAATAGAACTGCCCCGTAGGGTTTCCATGGCTATAATCTTTACAGAAGCTGACTATCACATCTTTCTCCTGTGGAACAGGTGGTAGATTTGAACTACTGACCTTTCTGTTAGCAACTGAGCACTCAATCACTCCACCACCTGACTCCTTAATGTAAACACCCCAAACCCAAACAAAACCCACTGCTGTAGAGTTGATTCTGACTGATAGCGACTGTAGGCCAAAGTAGAACTGCCCCATACGGTTTATAAGGCCTTAATCTTTACTGAAGCAGATTGCCACATTTTTCTCTTGTGGAAGGTGTGATAGGTTTGAACCACTGACATTTAGGTTAGCAGCTGAGCACATTAATGTTCCCTAATGTAGTCATATGAGCCCTTAAAATCAGAAGAGGAAGGTGAAGACTCAGTCAGAGATGTGGCTGAAGGGGAAGTCATAGAGTGATGAGGAAGAAGGAGAGGTCAGAGAGATTCAAAGGACTCAAGCCACCATTGCTGGATTTGAAGGACGCTATGAGCCACTCCTCGGAAGGAAGGTTGGGCAATCCTACTTCTGTAGTGATACTGCCTCGGAAACCCAAGGAGGGGTCGCTATGAGTCAGGGCTGACTCCACGGCAAATAACAACAACAACAACAATGAGTCAAGAAATGTGGAAGGCCTCTAGAAGCTTGGAATGACTTCAGCCGATAGCTAGCAAGGAAATGGGGACCATTTCTACAGCTGCATACAACTGGATTCTCTAACAACCTGAGTTGTTAGAGACGAACACCTTGATTTTGGCCTTGTGAGACCTGGAGCAGAGGAGTCAGCCAAGTCTACTTGGCTTTATAGAATAGTGAAATAATAAATTTGTGTTGCTTTAAACATCTACATTTGTGGTAATTCATTACATAACAATAGAAAACTAATATACAGAAGGTATGAGATGCCCAGCCTGGCAGATGCCTTTGTGACAGAAGGTTGGATGTGATCGAAGGCTCTGTTGAACATGTACTTCTAGAGCCTGGGTGGTTAAGAGAAGAGAACAGAGCTCAACCTCCATGCTCAGAAGTCATTACCCGCTGTAGAGATGTATTAGACCCAGTTTCAAATGTTTTACATGAGTAAATTGTTAACCCTCACTGTTCAACGCCGTTGTGTAGATGAGATGTCTGAGGCACTTAAGTAACTTGTCTAAGGTCATATGGCTAATAAATAAGAGAGCTGGGATTTTAACCCCTGGCTACTGAGTGCAGAGTTCTACTCCAAAAACATGGACTTCTGCCCCCAGGGGAGATGATGCATGAAGGTGAGCACAGAGGCCTGCTTGCATTTATAACCTTCCTGGCCTTGGAATTCTATGGTCCCTCAGCAAGCGTCAAGAACTCAGTCCACCACAGTTCCTAAATTCACAGACAAAGCCTGCATGTGAATGCCTTAATCACTGCCACTGTAGTGATTTGTTAATTACTTAATCAAACCAACCAAACCCACTGCTATGGAGTTGATTCTGGCTCATAGCAACCCTGTAGGACAGAGTAAAACTGTCCCCTTGTTGTTGTTGTTTGCCATCGAGTCGGCCTGACTCATAGTGACCCCTCCTTGGGTTTCCGAGGCAGTATCACTTCGGAAGTAGGATTGCCCAACCTTCCTTCCGAGGAGTGGCTGGTGGGTTTGAACCGCCAGCCTTCTGATTAGCAGTCAAGTGCCTTAGGCACTATGCTACCAGAGCTCCCAAACTGTCCCCTAGGATTTCTAAAAGTATAAAGCTTTCAGAAAGCAGAGTGCCACATCTTTCTCCTGTGGAGTGGCTGGAGGGTTCAAACTGCCAATCTTTTGGTTAGCAGCTGAACTCTCTAACTACTGCACCACCAGGGGTCCTCCAATTGTTAATTACCCCACGTCTATTTATCCATTTTCTTCAGGCCAAATCTGCTGCTCTCCCAACACCACACGCCCCTACCACCATATTCCCATCACACCTCTGTCCACCTCCCCTGCTGTTAACTACAGGATGAACTGGTTTTTCAGACCATCAGTCAGAGTCAACATCTTAGCAGACAAGCTAGGCCTCTCACCACATTTATTTCTGCACTCAATTTCTAGCTTCTCATAATAATTGCAATAAAAATAACAATGTAACATATATTAATAATTCTTATAACACATAATAATTTACGTGGATTTTATTATTTATTGCTCTTAACAAGCCTGTGAAGATTCTTATGAACATATGCATACCCACTTTCCAGATGAAGGAATTGAGACTTAAAAAAGGTAAGTAGGCCTGCTGGTAAATGGTGGAGGTCTTTCCACACCTTGTGGTGATTGTATATAGTGGGCAGGTAGAGGCTTGATTAAGTGGTCGAGTGGATGGCTGTCTGTTGGGATGCATGTATGGATGAAAGTATGAATGAATGGATAGAAGGAGGGATGGATAGGTAGGTGGAAAATTGCTTTATGGCTGAAGAGTTAAATGGCTGATTGATGGAAAGATGGATGGAGGGGTGGAAGGATGCAAGGATGAATGGGAGCATGGGTGGGTGGGTGTATGGGTAATAGAAAAATGGATGGATGGACAAATGGAGGGGTGGATGGGTGAGTGGAAAGATGAACAGATGTGTGAGTGTATGGGTAGATGGATAGGTGGGTGGAAAGAAGGATGGTTAGATGTTGAGTGAGAAATTAATGTAGGCAAGTGTAAGTCTACATCAAGGAAGTTCAGCTACTGAAGCAACATTAGTTGTAGTGCAATGTGGACTTGGCCCTCTTGTTAGTTGACCAAGAGAACATCCTGCAGAGCCACAATGGTTATCTCCCTTGTTGTAGGCCAGAGAAATCAGACTTGAAAAATGTCCTCTGACTGCAAGAAGGCATTATTTGTCCCTAGGGAAGTCAGGGAACATGGAGAACACTGCCTCCTTGGACAAGTTCGTAGTTGAGAAAATGTGGAGGCTTATAGAGAAGTCAACACTGGTGCTCCACCACAGGTCACAGACTAAGATGTGATGAGTGAGGCCAAATTGTGCAAGTGCAGGGTAGGATCCTGTCTTTATTTAAACTTTGATATTTTGCTCATCATGGATTTTTGTTTTGTTTTGTTTTGCATTAATTTTAGATTTTGATAAAATACTGCTTAACCTGATTACAGAGATTTTTTGTACCTAAGTTGTGTACCTAATTTCTTGGATCCTAGTCTGGGTCCTATGATGGCGCACTAACTTCTGGACATTTCTGCAAATCCCCATACCTCTCTGCAGTGGGACCCGTGGTGGTTATGTTTGTGTGTCAACTTGGCTGGGCCTGGTTGAGTGGCTGGCAGCTGAATGTAGTCATTCCCTGTGGTGAGACTGGTAATTAACTCCATGGTGGAATCTACCAGAGCAGCTGAGTAGCTGCTTTAGGGATGTGGCCTGCTTTCTGTATACAAGAAACAGCTTTGGGAATGGTCTCTAGCACATGGCACACTTGAACCCTGCATGTAGCCGTGTCATTGTTCAGCAGCCTGCCATGCTTTGCTGACCTTGGGACTTTCAATGAACTTGAGTTAATGGCCTGCCGTGTGGTTTGGTAACATCGGGACTGTGCCATTTTATTTGTTGACCTTGGGCTTGTTAGCCTCAGCAGCCAGTAGCTGCCTGAGTGAAGAGATGCCTGTAGCTTCAGTGGGCTGGGAACAAGAGGCAGAGCTGAAGCCCAAGGTTGAGGGGCTTTCACACAGTCACTAGATAGAGCCTGGCACTTTGAACTTGGACTTCTAGCCTCCCAAACTGTAAGAGAATAAACCCCTGTTTGTTTAAACCATCCCATTTGTGGTATATTCCTGTCAGAGTAGCACTAGGTAACCAGAACAGGAGCTTATCCCAGCTGAGATGACCTTACTCTTGCATCTGGGGGAGGCTGAAGTTCAGAACATGCCTGCCTTCAGTTGTTCCCTGTCCACAGCCTTCTTTAGTCTCTTGTTCACAAATTATCACAACCTACACTCCTTTGTCTGATATTTAAGACCCTCAATGATATATTCCTGTCCTACTTGTCAATGTCTGCCATCAGCCCACCAGTCTGCTCCCTGTCCTCTGCACAGCCCTGCCATCATTCCTTTATTCTTGCTGCATCCTCCTCAGGCACGGTCTTCCCACCCTAATTCCAGTTGCCGCCTACTAGCATCTCTCCTCCATGAAACTTCCTCTTCCTGAACTCCTGAATGAGTAACCAGTACCACACACGATTATGCTTAAGCCTTTACCACTTTGGAGGGTTCCCTGCAAAGCTGACTGATTTTCAACCATTTTGTACACATTCAGTGTTAGCTTTGAGTCACAGGGCCTGTGCTATACTGAGTGGTTAAATATTTTGAAAATCAAACCTGGTTTCCTGTATCTTGGCCTCATCAGTGAAATAGAGGCAAACACAACGTCATAGTAGTAGTGGTTATTGTTGTTAGTTCCTGGTGAGTCAATTCCAACTCAGGGCAACCCACTATATGAAGAGTAGAATGGTTCCATAGGGTTTTCAAGGCTGGACCTTTTGAAAGGAGATTGCCAGGGCTTTCTTCCGAGGTGCCTCTGGGTGAGTTCAAACTGCCAATCTTTCAGCTAACAGTTGAGCACTTAACCACTGTGCCACCCATGGACTCTGTAGTAGCAGTCATTGTTATTATTTATTCTGAGTCAGATTCTGTGACACTGAAAGCTATGTTTGAAGGGCTTCAGGTCCTGGGTGAGAGATGTTTGGAGGTCTGCTTTGAGAGACTTGCAGATGTCTTTTGCTTCAGGGAAGCAAAAATGTGGGTGGGGGAGGTTTGCCAGTAAGAGGTTTTGGCAGGAAAAAAGGAAAAGAAAGCAGTAGCTGGGGCTGCGGGAAGGCGCCGGACCTGAAGGAGTCAGTGACTGCTGAGGATCAGCAAGTTTGCTTGGACCCTGTCCCATTTGAGCAGAACATTCCAGACTTCCCTTCCTACCAATAAGAAATGAGCCTTGAGCACTTCAGCGCCCTGAGTCACTTGGTCTGAGTGTGGGTAATAATTGCACAGTAAACACACATCATTGCATGTGCTGTGATAAAGGCTGATAATGGGTTGACTGAATTAAAATGGAATCAGGTAGGGCACAAGGGAAACCCTCACTATTTCATCACCAAACTACTGGAGGACTTGGGGGCCAGGTACTCAGGGACTCCTGTTAGGCCCTGCCCATCCCTCTGGCCCCACTTACCTGCCCACTGCCTAGTCCTTTCTCTACCTGGCCCCCTCACCATATCTCTATTCAGCCCAACTCTCAGACACTTCCTTATCTGGAACACTCCTGCCTCTCCTTGTCTTTCAGCCAGAAACTAAGAGTTTCTATTCTTCTGAGGCCCATTTTGAGACACTTCCTCTGAGACTCTCTCCCTAACCAGTCCCCCCTTTTCAGTGGCTCTGTTTTGAGTCTGCAACTGACTCCTGAGCATCTCCTAGGGTCAGGCATGGGACTGGGGGCTATAGGAGACACCAGCTGAGTCAGGCTGCCTGGCCCATGTGGAATTGTGTGGGAGGGAACCAACACAGGACTGAGAGAGGTACAGGTGAAATCCTAGGCTGGGAAAAATCTAGAAAGGCTTCCTGGAGGGAAAGGCATTTGAAGAAGGTGGGATTTAGAAAGGCAGAAGAAGGGGAGAGAGGATGGTGCTCTAGGTGGAAGGACCAGCATTAACCAAGGCAGGAAGGTGGGAAAGGGCTGTGAACTGGAGAATGTTATTGTTAGTTGCTGTGGAGTTGGCTCTGACTTATGGTGATCCCATGTATAACAGAACAAAGCATTGCCTGGTTTTGCCCCATCTTTGTAATTATTGACATGTTTGAGTTAATTGTTGCTGCCATTGTAGTGCCTTCCAACCAGGGTGCTCATCTTTCAGCACTATATTGGACAATATTCCATTGTGACCAATAGGGCTTTCATTGCTAATTTTTAGAAGTAAATCACCAGGCCTTTCTTCCTAGTCTGTCTTAGTCTGGAAGCTCTGCTGCAACCTGTCTACCATAGGTGATCCTGTTGGTATTTGAAATACCAGTGGCATATCTTCCAGTGTCAGAGCAATACAGAAGTCACTACAGCACAACACACTGACAGGTGGGTGGTGGAAATTGGAGAGTACATAGGCTTTTAGATGAGTGGTCCTGGTACCAGATCTTCCTTTTGACATTTGCTGTGAAACTCTGGGCTGGATACTTGCCATGCCGCAGACTCAGTTTCTCCACCTATAAAATAGGTACAGTGGTGCTTACCATGTTGGAATTTATATGAAGGGACAGGCACGGTGGGTGTTTGTATAAGTTTCTTACTGTTGCTGTAATAAGTTACTCACACACTTAGAGCCTCAAAACAACACAAATTTATTATCTCATTGTTCTGTGGGTCAGAAGTTCAGGTGGCCTCAACTAGTTCCTCTGCTCCAGGTCTCACAAGGCTGCAATCAAGGAGTTGGTTGGCTTGGCTCTCATCTGAAGACTCTGCTTCCAAACTTACTCAAGTTGGTGGTAGAATTCAGTTCCTTGTGGTTGTAGGACTGAGGTCCCCACTTCCTTGCTGGCTGTCAGCCAAGAGCCACCTGCTCCTTAAGGCCACCTGCATTCATTTTCACATTGTTTTCTTCAAGTCAGCAATTGTACATTGGGTCATTCTCATGCTTCACATCTCTCTGACTTCCCCATCTGCTGCATTTCTTCCACCTCCAGCTGGAGAAAGTTCTATACTTTTAAGGATTTATGTAATTAGATTGTGTTTACTTGAATAATCCAGGTTACTCTCCTTATTTTAAAGTCCGTAACCTAATGTCATCTGCAAAGTCCCTTTGCCGTGTAGCATAGCATATACATAGGTGCCAGGGATTAGGGCTTGGACATCTCTGGGGGACCATTCTGTTTACGACAGTGCTGATCAATATATGGTAGAATTAATCATAATCAATAATGCTAACAGCTCATAGTGTGGTCTGGTTGATGTACATGGGATTAGAGGGTGATGAAGCTGAAAAGTTAGGATGTGGCCCTCATCTCTGGGGCTGTAATGATATCTGCTTGGTGAGGTCATTTTATATTCTCCAGTCCAGCACTTCTAAAAGTCACTTGCATATGAATAATCTGGAGATCTTATTATAACACAGACTCTGTTTCAGTAGGTCTGGAGTGAACCCTGAGACTCTGTATGTCTAACAAGATAATAAATGAGATAACAAATTTGTTATCTAAGGCTCTAAGTACATGGTAACTTGTTACGGCAGTAACAAGAAACTAATACAAACACCTATCGTGCCTGTTCCTTCATAGAAATCCCAACATGGTAAGTACCACTGTATCCATTTTACAGGTGATGCTGGTGTTGGTGGTCCAGAAACCATGTTTTGAGTAGACAAGATCTGCTTTATTCATTCAACAAACATCCACTATGGAATTTTACTGTGTACTAGGTCCTGCGATAGGAGATCTGGTAGCGTAGTGCCTAAGGCACTTGACAGCTAACCAGAAGGCTGGTGGTTCAAACCCACCAGCCACTCCTCGAAAGGAAGGTTGGGCAATCTATTTCCATAGTGATACTGCCTCAAAAACCCAAGGAGGTGTCGCTATGAGTCAGGTTCGACTTGATGGCACATAACAATAACAACAGCAGGTCCTGTGATAGGCAGTGATGAATAAAGAGCCATGTTTTTGCTCTCTTGCTGTTTAGACTTCAGTGGAGGAGGATGGGAATGAAGTAACAAATTATGTAATGAGGAGGAATGGGAGACATGAGAATGTATAACAGAGACGCCGTCTAGAAAGACTTATCTGGGGAAGTAGGATCTGAGTTGAGATCTGAAAGATGGGTAAGTATTGCTTCAGAGAAAAAGAGAGAATAGCATGCACAAAGACACTGAGATAGGAAGAAATGTGCTTGGAAATGTAGCAAGAAGGCTAAGGGGTCTGGAGCACAGAAAACAAAGGGGAAGTAAAGTAGCCAGGGGAGAGTTGGTAGAGGGCTTTGGAGGCCACCTTGAGGATTTTGAACTTTATCCTGAGAGCAATGGGATGCCCTTAGAGAGTTTTAAGGAAAAGAGTGAGATTTGTGTTTGAAAAATATCACTTTGGCTATAGTTGGAAAATGGACTTCTTGCTGTTAGCTGCTACTGAGCCAGCCCCTGACTCATAGCAACCTCGTGTAAAATAGGAGTGGACTATTGTGATCCACAGAGTTTCCAATGGCTGATTTTCAGCAGTAGATTCCCTGGCCCTTCTTCTTAATCCAACTCAGTCTAGAAGCTTGGCTGAAATCTGTTTAGCATCATAGCAACTTGCCAGCCTCCACTGACTGATGAGGTGCATTAACTAGGAATTGAACTCAGGTCTCCAGCATGGGAGGTGAGAATTCTACCACTGAACCATCAATGTCTCTTTGGAAAACGGCCTAGGGGGAGGAAAAGTGCCCAAGAGAGAATGCAGAAGGCCTAGATGGGTTGAGAAGACAAGATCACACAAGTCCAGTCAAGGCATGTTGGTTGCTTGGTCTACTAAGACAGCAGTTTTCAAAGAGGTTTATGAGTTTGAAACTATTTACATAATAATATTAAGATCTTATTTGCCTTTTTCATTCTTATTCTCTCATGAGTGTACATTAGAGTTTTCCAGAGGCTGTGTGACATATGATATCACAATAGGTTGAATGTAGAAGAAGATATGGGACTCCAGCTGCTTCTACTAAGCCAGATATTGAAGAGAGTTGCAAAAATATAAAGCAATGCCATTCTTCTCATTAAATTATTTTTTTGTTTTTGAAAATTTGGTTATTTTTCTTTAAAAAAGAGTTTATTTCTGTCAATGCATAATGGATTTATTATTGTTACTTTTAAATGTGTTAATAAATAATGACTTAAAAACTTTCTCAGCTTTTGTTTCAAATACAGTAATTAGTAATACAGGAGTCCCTGAGTGGTGTCAATGGTTAACATCTTGGCTGCTAACAGAAAGGCTGGAGGTTTGAGTCCGTCCAGAGGCCTGGTGATATAGTTCCCCCAAAAATCAGCCATTGAAAACCCTGTGGAGTACAGCTTTACTCTGACACACATGGGGTCAGACTTGATGGTAACTGGTTTAATTACTCATACAGTAATATTGACCCCTCGTTGGGGTCCTCAATACTTTTTAACAGTTTAGACAGGTTCTGGAGGTCAAAGAGTTGAAAACTACTGGTCTAAGATAGTGACAGAGGAGATGAAGAGCTATTGCCTAGTTGGCAAGATAATTAGGTGGTTAACATTGGCTGGATCTGGTTACCTGTTGGAAGTGGGAAATGAAGGAGAGGTGGGAGCTGGAGTGATGTCTTTGTTTCTGGCTTGTCTAACTGGGTATAGTGTTAAAGAAGGCCCAGGAGTGGAGGGAAAGATGATGAGGTTAGTTTAGTCTAGTTGAGTTCGAGTTGGCTGTAGAATTCCCAAGTGGAAATGGCCTGTAGGTAGTTAGTTGGCTATAAAGGCCTGGAGCCTGGTAGGAGGTCAGGGCTGGTGCTAGAATTATGAGAGTTGTTTCATTTGTGAGTTTCCTCTCCTCATCTGTGTCATAAACCTTAGGATGTCAGGGACTGGGTTGGATGCTTGTTACCTAGGTATGCATAGGCCATGAGCTTAACAAATGCTTGGAGAATGGGTGGGTCTGGGAGGCACCTTCATATGTCTGTGACAACAACAACTACGTTCTTGATTGTGCCATGGCAGCCCATGAAGTCTCTGTAGGGTGACTGTTGGGAAAGAGACTGTGATCATTAAATACAAGGGGGGAGCAAGAAGCAGGTGAGGGGGCAGCCAGATGCCAACAGGCAACTGCATTTGCCTTCACGAAACTCAGCTACACCAAAGAGCACTAAAGGTCCAAAACCCAACCAAACTCATTGTCATCAAGTTGATTCTAACTCCTAGTGGCACTATAGGATAGAGGAGAACTGCTCTATAGTATACATCAAAAAAAAAAAAAAAAGGAAAAAAAAAGAAAAAACAAAAAGGCTGTAAATCTTTACAGAAGCAAACTGCCACATCTTTCCCTTGTTGAGCAGCTGGTGGGTTTGAACTACTGACCTTTTGGTTAACAGCCCAGCGCTTTAACTACTGCACCATCAGGCTCCTCAGTACAAAGTACTCCAAAGCAAACTAATTGCCATCAAGTCGATTCTGACACATAGAGATCTTACAGAACAGGATGGAATTGTGTCATAGGTTTCCTAGGCTGTAATATTCGCAAGCAGACTGCCACATCTTCTTCCTGAGTGGAGGCTGGTGGATTCCAACTGCAAACCTTTCAGTTAGCAACTGAGTGCTTAACCATAGTGCCACAGGACTCCTTCCAAACAAAGTAAGTGCTCTATAAAGAACATCAGCTAAGGGCTATCAAGCCCTTGCCGTGGGCAAATCAGCTGACATTTATTTTTTTTCTTTTTTTTTTTTTATTAGGATTTGGGTGAAGATTTACAGAGTAAATTCACTTTTCATCAGCAATTCACATATACTTTGTCTCATGTCATTGACCAAAATTTACAATGCAGCAGCTCCCCTCCCACTTCCTCCCCATAGTAACCTCCTCCCAGTGTCCATCCCTTCATACTCTTCTGCACCCTGAGCTATCTCCCTGTGCATAAGCAGCCCTTCCTTCTCCCATGATTGTTCTCTCCAGGGCGTGTGTCTACTTGAGGTAAATGTTTAACTCACATGCCTGTACTTTGTTTGACTGGAAACCACAGTTGTGGGTTCAATTCCAGACCTGAAGGGCAGCTAGGGGCCATAGTCTCAGTGGTTACACCAGTCAGCTGACATTTAATAGCTCCTTAAATACCACCTTGAGGTAAACCCACTGCCACTGAGTCTATTCCAACTCATGTTGTTGTTGTTTGCCATCGAGTCGGCCCCGACTCATAGCGACCCCTCCTTGGGTTTCCGAGGCAGTATCACTACGGAAGTAGGAATGCCCAACCTTCCTTCCGAGGAGTGGCTGGTGGGTTTGAACCGCCAGCCTTCTGGTTAGCAGTCAAGTGCCTTAGCCACTATGCTACCAGAGCTCCTTTCCAACTCATAGTGACCCCAATTGGATTTCCAAGGCTATAGATTTTTATGGAAGTAGATTGTGTCATCTTCCTCCTGTGGAGCAGCTGATGGGTTTGAACCACTGACCATCTGGTTAGCTGTCAAACACCTTATCCATTACGCCACCTTTAGGTATTATTATTGTCCCTATTTTACAGACTGAGACATAGGGAAATTATGTAGTTTGCCTAATGTCATATAACTAGTAAGGAATGAAGCTGGGATGTGAACCATGCAGTCTGACTCAAGAGCAGGTTTCTCAACCTCAACACTAATGGCTTTCTGAGTTGAATAAATTTTGGTTGTACGGGGTTGTTATGAATTGTGTTCCCCCAAAATATATGTTGGAATCTTAACCGTAATCCATGTGAATGTAATCCATTTGGAAATAGACTTTTCTTTGTTATGTTAATGAGGTCTTATCAGTGGAGCACATGTTTTAGGTTAATTACTTTTGAGATATAAAAGGAGCATATTAGTAGCAGAGGAGCTCTGGTAGCATAGTGGCTAAGACACTTGCCTGCTAACCAGACAGCTGGCGGTTCAAACCCACCAGCCACTCCTCGGAAGGAAGGTTGGGCAATCCTACTTCCGTAGTGATACTGCCTTGGAAACCCAAGGAGGGGTCGCTATGAGTTGGGGCCGACTCGACGGCACATAACAACAACAACAACAACATTAGTGGCAGAAGCAAGCAAGTCCAGGTGGGGCAGATAGACGCCACCCTGCATGAAGACTGCCAAGGAACCAAGGAACAGAAGCTGAAAGAATCAAGAACTTTCCCCCACCATTGACAGAGAGACAAAGCCTTCCCCTAGAACTGGTACCCTGCATTTGAACTTCCAGCCTCCTAAACTGTAAGAAAATAAATTTCTGTTCATTAAAGCCACCTGTTTGTGTATTTCTGTTATAGAGGCATTAAATTAACTAAGACAGAGATTGTTATGCACCGTGGGGGTGTTGAACCCTTTCAAGACTGAATTATTTTCTGCTTTGAATTTTTTGTTGAAACTGTATCTTTTCAGTAATGGAAGGGACTTTGAATGAAATGAAAAAAATTTTTCTGAGGTCTTATGAATTTTGATAGCTAGTGAGACACATATCTCCTGAGGGGTTTCTAGTGCTGGGGTTGGTGGGATGAGGCCTGTTTCTTCAGATTCACACAGTTACACAGGTCCCCACTGGATGGCAGCATGCACTAAAAGTGGGATAAGAACTTCCCACTAAACCCCAGAGGTGGAAAATGCAGGTGGGCACCGTAAGTGTCATGGGCTACAAAAGCATTAACAGCTTCCCTGGCCTTTACCCATTAGATGCCAGAGTCAGACTCCCCCCAGTTGTGACAACAAAAATTGTCTCCAGACATTGTCAAATGTCCCCTGAAGAGTGAATGAATGAAACACATCAAAACTCACTGTTCACCCTGAGATAGAATAGATTTATTAGCAAGAGGTAATCAGGAAACATATATTTTTACAAAAATGGAAATTTGTTTTTTCCAAACAAGCTGTAAGTTGAAATATTTTAGGACTTGAAATAGAATTCTCATACCACTAGGTATTGCTTACAGCAAAAGTTGTCTGTTTGTTGTAGTGGAGCATGCCTGCCACTTTAGAGTTAACCTGTGTTTCCTATACTGTACAATGTAAAAAATAAATGGTAATATTCACAGAATAAGCACTACAGTACTATATTCCTGCTAGAAGGCATTTAGACAGGACTACAGTATATGCAATAAAAACACTTGGTTATTGATTTCCTAATTCTACAGTGTGGTACTAATTCTCACAAGGTATACAGACTTCGAGCATCTCAACATAAGCTTGCGTTAGGCAGCTAAAAGAGTAACAGTAATATTTTTGTGTTCTCGACTTCCAGTGGATGCTGGGCAGCGGTCCAAGTCGACATGACTTTGGGTTGTGACTCCATTTCCCTTGGGAAGTCCCAGGGCCTCGTCCAGTTTGACTGAGTCAGCTATTCATGCTATCGGATGTTATCCTAGTGCAAGGAACAACGTAGTGTCTGAACGAGATCGTGGTGTTGGTGTTGAGTGGCATGGTTCTCAGCGGTGAGGACTCCCTTCCATCCAGGTTACTGGGAGATGGAGAGTTTTGAGACCTGCGATTTTGGCTGAAAAAGCTGCTTTGGAAATTGGCATCACCATCAGCGGAAAGATTTGTTAATGACTGACCGGACTTCAGGGTATGGTTTTCCCCCCTCCCATCTCCCTCCCACCCCCCCACCCAGTTATAACAACTACATGGAACATGCTGGGAGGGTGCCTGGGTGGCCAACTCAACCCAGGGGCCTGGGCTGGGGAAGGACGGAAGCAGGATTGGTGCTTAAGATTTGTGTATGCATGGGTTCTGTTATCCCTTCTGAGAAGAGTGAAGGATCTAGGCAGGACAGACTAAGAGTACAGTTGTTGAAAAGAAACAGGCACTGCAGGAGACAGGGGTGGAATGAGTGGGTGAAGTCTTAAACGATGCAGAAATTCCTATTCCAGGTCTACAGGAATCTAAGAACAAGAACAGATTTGTATTCTTGGAGCAGCACATACTAAAGAAGGAAATCCAGAGAAACCAAACAAATATGTACATTATCATATAGCAAGTGTACATTGGGGCAGCTGGGTCTGAGCTGGGACAGCTTCAGGTTGGAAGTTTTGGTTCTATACGGAGAGAAGACTCGTAGAGGCTTTCTTCATCCATTACAAAAGATTGGTCCAGTAAATACTGAGTTACCTGAAAAAAAAGAAAAGAAGAGAAAGAGTGGCAGGGTTATGGGGCCTCCATTATATACTGACTGTGGACACCAGGTGTCTTGTGGGAACCAGAGTTGAACAAGGCTCAGGTTGGCACATGAGGCAAAAATCACTGAGTTAAGCAGTGCTTTGTCTTAATATTAAAATCAGTGGTGGTTCAGTGGTTTCCCTTCCACATGGGAAACCCAGGCTTGATTCCTGGCCAATGCACCTCATAGGCGGTCTCCACCTGTTTCTCAGTGGGGGCTTGCATGTTGCTATGATGTTGGGCAGGTTTCAGTGGAACTTTCAGAATAAGATAGACTAGGAAGAAAGGAAGGAGCTCTGGAGGTGTAAAACCAAAAAACCAAACCCAATGCCATTGAGTTGATTCCGACACATAGTGACCCTGATTGGGTTTCCAAGGCAGTAAATCTTTATAGAGCAGATTGTCCCATCTTCCTTCTGTGGAGTGGCTGGTGGGTTTGAATTGCCAGCCTCCTGATTAGCAGTCAAATGCCTTAGGCATTAGGTGGTGTCATGGTTAACAATATGGCTGCTAACCAGAAGGATGGCATTTGAACCCACCAGCTGCTCTGAGGAAGAACAATGAGTCAGTCTTCTTCCTTAAAGATTTATAGCCTTGGAAACCCTATGGAACAGTCTATCTGTTCTATAGGGTTGCTATGAGTTGGAATTGACTCAGTGGCAGGGGTATGTTGGGTGGGAAGAAAGATCCAGCTATCTCTTCCCCAAATCAGCCAATTAAAAGCCTCTAGAGCAAGCACAGCTATCTGATCAGCAACCAAGCAACCAATCACGGGGATGGTGCAGGACCAGGCAGCATTTCATTCTGTTGTGCATGGGTTGCCATCGGAGGTGTAAGGTGTGCCAGGTATGACATGTGCCCTGGGCACTACTTGAAGGGGGGCACCTCTGAGCAGTTTCTATTAACCATCACAGTTTCCATTGTCAGCTGTGAGAGATCGTTCAGCAAATTAAAACTAAGACTTTCGTATTTGAAAGCCTCCATGGGTAAAGGCAGACTGTGTGATCTTGCTCTGCCGAGTGTAGAAACTGAAAAAAAAAAAAAAAAAAGACTTTGAGCACACCACAGACCAATTTTCACCCATGAAAGCAAGGAAGGTGCAGTTGTAATTTTCATGTAGTGCCATAATTTGCTAAGTAAAAGATTAATGAGCTTGCATCTTTGAGCTGATATTCTGGCAAAGTTATCTAAAAGATGGATGTCAGATGTTTGGACAGTGCTTGCCATGGGCATTACTTTCTGTAGATATGCCTCTAGTTGCCATGAATGGAGGCATGAAGGCAGCTAACAACAGTAGTCAAAATTACCTTGGCTGTGATTTCTTAGGTTGAGCTCTAGATGAGGTGTTTTGAGTCCATGTTTCTTTAAAAAATATATCTAAAAATATTGTAAAATCTAGGTGGTGAGTGTATGGGGTCCACTACACATTCCTTCCAATGTTTTTGTATATTCTAAAAGGTTCATAATACAATGTTGGGAAGACATATATTTAAACATTAGGATTGTACACTACTGTGAGATGTTTGCTCCAAGAGAGGCAAGTGGGGACTGAGGCTGTGTGAAGAAGAACCTCCTCTTTGTCCCCTCACTTGGCTCACTCTGGGGCAAAATCTGAAAGTGGACAATCAGGGCAATTCACCCACGGGATCTGAATTACTCTTTTTCTTCTTCTGCCCTCAGGTACTCCTGCTCCCAAGTGGGGAGCTGAATTCCTGTGCATTAATTGTGCAACGAGAGATTAGAGAGAGAGCCTCACAGGCAGCCTCCAGCCCCAAAGAGAGTCTCTATTTGTCCACTGTTTGCTTGCATTTCCCCATAGAAACTATTATGGCTTGAATTGCATCCCCAAAAAGAAACATTAAGCCCTAACCCCTATACTTATAAATCAGTGTGATTTGGACAATAGCGTTTTCTTTTGTTATGTTCATGAGGCCATAGCAGAGTAGGACAGGTCTGATCGAATCCCTTCAGCAAGATGTCTTATAAAAAGAGCAGAATAGACACAGACACAGACCTCTCCTCCCCCATAGATACCCCCACAGAGGTAAAAGACCACGTTAAGAGCTCCCTGCAAGGCAAGGAACAGCCCAGAAAAGCCTAAGGGTACAGAAGCTGAAAGAGACAAGGATCTTCCCCTAGAGCCGACAGAGAGAGCCTTGTTGTTGTTGTTGTTATGTGCCGTCGAGTCAAACCTGACTCATAGCGACCCCTCCTTGGGTTTCAGAGGCAGTATCACTACGGATAGTAGGATTGCCCAACCTTCCTTCCGAGGAGTGGCTGGTGGGTTTGAACCGCCAGCCGTCTGGTTAGCAGGCAAGTGTCTTAGCCACTATGCTACCAGAGCTCCTAGCCCTGTTCATATCCTTAATCCAGACTCCTAGTCTCCACAACCAGAGCACTGGTGCCATAGTGCCTAAGGCATTTGACTGCTAACCAGGAGATTGGTGGTTCAAATCCACCAGCCACTCCTTGGAAGGAAGGTTGGGTAATCTAGTTCTGTAGAGACACTGCCTCAGAAACCCAAGGAGGGTTCGCTATGAGTCGGATCCGACTCAACGGTATGAGTTTTTTTTTTTTTTGGTTTAGTCTCCACAACTGTGAGGAAATAGATTTCCGTTTTTAAAGCCATCTACTAGTAGTATTTGTGTTACAGCAGTACTAGGAACTAAGACAGAATTCCAGGAAAAAACCAAAATAAAACAATGAAATTTCTTCTCATGTCTGAGAATCTTCTGATCAACGCTTGAGAAGAACCGAATCTTTGTTGCTTGATGTCTTGGCTAATTGACTTTACCTGCTACTGTGATGGACAGACACTGTTGTCCATATGCTGATTAATGATTATTACATCTGACTCATGACCCATTCCCAGCATCAATGGGAAGAGGGCTTCAGATATCTACTTTAACCCACAAACCAAAACCGGTTGTCTTTGAGTTGAGTTTGACTCATGGCAGCCGCATGTGTTACCGGAGTAACATACATACGGTTTTCAGTGGTTGATTTTTCAGAAGTAGGTCATGAGGCCTTTCTTCTGAGGCACCTCTGGATAGATCAAGCCTCTAAACTTTTGGTTAGCAGCTGAATGTGTTAACCATTTTCACCACTCAGGGATTCCCTTTCAGATGACTGGCTAGATAAATGGATCTCTTTGTAGCAGTAAGAAAGAATGAGGAAGCTTCTTGCATCCATTAGGGAATGATCTCTGTGATAATGTTTTTAAAGGAAAAAGACTGATGCAGAGCAGTGTAAAGTATACTACATTATAGTAAACAAAGTTTGCTTGAGGTTGCATAGACACAAGAAACTGATGACTACCTTACAAGAGATGCTAAAGGGAGTCCTTTGGACAGAGAAGCAACAACAGCCAGCAACAACTGACCATTAACACACATGATGATATAACCCAGAAACCAACTCAGCTATGGAAGTATCCGAAGTAAATAAGCCTACAAGATTGTAAACAGGGAACTAGAGACATCAATTGACAAATGAGGGCAACAACAAACCAAAAAGAGGGAAAAAACTGTGTCGTTACAGAACTTCTAGATGGTAGGAATGTCAAGACAACTACAAGATAGAATGGACTGTTCTGAAGTTGGGAAGAAAACGATAAATCACAGGGTAACTTCAAAGAAAAATGATAACACAAAATAAAAAATAAAACACATCACATCAAAATAAAAAAGAGGACTAGCATAAATATTTAGCAAATACTAAAACAATAGCAATGAAGGAAGTGATAATATGATTCATAAACAAAATGAGCTCAGCATAGATAATTATATGGAACAAAGAAATCGACACCACGAAAAAGTACATAACAAAAATGACAGCAACAAATTCATATTTGTTGGTAATTACGTGTCTGGCAAGGGACTTGTCCCTAAGATTTATAGAAAACTCCAATGCCTCAACACCAAAGGAATTAATCCAATTGAAAAATGGGGAGAAGACATGATTAGACACTTCACCAAGGAGGATATTCAGGTGGCCAGCTAAGACATGAAGAGATGCTCACAATCATTGGCCATCAGAGAGATGCAAATCAAAACAACAATGAGATACTGTCTCGCCCCAGCAGGGATGGCAAGGTTCAAAGAGACAGAAAATAACAAATGCTGGTGGAGATGTGGAAAGATTACGACTCTCATACACTGCTGGTGGGACTGTGAAGTGATACAACCACTGTGGAAAGCAGTCGTGATTCCTTAGAAAACTGGAATTGGAGATACCATTTGATCCAGCAATCCCATTACTAGGTATATATCCTAGAGAAGTGAGAGCCAGGACAGGAACAGAAATATGCACACTCATGTTCATCGCAGCACTATTTACAATAGCAAAAAAATGGAAACAACCTACGTGCCCATCAGCGGAAGAGTGGATGACCAAACTATGGTACACACACATAATGGAATCCTATGCAGCACTAAATAATAATGTAGAGTCTGCAAAACACTGCATAATATGGATGAACTTGGAGGACGTTATGCTGAGTGACATAAGTCAACCACAAAAGGACAAATATAGTATCAGTTTGTTGTTGTGGAGGGTCAAGGAAAGGTTTATATATGGAGGGAAACTTTCTTTGTTGGTTGCCAGGGCTGGGAGGGGAAGGGAGGGAACACTTAAAAAAAAAAAAAAAAAAAAAAAGCATTGACCCATGTCACTTCAGTTTTGTGTATTTCACTGTACATAAATTATATTTAAATAAAATGCATTTTTTTTTTTAAAGAAGAAACTGATGACTTAGTTGCCATGTGGCTGGGGACTTTTCACTGTGCCTCCTTTTATATCTGTGAATTTTGTAGCTTGTGAATGTACTGCCTTTCAAAAAAGATGTTATAATATTTGCCTCCTAGGAGCTGTTCCTTGCTTTGGGGGAGATTGAAAACATGATTATAAATCATCCTATGGCAGACAAAAGGAGCTCTGGTGGTGTAGTGTCTAAGGCATCTGACTGCTAACCAGAAGGTTGGTGGTTCAAACCCACCAGCTGCTCGGTGGAAGGAAGATGGGGCAATCTACTTTTGTAAAGATTTACCACCTTGGAAATCCAATGGGGTCAGAACGGACTTGATGGCAGTGAGTTTCGTTTTGGTGGTTTTCTGGTGGTGCAGTGGTTAGGCTGCTAACCAAAAGTTCAGTGGTTTGAACCCACCAGCCACTTCACAGAAGAAAGATGGGCAGTCTGCTTCTGTAAAGATTTATAGCCTTGAACATTTACATTAGGCAGATACACCCCTTGGAGGGATCAATCCTAGGAGAACAGAAGGGCAGTGTTTGCACAGGGAGATAGTGGGGGGTGGGGCAGGAGTGCATTGGAAGAAAGACACAGGGAAGAGGTAACTACAGGGAAGAAGTGGGAAGAAAGCTGTTACATTGTGAGGAATTGCAGTCAATGTCATGAAACAAAATGTGTATAAACTGCTGTACGGAAAACGAATTTGCTCTGTAAACTTTCACCCAAATCACAATTAAAAAAAAAAAAAAAGAGAAGATTTACAGCCTTGGAAACCCAATGGGAGTTGCTATGAGTCAGAATCAACTCAGTGGCAGTGAGTTTGGTTTGGATGGTAGAGAAAATCAGACAAGTTTGGAGGGAAAATTTGCCTCTAAGCAGGAAACAAGGAATAGGGAGGGCATCCCCAAAAAGAGACACTGAGCAGGGCCCAAGAGGATTCGAGAAGGGAAAGTGCTTGAGGGTGGAGGGAAAAGGGAGGAAGATGGTTTAGACAGAGCATCTGTGATAAAGTGAGAATGACTGTGAAGATGCAGCCTGCTTACCTTTGCTTGGTGTTCTATTTTGTAGGCAGTTTGTTGAAACTGGCGAATCTCTCGGATAATATGGGATATCTGTGAGAAGGAAGGAGAGTTTTAGAAGACAGCTTGCTCTATTAATGCCATCCCCCCACTTTGTGGAAGTACAGAAGGAGCATTAAAGCAGTGAAGCCCCAAGTCAGTCTCTTAATTCACATCACGTTGCCTCCTAGTAGATCCCACTGGGACATCATGATTTTCTTCAAATCAGTGACCGCTTCCAAGGGTGAAATCCGTCAAGACCCTTATGCTCCATGATTGAGTAGGGGGGAAAAAGAAAAGGATCCCGTTCAATCAGTGATGTGAACCATCCCCCACCGCCAGAACAGATCCCCATGGCTCCAGCAGAAGTTGGAGGCCCTTGCTACTTTCTCAGTGCCCACCGCGTGCAGGCCACAATGCTCAGAGGCTTTCTTCCTTTCAGTAGGAAAGTGCCTCAAACTTATGTCTAACAGAGAAATCTTTTTATCAAACAAAGTGTTAAGTGAAAGCCCAATCTACAAATCAGATAAAAATGGGTGTTCTCTGATTGTAGTAGGAGATGGAGAAGGGGTTTCCTAGAAATCCTGTTCCCTGCTCAGAGGGTCTCCCTGCCCCAACTTCCAGGCAACAACCTTTGGAAACTACTATGTAGGAGGTGCTGCATATGAGCTAGTGAGTTTACTTGGACCATATAAAGCAAGTGTTGACATGTATAATGGAGCCTTGGGTGATGTTAGTTGTTAATGTGCTCTACCACTAATTAAAGGGTCAGAGATTTGAGTCCACCCAGAGGGGCCTTGGCAGAAAGGCCTGGTGATGCAAAAAATCAGCCACTGAAACCCTATGATCCCGAAATATCCCTTGAAATCTTCCTAAAACCAAACAATAGTTTAGCTTAAATAGTAAAACAGGTCTTCCTTGAGAATTATGCTCTTCTGGGAGCCCTGGTGGCGTAGTGCCTAAGGCACTTGACTGCTAACCAGAAGCCTGGCGGTTCAAACCCACCAGCCACTCCTCCGAAGGAAGATGGGGCAATTTACTTCCATAGTGATACTGCCTTGGAAACCCAAGGAGGGGTCGCTATGAGTTGGGTTCGACTTGATGGCATATAACAACAACAACGACAACAAGAGATCTATCTATATGGATCAAATGGCCAAAAGCAACTTGAAAGATCCAATAGGAATCTTAGGGGGCAGTGAGTTTATGTCAGTGGTGGAGGAATAATTCAGGAAAGGAGGGTGAGAGTAGTTGTACAACTTGAAGAAAGTAATCAATGCCACAGAATCGTACATGTAGGAACTGTTGATTTGGTGTGAGTTGTGGTGTAATCAATGTATATTCTCAACAGTAACACCAAAATAAAGAAAATTTACAAAGGATTTTGAAAAACAAAAAACAAAAAACAAACAACCCTATGGAACACAGTGCTACTGGGACACACATGGGGTCACCATGAGTTGGAGTATACTCAATGGCAACTTTTTTTTTCTTAAATATGAACAACATCTTATGGGATGGAGAGGGGTATGGTCCTTGCGGTTTCTAGCCTAGGTCCACCTGGCTGCAGCCCACGCTGAAGCTGGAAGGCCAGGGGGAAAATGTGCAGGGTTTGAAGATAGACAGACTCCCCCCCCTCCCCACTCTGTTCTTTACTTGGGAGGTGACCTTGGGCTGGTACTTGACCTCTCCAAGCCTCTGTCTGCTCATCTGTAAGGTGGAGAACAGAGGCATATCTAGGCTATGGCAGGTAAGGCATGTGCCCTGGGTGCCATTTGAGGGGGGGTGCCAGTGAGAAGTTGTGGTTTCCATGGGCAGCTGTGAGAGATCATTCAGCAATATAAAACTAATTGCCATAGGCGCTATTTTCTGTAGGTACATCTTTGGTGGAGAACCCACTTCTCAGATTGTCAGGAGTGAAGTCTCAGGGCCTACCAAATGCTAACTGCGCATTAATGACAGTGAAGGTTCTTATTGAGAAGCTAGATTCAGGCTCTCAAATGGGTGTACCATTGTCTAGCAAGCTCAGCCTGGGGGGCAGAACTTAGGTGGACCCAGGGCTGGAATTTGGGTTTTAATACGTCCACCCTGCCCCGCAGTGGGAAACGTACCATTCTCATCTTGGAGAAGTTGACCAGGCCATCTTCTGTGTAGTTGGGTGTCCCCTCTTCGATGAAGGCCAGGTCAGTGAGGTACATTCCCAGGTAAGGGACACAGGGAGGGTCACAACTTCAAAGCAAATGGCATTAACAACAATTTTTCACTTAAAAACACAAGACTGTA
Organism: Orycteropus afer afer; assembly: GCF_000298275.1. Lineage (NCBI taxonomy): Eukaryota > Metazoa > Chordata > Mammalia > Tubulidentata > Orycteropodidae > Orycteropus > Orycteropus afer. The sequence goes on along the minus strand of NW_006921900.1, from coordinate 2,131,180 downwards.
CTAAGAACATCCTACATACATTTTTTTACTTTGCTAGAGGCAAAGGGATTCCTATTCACCAAGCATTATGGTATGCTCTTGGGAACTGGGTCTGAGGGTCAGTCTTCTGGATGGTGGGGGTGACTTGGTGCTAACTGGGGCCTTTCACACAGGATGGCTCTTCTTGGTCAGATGTCCCCTTCTTCCTCTAGCCAGAAGGCACTCCTTGATTTCTCTGCCCTCTGTCTCCCAGACCCTGTCCCTTTGGCACTGACCAAGAAACTTGCTGTCACCAGCCCCCTCCCAGACCACCTTTCCTTTCTGTTTCACCAGTGAAATTCTCCATCCAAACCCTACCCCAGAATCTCCCCTAGAGGGCTTTTCTGCCTCACCCCATTCCTACCAGTCACCACTAGTCACCTTACTCTGTCTCCTTCCCACTGTCTACACCAGACTACACATCTCTGATTTGTGGCTCTGAAGTAGGGGCTCCTGTTACTACTCTGTCCTGGGGTTGGCAGTGCTTGTCCTGGTGTCCCTGAGGGGAGGTGCTGAATAAGGGGGTGATTCTGTGATGGAGTCCAGTGGCCACTATCTTCTGGCAGGGCTTCATTTAACTCCTTCAGGGAGACTCTTTGTATAGTGCCCCACAGACTCCTTTCAGCTCAGCACACAGATGCAGGTGACCCTCATTTCCAGCCCATCCCACCTTTGCTCATGGCCACTTGGCAGTCTTGCCTCTCCAGAGGAAGATGAGGCAGGGAGGGGTGGTGGAGCAAGAACAGAAACCTGGCCTTTCCCTTGCTTTCTTATTGTGTGATCCTGGGCCTGTCCTTTCCCTCTCCAGTCTTCAGACTCAAAAGCACTAAGACAATTTTAGGTGGCTTGAGAACTTATTAAATGACATTGGTTCATATGGTGAGAAATTTTCATTTTTTCCACCAGTGCTCAAGGAGAGAGCCTCAGTTTAGTGGTAGTTTGGTTTTGATATTTTTCAACACTCACCCATTTCCTCCTCACATTTTTTATTTTTATCTTTTTGAAAACAAATAGCAATAGGCCTCAGGATCAGAGAGCTGGCAAACATTAGTCCTAACATTGTTTTGTTTTCATCTCATTTATTTTTTATGGTAACCTTATATTTAATGGTGAATATGCTGGTTTTCCTTTTGTCATGATAATAAGTTTTTCCTCTTATTTAAGTTTATTTTGAGGAAAAAAATGAGTTCATTTAAAGGACACGCACATAAGGAAGCACAAATACAGTTAGCACATGGTGTGGCAAAGTTGTTAAGGAGGTGGACACTAGACTTTTAAGATACAGTGAGTGGAAGAATTGTTTTTCAAATATTAGGTTGTGACCCTTTCATGGGTGTTGAGATCAGTCTAGTGGGTCTTCATCAGATTTTTTTGTTTTTAAAAGTTAAAAGTAAAGAGTTTTTATTGAGAGGCAAGATGATTTGCAAATTGAGACTCACAAGGTCCAGAAGATTCTGAGCTATGGGATGCAAAGAGGAGAAAGTTCAAGGAGCTTTTATAAAAAAATAGAAGGAACTTCAGTAAAAATTCAGTTATTGGCTGACATTTAGGTTACAAAGTTGGATGAGGGTATATCTGATTGGTAGAAGATTACATGTTTCCAAAAATTATTTTTTTCTTTTGATCAGATTTTTAATAATAATAATAATAAACTGGAGTAGAACAGAAAATATCAGAGTTCCTTTACAGAATAAAGGTCTATATTGTTTTGTGAAATTCTGTCCCTGCTATGCATATGTACTAGATTGTAATGTCAAATATATTCTGACTGTGGGTTGTGATAAAAAATATGGGTCAGATTTAAGGAAGGAAGCAGCCTGTGTCTGAGGGGGCTGAGGGACTTTGGGGCTTTTAACCTTTTTATTGCTAAATAAATGACAGCTCGTTGGTCTAGGGGTATGATTTCTCACTTTGGATACAAGAGATTCTGGGTTCAAATCCTCTGTCAGCTCTAGTTTTGGGAGCTCTGGTGGCGTAGTGCCTAAGGTATTTGACTGCTAACCGGAAAGCTGGTGGTTCAAACCCACCAGCCACTCCTCGGAAGGAAGACTGGGCAATCTACTTCCGTAGAGGTACTGCCTTGGAAACCCAAGGGGGAGTCGCTTGAGTTGGAATTGACTCCACGGCAGTGAGTTTGGTTTTTTGGTTTACTGTTAAATATAAGAAACATAGGAAATGGCTTAAATTAAATGTAGACCATGAGGGGGGAAAAAGTATGGGTCACAGTGGTCACTGTCAGACCTTTCAGGGTCCTTCTGGCCTTTACAGTGCATGATGATAATATACCTAACTTTTCCATTTCTTCTCCATCTTCCTCCAAGTCTAAAGCACAAGACTTGTGGATTTGATGGAAAAATAATTCAAGGACCTGAAACCAGGTCACTCTGGAGATGGTAGGGCGAAGTAGTTTGTAGACTCACAGGTTCTGAATGGCGTGCTCCCTCTTCACCCTGCCACCTTTGCGTGTGCCCCATGTGCATTAAAAAACCTCTCTTCTTGGATTGAAGGGAGACGTGAGGCCAAGTGCCTGCAAGCTGACTGTGCATGGTGGCAGGGTTCAGAAAGTTTCTGAAACACTGAAGGCCTTCCAGGGTCTCTGATCACCCAAACCAGTGAGAACCCTATGGTGGGGCTCAGGTGGGGGCTTATCTGATCACTGAAGTGGATTTCCCTGAGGTATTGAGGTTCACAACGGTTGCAGGAAGGTGAAAGCTTTGCAATGTGACCATTTACAACGGCACCCTTTGCCCTAGAACCAAACATCCGTCTCTGCTTACTACCTTCTTAGTGAGAAGCCTCAGAGGAGGGGCATGGAGAACACAGACCTAATCAATTCAATGACACACACATACACATATGGCAAATCTACATACATAACCAACAAACCAAAATCCAGAGCCATGCAGGTAAGTGTATGGGGTTGTCAGAGTGGCCAGGGTTGGGGTGGGGGACAGGTGAGGGGTAGAGAGCCAGTGGAACTCACCGCAGCTCAGGGACCGAATCATGAGCATCTGAGTGATGGGAAACATGGAGCTGGAGGCTTTATGTAGGCAAAATACCCCAGCATTTGGTTACCTCTGAACTTCCTATATGGGCATCTGGCCTCTCTTAGGTGGGATCCTTACCCTCAGTGAGCTTGTCCAACAAAGCTTACTTGGAGATATTTAAATCCTCTGTTGGCCAAATCCTCGGAGTGTCTCTGTCTGATGTTTTAGGGAGCAGAGGGAAAAGTGCCCCGCCCCCAATTTGCAAAGCTGCGTCTGGTTTTCTGGGCAGTGGCCAGAGGGTGCACACCAGTGCCTGGTGACTCCTGGCACCCCAGCCCCAACTTGCTGTTTCTATCTACCAAGAAGTTCCTGATTATGTCAAGTGGAATGATAGACATCAAGTGGTGCTGGCTACTGAAAGCAAGATGTGCATCCTGGCTATATTGAACCCCAGGAAACAGGGGTGGTGACAAGCACCTGTGCCCACCCTGCCTTCCTCCCTCACCCTTCTCCCTTCTCTGCATCACCCCAGTTGTGGGTCAGAGCCCTCTCTCTTGCAAGTCTCTGCTGGCTCTGGTCGGGGCCTCCCCTTCTCCTATCTTGAGGCCACTTGAAGGGCATTCAGGGAGGGAGCAGATATAGCACTTGGGACTGACTGGGCTGTGTGGGGTGAATCCCTTTGGGTCAGGGTCCAAGGTTCTGGTACATGTTGCAGGGCAATTAGTTACTGAAATTTTGAAGAAAAAAATGTAATGGAGAGCAGAGATCAATCCTGCTTTTTTGTTTCCTGTACACTGACTGCTTTACTATGTTATCAGCAGGAGACCAGGACTTGGTTATGTGGTCACAAGCAGAAAATGAAGATAGAAACATACATAGTTGGCCTTCTAGGAGCCCTTGGAAATCTGGAACTCTAGAACTTTAGCCTTCAAACTCTCCATATCCACATGGAAGCATGGAATCTCTCCCCATTTGGAGGGTGCCTTGGGGATGGCTTGATGGTCAGCTAGCTGACTACCTTCTCCATAGTTATTTCCCACCCTTAATTTAGGGGAACAAAAGGGAAAAGCTGTCAATGTAGCACCCTACAATGAAAACCTGCCCCTTTTGTTTCTCCAAATGAAGTGCTTTCTATTCAAATTAAAGACAAAAGGTGCAGCTATTCAAATGTATGTTGGGTTGAGATTAGACAAGGCAGGCAGGCAGAACTGGAACCAACCCCCAAAGGGTTCATGACCATATCTTATTGCTAAATTCAGTTCTCTGTCAAATTTTGCAGCGTGAAGGAAACTGAGAGGAGGAAATGGTCCCATGGGCTCCACAGGGTGTAGGTTTGGGTATTGAGAAAGAGAGATGAAGTCACTTTTGGGGTGCTTGGGTAATTGACTGAAGGGACACACATAAGGGTTGGAGGCAGGCCAGAGGATATTGAAGAGAGCGGCTGGGGGAAGGGACGATGTAGATTGGGGGGTGAAATCTTGGCTAGTAAAGGCAGTAAGGTCAATCTCAAGCTGGGTTGCAGGTATATGATTGAATAGTTTAATGAGAGGCTGAAAAAAGATGCCCTGGACATATGAACAGGACCGAGAACTTGCATGGTGAGTCTCACCACATGGCTCCTTGTCTGGAAGGGTCACCACCCATGTCCGCTAGACTGCTATCTCCATTTCTCTGCCCATTCTCCCCTGCCTGGCTAAACAGAATTTAGCCTAATTTAGCCTAGACTTTATGGCAGCATCACTCTGTGTGAAAACCTCAGAGCCTTAGGAGAAAGGTGCAAATGTTTGCCCCAAGTTTGCTCATTCCCATCTTCCTTTGCATGGTGTGGCCTAAGTCTCCATAGGTAAGAACCTGGTTTGCATAAAGGTCTCAGCTCTCAGAACACCCAGAGGTCACCTCTGCCCTGTGTTCCAAGAGCAGAGGCATCTGCGAGGGGCACTTACACAGGCCCAAAGGTAACCTGAAAGAAGGAAGACAGTCAGGATGGGGACTCTGGGACAGAATGTGGGACCACAGAGGCAGTGGAGGTGGTGGTGGTGGCTGCAGTGCATGAGGAAGCCATGTGAAGGAGGCAGATGGAGCGGTGCCCGTTGGGGGTAGACGGACAACTTGGTGAATGCATGATGGGGCAGCTCCCCACAAGCACAGTCCACAGGGGCTCTGGGGAGCCCAGGCGGAAGAGAGACGGCCGGACAGCACAGATGGGTGGAACATCTGTCTGAGGACACAAATAAAGTGGAGATGGTCAAGGCAATGGCACACGGAGCTGGCGAAGGACAGACCAAGTACAGAAAGAAGAAAACAAGAAGAACAGGCAGCCATGGCTGGCAGAGTGGGGGTGAGCAGTACACTACAGCCACTGTCAAGGCTGGAGGGGTTGACTGTTCCCAAGCTACAGGTTCAGCAAGGGGGCTCCTCTGGAAGGCTCCTTTGGCAGTGGTCATGTGGTTCTTCACAGAAGGAAGGAGAGTGGGCTCTCTAGGGAACCAGGACCCCAGAGGCATCCTGGGGTCTCTCCAAGGACCAGCGAGCAGCCAGTCAGGCAGGGAGAGAGAGAGTGAGGGCCAGCCCAATGGAGCACTTTTTCAGGGCATCATGGGCAACATCATAAGGACATCTGGTCACTGAAAAGAGGGAGAGTGCAGAAGCTCAAAATAAGCATTGAATGGGAGTGATAAGACCAAATTCCACATTTTACATGTGTGTGTGGCCACTGTGTATACAAATGGGCTGGCTTCCCTGGGACAGCTCTCCTGGGACCTCATGGGAGGTAACCCAGGTAAATCAGGGGCACTGGCCTCAGAGGTCAGCCTGGGCTGCGTCTCAGCTCTGTCAATCTGGCCATATGTCCTTGGCTAGGCCACTAGTTCTTCAGTTTCCTTGTCTGGAAAAACAGGATGTGAGAAGCTGCCTTATAACAATGGTTCTCAGTGGGGGCTATTTTCCCCCCACCTGGTGATATTTTTGGTTGTCCCATCTGGAAGGGTGCCACTGGCATCTTGTGGGTTGAGGCCAGGGATGCAGCTAAAGGCTGGGGATGCTGCACATGGTAGCCTTCACGACAAAGTTATCCTGGTCAAAATGACAATCATATGAGCATGAGAAACCCTGCCTTATATGGAATGTTGATGGGGTTAAATGCATTTCTGGCTAGGAAAGCTCTTTGTATATTGTAAGGTGCTATAATTGATAAAACTGTTTCTTTGATCCCAAGATGCCATTGTCTAGAAAATGCCCTCCTGATTTGATGGCTACTTCTCATGTAAGGTCATGTAAACAAAGAAACACAATCACACTCAATAAATATATTGACTTTTTCAGACATGTGCTGATATCAAACATATTAAGATGTAAAGAAAAATGTACAGTTTAGAATCAAGGAATCTGGCCTCACTCTTATCATGGTTACTATGCTTGGCGGGATTCCAAAAGTTCTAATGCTTCTTCTAAGAAATGCCACCAAAACCCTGGAACTTCCTTGGCAGACAATGAAGAACAAAGCTGACTTGCTCTTAGAGTCCAGGACATCTAGAGGTCATGTGGGTAGACAGATGGACAGACAGACAGAGCTCTTGTTTCAACTAGGTGTGGCATGTGAATGCCCCTGCAATGAGGTTCTATACTTTAAAAATAAGTGACAAAATGACACACACTTACTTTTTCAGAGCTTCTCTCAGATTCTTAAATCTGCCCTCTGATGACACAAGCTTTTGGAGCTTATCAATCAAAGCTTTTGTCTAGAAGGAATTAGAAGCATTTACTCACACACAGCACATGTGGAGGCCCGCGGCACTGGCCCACACTCCAGCACGCTCCCCTCTGTAGCTTGGGTGAAGGGGGCTGAACCTTATTGGCTTTGCCTTATGTATGGATTCAGGGGACTTTCTGGCTCTAGGAACCTTGTCTGTGAATTCCTCTGGAATCAGATATGGGTCCTTGTTTTGTGTGCTCACGTTCATGCACACATCTTTTGGAAACATATAGATGTGGGGTGTGAACCTAAACCTTGATTTTGGCTCTCAGAAACACAGTGGGATTCTGGGACACAGAGCTTGGTGGGTAACCTTCATGAGCCTGAACTCAGCAAACCAGAGAAGGCTTGAGTTTTCATGATTATGATCTTTCTCAAGAACTACACTCAAAAGATGGGATCATCTTCTTACGCCTTTGCTTTTACAAATCAAGAACACTATCCAAATACAAGAATCAAGATAAAAGATGGTCGATGAACTGATCATCAAAGAAGAAAAAGCCTTGATGGAGAAGAGTACACCCCATAATAAAGAGTCCTATCTGCTAAGTGACCAAGCCAGGCTGCACCCATACATTCCACTGGGTCAAAGTTTTAGGTGGCTGGAATTTGTCTGGACATCAGCTGTGTGTGACTAGACAAATGTGAAGAATGTTCTGGTTGGGTCTGCCTTCACTTGCCTTTTCCTGTGAGGCCTGGAAGTAGGGGTGGGGAATGCCTTACCTCTAGGGTCCTCAGTTGTCTCATTTATAAAATGGTGACACAGGTCAGTGACCTCCTTTCTACCTCTATGATAATAATTTAAAATGTGGCCATGATGGAGGATGGAGGTGTATCACGTGCCCAGAAGTGCCTTTCAGCCTGAGAAGGTAGTTCCTTGGGACACTGGCCACAGAGGCCAAGCACATGCTTATTCTTTGGGTAAAATTTTTATCTGAGAAATCTGTCCATAGAAAATGGCAATTTAACTTGCCATTCTGATGGAAGAAGAGATCAATGTATGTTCTTCAAGGGGAAAGAATGGCCAAATGAACTACCCCGTGCATTAACAACAAGGAGAAGGAACATGGACAGCTGGTTTGGACTTAACCTGCTGAAGACAAAAAAATTAAAAAGTGTTCTGGAACCGATGAAAGAGACAAGAGCCAGTAAAGCCACAGAGCCAAGATCTTGCTTTCACGTGAGATGTCTGCTCTCAGATGACTGAAAGCTAGATGCCCAGGCCAACTCTGCCCCAGGTCTCCACTTTCCTCAAGGAAGGGGTGGCAGGTCTGAAATGCACCCAGTTTTCCTCTTCTTTTCCACCCACCTGCATAGGAATGACCTGATATGGTTCAAGGTTAGATGTAGGGGCTGAGCGTCCAGACACATAGGGCCCCATTTGGCTGTCACTCATTCTTGGTAATTTTCTACTCCTCTCCCTCTGCTGCCTCAGCTTCCACATCTGGAAAATGAGAGGACAGATCCAGGTGCTCCTGAAGAGCAATGCTGGTGTAGGTATTCTAGAATTGGGAGTGACAGAGATCAGTGATTGGGAGGTCCTAGTGGTCAGGTGACTTTGGGTGAAGTGTCACCATTCTTAGAGGCCATGAAAATGTATAGAGGATATTCTCTTTTGTGGGTTTTTCTATATACATGTGGGACCAATTTGTAGTTCTTAGCGGGGCACAACTTGATTCCTTCCACATCCTTGTCTTTACTTGCTCTGTGTGTCTGTTGCATCTGTTCAGGAAGTAGCTGTGTGGCTGGGGAGGTTACAACATTTTCCCAGCTGCTGCTTAAAACGTATGTTCCAACTTGAATAAGTTCAGAATTTTCTGGCCAGACCAGGAACTTTCCTCCATTAATGTTCACTGGGCATCTCTTGATCTGGAGTGTAGACATCAGTGGGCAGAAATATGAGGATCCCTAGAATATGTCATTGAAATCAGAGGCCAAACAAGAAGCCTGCCTTGGAGGTGGAGTCAAGAAGAAAGATGATTGATTATATGGTTTCACAAATACCATTCCTTTTATTCACCAAAGGGAAGACTTCAGGATAGCCAAGGCTATTCCCTCACAAATTCATGAGGAGGGAAATGCTGGAGAATAAAAAATACTGTTAGCCAATCAGAAGCTTTTGTTTCTACCAAAATACAACAGTCTCTGGGAAGGGTAACACACAAAACCGTATTAATCATTTGTACCATCCCATGGAAGAGTATCATCAGATCCTTTCTTAGGTAAAGTTTTATTTATTTGCAAAGAAGGTATAGAGAGGAGTTATAGAAAGAAGAAAGAGGAATGGAGAACAGAAGTCCCAAACTAAACCTGACTGCTTAACTCTTTTGCCAAGGGTAGGGCTGGACTTGGACATATGCTTTTCTGCTTTGGGCCAGTACATTGAAAAGGATGATAAAAATCAGCTGCTAAGGCTACATTTCAGGCCTTCTAGAAAATGTGGTCATTATGGTCAATCACAGTGTCTACGGAATACCTGCAGTTAGTGAGTCATCCCTGGCTGATGCTAACCAGGCCATGGCCACGGACCCCAGAAGCCCTTAGAGGCATATACTATGCAGATGTTCAACTATAGCTCAAGGTGAGGGGCTGGGAGAAGGCAGTAGTGTCTAGTCTGCCTTAGAGGCAGAACTGGATATATCTTGATTTTTGAATCTGGCCAGCTGGCCTAGGCTCCTGCATGACATCCTAGAGTGCAGGTCAGCTTTGAATGTTGAAGCCACATGCCCTGACCTAACTGCTCTTGACTGCCAAAGAGAATGGAAGGCTTCAGATGGCTAAGATACTTACTTCCTCCAAATTCCATGAACAGAGTGATGACAGAGAACGAGGCCAAGAAATTCACCAAGCGTGGGTACCAAGAAACCTTCAGTGGGATGGAAAAGTGAAGTCTGATCTAAAAGGCTTTTTGAAAAGATGACGTCACCCAGATGGTACAGGACAGGGCAAGCAAGACATTGACTTGGAATGGGCCCTTCAAGCCCTGTAATAGCCCTTTGAACTGTGACAGGCCAAATCAGCCTGGATGAGTTGGAGGCTCCAAGTAGACTTGTTCAACTCCTCATGTCAGGAGTTCATGACATTGTGTGCCACGTGTGGCCAGATGTGCCTGCAGACCTGAGCCTTCCTGTTCCCAGCTTCTTTTGCAGAAGCTCACTAATAAGAGCAGCATCTCCTTCCCCTGATCCCAGCATCTTTGTGTGCCAAGAAGAGGATCAGCCTTACTGGAATGCAAGACCAGAGAAATCAAGGGGGTGTCCCTGTAGCATGATGCAGTCCCACTGTAATCGAGCTGGAGTGAACAAAAGGCAGAGTAAATGCAGCAGGCACATCCCAGGGCTGTCCTGCATTTGGTGGATTATCTACGTAGAATTTCTTGCCTGTTTGGTGAGTAGGATCATGACCTCCCATTGGCACAAGGTGGTGGTAAAGAGCAGGTGATAAAGAGAACAATTAAGGAGACACAGTATGCAAATCCATGTGGTCCAGATGAGACAGGCCCCTTGGAGACACTGGGCCCCATTCCACCCACCTGTAGGCCTATAGAGATTATTGCTAAGAAATCAATGTTTTTGGAGGCTTACTCAGTGTATTGGTGCTTGTCTGCCTCTTTCACTCCAACTAGGGGTTGTGGCATCCACCAAGTGTACCAAGGAAGTAGCCCACGTGCCCCATTATGCTCTCCTTCTAGGAAAGCTGCCCTCTCATGATCCCAGTGCAGGGAAGTTTATTCCAGAGGAAGACTCCACCTTATGATTTTTCAGAACCACGTTATGAATGAATAAAGATCAAGCCCACACTTAAGGTCATCAACTATCCAATGAGAAACAGGAACCATCTAATTCCCTGGCAGCCAGAAAGGCTGGTGAAATTAGAGTTTTGAGAAGAGACTTGCAGAATCATTTGACCATTGTCTCAGCAAACCTGCAGGTCTGAGTGGGGTCCCCAGGAAGGCATCACTCTTTTGCCTCCAACTCAAGGAGGAGAGTGTTGAGATCAATAATCACTGTCCTACTACATGTTCCACTTTAGGTTTTAATTATTCAGTTGGGAATTAAAGTACCATGGATTCCAGCGCCATGTCTTGGGCCTGAAATCTGCTCCCAAGTGATATAGGAGAAGAGACTCTCCATTTCATAGGCCCTCAGCCCCATCCTTCACCCACCTGTGGACACCCCAGTGGCCAGCCCTCTGGCCTCCCCACCCCAGCCTCAAATTAGCCCTTGCCAGGCAGCAGTGCCAGCCTCCTGTTCGCACCTGCTTAGAGACTTTGAGCCATGTCTTTTTGAGCCGAAAGATTGCACTCCTGTTCATAGACGAAGTGATCTCCAGCACGGCATTGTAGTTGTGTAAGCAGCGGCATATGTCAGCTACAGCCACCCACTTCTCAATGGCGCTTACCCTTGCATTGATGTCCTCATTGCGAATGATTTCAGAAGCAATCAAATTACTGATCTGTAAGCCAATGCAATAAGACAGGAAAAAAGTAGGAGGAGCAAGTATTATAAAGATGATAAATTGATATTATTTGCAGATGAGATAGTTGCCTGAATGACAATCTCAAAAGATGGAATTAGAAAACTGTTAGAACAAATAATCAAACTTAGTAGTATGGCTGGTAAAAAACTCAATATACAAAAAAGAAAAGTTTTTTTTTTGTATATTAACTATAATTAGAAAATACAATGAAAAAAGGATTACTTTCAAAATAGCAATGAAAATCATAAATATCTAGGAACTTAATTTACTGAGAACTATTATAAGGTGTTAGGAGCTCTGGTAGTGTAGTGCCTAAGGCACTTGACTGGTAACCAGAAAGCTGGCTGTTCAAACCCACCAGGCACTCCTCGGATGGAAGACTTTCATCTACTTCCGTAATGATATCACCTCAGAAACTGAAGGAGGGGTCGCTGTGAGTCAGATCTGACAGGAGGGCAGTGAGTTTGGTTTGGTTTTTATGGTGTGATGTAAAGAGCTCTGGTGGCTTAGTGGATAAGGCAACTGGTTGCTAACCAGACAGTAGGCAGTTAAAACTAGCCACTCTGTGGGAGGAACTCTGGTAGCCTAGTGCCTAAGGCACCTGACTGCTAACCAGAAGACTGGCAGTTCAAACCCACCAGCTACTCCTTAGAAGGAAGGTTGGGCAATCTACTTCTGTAATGATATCACCTCGGAAATCCAAGGAAGGGTCACTATGAATTGGGTCTGACTCGATGGCAAATAATGACAATAACAACATATAAGATGCTACATGGAAGAAAAAAGTTATGAAAGCAATTAAAGGCTTGAATAGTGGAGAAAAAGAAGAACTTTCCAAATGGGAATGTAAATACGTAATTTTTCTCAAAACTAATACATGCACTTAATGCAATATAATAAAATACAGAGGAGTTTTTTGAGAACTTGACAAAGTGCTTATAAAGTTCATCTGTAACAATAAATAGTTAAAAGAGCCAAGCTCTGAAGCTCATCTCCCACCATACGACTAGAACTTGGATAGGACACACATTTTGAGGCATCACTGGTTCCACGCATAAATTAGAAGAGATCCCCAAGGACTTTCCCTCTCCCCTAGGAGTCAACAAACAATCATACATATATGACACAAATACATCATACATTTGTATGATACATACATCACACAAATAATACATGGACTGGACCTGGAGCAGTCCTGGGGGTGGGGAATGGGAAGCTGGGGCCAGAGCATTAGGGAACTAGGATTACAAGGAAGTGAGGTAGCAGGAAATTGGACTATACTTTCAGATAGCCAGGAAGAGCCAGCTGCTCCGAGACCAAATTTCTATAGCTATGTTGTTGAGCTATGTTGCCGCTGAATTTTGGAATAGCAGCAATGAGGAGGGGATAGGGAGGCTGAGCTGAGGCAAAATCTTTAAGAGAGGTTGAAGTGGTCTTGGATAGACGTGGGCTACCAATAGAGGTAGAAGCAAACTATCTTTGGAAAAAAAATTCACTCCTACAGATGAGCACCAAGGAATGAGCTCAAAAATTTACCAAACAAACAAGAAGGCAAATCACTATGCAGGTGAGCAACAGAACTAATTAGATTCCTAAGAACTTCAGATGCTGAAATTGTCAGATACAGATATGAAAACATCTATGTATGAAATGCTAAAGACTTAAAGGCCGGAGGGATGGCCACTGGGTATCCACAGGTGAGTGAAGGATAGGGCTGAGGGCCAATGAAGTGGAGATTCTCTTCTCATATACCACTTGGGAGCAGATATTAAGCCCAAGACATGGCACTGGAATCCATGGTACCTTAATCCCCAACTGAATAGTTATAAAGAAAGACATGCAAAAAGGAACTACTAGGAATATCAGCTGCATTAAAAAAAATTATACCCTTGAAATGAAAATATAATTGTTAAAACAAAAACTTCATTGGAGGGGTAAAAACAACAAATTAGATACATTTGACTCTTAGGCATACTTATCCAAAATACAGTAAAGAGAGATAAAGCAATAGAAATATGACAGGTTTAGGAGATACGAAAACATGAGAAAATTTAATTTAAGGTTTCAGGAGGAGAGAATAATAATAATGGAGAAAAGACAAGACTCAAAGAGACAATGGCCATAAATTGGTGAAAAAAAATAAATCTATAGATCCAAGGCACAACATACCTTAATCAGAATTGGGGAAAAAGAAAAAAATCCATGGCTGGAAACACTGAAGAAAACATTGGTACACCAAAGACAAAGGTAACATCTTAAAAGCAGCTAAGAGAAAGAACAGATGACCTTCAAATAACAATAGTTAGAATGATAGCAGTTTCACAACAGCAACAGAATCCAGAAGACAGTGAAATAATATCTTTATAGTATTGAGAAAAAATACTTGTCCACCTAAAATTATGTTTGTTGTTGTTGTTATGTGCCATCAAATCGGACCCAACTCATAGCGACCTCTCCTTGGGTTTCCAAGGCAGTATCACTATGGAAGTAGATTGCCCAACCTTCCTTCCAAGGAGTGGCTGGTGGGTTTGAATCACCAGCCTTCTGGTTAGCAGTCAAGTGCCTTAGGCACTATGCTACCAGAGCTCCCATATTATTCTTTAAGAATGAGGGTAAAACTGGTGAATTCTGAATAAATTCTGGATTTTATCAGTGTCAATTACCTGGTTTTGATGTTATGTTATAGTTAGGCAAGATATCAACAATGGGGTGGGGTGAAGGGGGCATGGGATCTCCCTGTACCTTTCTTTGCAACTTCCTGTAATCTATAAATATTTCAAAATAAAAAGTAAAAAAAAAAAAATTGAGATAAAAAAATTAAGACAGATGAATGAAAACTGTAGGGCTTTACCACCAAGGGACTTCAAAAAGAATTTAGAAAGGATGTACATCAAGAAGAACGGATTGAAAAGCTATCTAGGAATGGGTTGAGATTCAAGATGGAATGATAACACAAAATAATATACATATTATACTTCTTAATTAAGTTGAAGTAATAGTTAACTTATATTTTTCTGCAAAGAAAATACTAAACTGAAACCCTTTAACATAATTAATTAATTTTCTAAGGAACCCAAACCAAAACAAACCAAACCCACTGCCATTGAGTTGATTCCAACTCATATTGATCCCCATCGGGTTTCTGAGGCAGTAAATCTTTACAGAAGTAGAATGCCCAGTCTTGCTTCTGTGGAGTGGCTGGTGGGTTTGAACTGCCAACCTTCTGGTTAGCAGTCAGATGTCTTAGGCATTGTGCTATCAGTTAAATCTTATGCAAACTTCCAGAGAATAGAGGAAAAAGGACTGCCAATTTCTTTTATGAAGCTGGTATAACTTTGATAACAAAACCACATTAGGATAATATAAGAAAGGGACATTACACTCATTTGTTTAATATATCATGACCATATTAGATTTGTCCCTGGAATGCAAGGGTAGTTGAATATTAGGAAAAAAAAAAACAACTAGAACTGTCATTCACCACATCAACAGACTAAAGAAGAAAAGCCACTATGACCATTTTTTTAAATACAATATTCAGTACTCATTCATGATAAAAACCTTTAACAAACAAGGAATAGAAAATAATTTCCTTAATTTAATAAAGAAACAAACATTATCCTACTTGAAGAAATATTAGAAGCAACCCCTTTAAAATCAAGAACAAGACTCATTATCACCATTTCCATTCAACACTGTACTAGAGAGGGTTGGGACTAGGTGAGGCAAATGAGGAACCGAGGGTGCAGGCACCGAGAATGAGTGGATCCTTAAATTTTGTGACCTGCACATCTTGCTTACTTTACCCTAGATCTGGCCCTTGAACTGAGGACACTAGCCAGTGCCATTCAATAAGAGAAAGGAATAAGGCAAAAGGATTGCAAAAAGAGGAAATAAAACTCTGTCATGGAGAGATTAAGAGACACAGTTGTAGGCGGCCATGATAGTTACTGCCATGAAGGCACAAATACTGAAATACGAAAAAAAATCTGGAAAAAAAAAAAAAAGATGGACTTTAACAGAGGCTGACTGCATGGGTTCAAAAGTGGGCTCTCCTTGAGTCATGTGACCATGGTGTTGCAGAGGACATCAAGTTCAATTGGCATAACATACTGCATAAAAACATTGTTCCATATCCTACTTTGATGAGCAGAGACCGGGGGTCTTAAAAGTCTGTAAGCAGCCATCTAGATGCAACAATTGGTCTCTCCTCATCTGGAGCAAAGAAGAATGAAGAAAACCAAAGACACATGGAAACAATTAGTCCAAGGAACTAGTGGACCATATGAACCTCAGCCTATATGACCATGAGACCAGAAGAACTAGATGGTGCCCAGCTACCACTGCCAACCACTTGGAGGGGGATCGGTGCAGGAGATCCTTGTTAGAGTGGGAGAAAAATGTGGAACAAAACTCAAAATTATAAAAAAGACCAGGTTTACTGGTCTGATAGAGCCTGGTGAAATCCCAGAGACTATAGCCTCTAGTTACTCTTCAGGCCTGGAATTCAACTCATTCCTGTGGCTTCCAGCCAAACAATAGGCAGGCATATAGGGTGAACATTTATATCAGGTAGATATGCTCCTTACTACCATCAATCATGGGAGATAAGAAAGGCAGTGTTTGCACAGGGAGACAGCTCAGGGGCAGGAATGCATAGGAAAGAAGGACACAGAAGTGGGAAGAGCACTGTTACATTGTGGGGAATTACAATCAATGTCATGAAACAAAATGTGTATGAACTGCGGTATGGAAAATAAATTTGCTCTATAAACTTTCACCCAAATCACAATAAAAAAGAAAAAAAAAGTATGTTCTCCTGCTGTGTAACTTTGGGGATGGAATTCAGTCCTGAGTCTCAGTTTCTTCGTCATAAAATGAAATCTAAAGGATTAAATGAGATGATGCTTATGAGACCCTTAGCATAGTGCCTGGCACAGGGTAAAAAGTCAATAAATCTTCCCTTCAGATTCTTATCTTTTATTTACTTAAGTCCTGGTCAAGCAGAGGGAGGGGGGAAAGGCAAGGGAAAGTTTTTGCTGGTTCAAGTTGTGTGTACAGTGCAGTCAGATTCAGTTTTCAGATGTGTTTCCTGGGGGCTTGCTATCTGTGGGTCTTCATTTTGCTGCTGTGCTCTTGTAGGAACCATTGGGTGCTGAGGGCTGGGAGGCCCCACAGGGCTCCTCCCCTGAACTGCAATATTCCTGAGGTCATTCCCAGGATACAGTGTGTTTGCTGGGGGTGGGGTGTGGGGAAGCATGATGTAGTTGATTGGTGTGTCCTTGGCCAGGGCACTGGGGACAAGTGGAATCTTGTTCCTCCATCTCTGCCATCAGAGGCTCTTTACATGTGTTAATGATTAAACTCAGGAATAGAAAATCCCCACAGGACTGACACGGGGCCAGTAGTAGCCCTTGTGGTTTCAAGGGCCCAGTCTGGGCAAATCTGGGGAAGTTGCCTGGGGAGATTTTTTTTTTTTCCACAGCCAAGCCTGTGTAGCAATGGAAAGCCATGAATTGCCACATACTATCTGTGGGACCGTGGGCATTAACCTTTCTGGAGCCTGTTTCTTTATCTGCAAATGTGACAATACCTCTCATCTTTCAGGGTTACTGTGAGTTTTAAAAGGAACTCTGGTGGCATAGTGCATAAGGCATTTGGCTGCTAACCAGAAGGTTGGTGGTTCAAACCCACCAGCTGCTCTGCAGGAGGAAAATGAGGCAATCTACTTCCATAAAGATTTATAGACTTGGAAACTCAATGGGGGTTGCTATGAGTTGAAATCAGCTTGATGGTAGGTGGGTTTTGGGTGAGGATTAAAACACAGTACTAGGTACAAGGTAGGAACTGAGTTAAGGGGAAGCTATTACTTTTATCAGACAACTTTGTGAATGCTCTTTGCAGACATGAATCATGCCTTAGAAGTGAGGCTGGACCAGAAGCCTCTGGGTCCTCCAGTCTGGCTCTCAATTCTCTGCTGCTCTTATGTTTTTCTGAGAGGTGGATCTCAGAACCAAGGGGTGTGAAGCACCTCTGATTAGTGCCGTGATCAGTCAGTTCAGCCCCTTCCAGCTACACACATGGGGCTACTTTGCTGGTTCCATCTCAAGGCTGCTCCCCAGGAAAGCTGGGGTCGGGGGTCTAGGAGGAGGAGGATGAGGATGGAAGAGGCAGATACTGGGGCCCAGGGACACTCATGAGAACGAGGCTCAAACCTAGACTTGGTCATTACTCAGCTCAGCTCTGTGGCCTCTGGTCTCTTCAACGTTATCAGTGGTGTCATCTTATCCAAAACAAAAGGCAAGAAAGGGGTACCAAAAAAAAAAAAAAAAAAAAAAAAAAAAAAAAAAAACCAAACTCACTGCCGTCAAGTCAAATCCGATTCATAGCGACCCCTCCTTGGGTTTCTAAGGCAGTATCACTACGGAAGTAGATTGCTCATTCTTCCTTCCGGGGAATGGCTGGTGGGTTTGAACTGCCAGCCTCTGGTTGGTTACCAGTCAAATGCCTTGGGCACTATGCCGCCAGAACTCCCAAGAAAGGGGTTAAAAACAAAACAAAACCCACTGCTGTGGAGTCAGATCCAATTCATAGCGACCCTTCCTTGGGTTTCTAAGGCAGTATCACTACAGAAGTAGATTGCCCAACCTTCTTTCCAAGGAGTGGCTGGTGGGTTTGAACTGCTAGCCTTCTGGTTAGCGGTCAAATGCTTTAGGCACTATGCCACCAGAGCTCCCAAGAAAGGGATTGTTGTTGTTGTTGTTATGTGCCGTTGAGTCGGCGACCCCTGACTCATAGTGACCCCTCCTTGGGTTTCAGAGGCAGTATCACCACAGAAGTAGGATTGCCCAACCTTCCTTCCAAGGAGTGGCTGGTGGGTTTGAACCACCAGCCTTCTGGTTAGCAGTCAAGTGCCTTAGGCACTATGCTACCAGAGCTCCTAAGAAAGGGGTAGTGGTAGTTAAAACACCTCTTCCATAGCCAAAAATTCAGTAGGCTCAGAGTCTTCTGGGTAATGCACAGATAAGAAGCAAGGTGTTTCTCATTTTCTAACCAAAGATTGTAGTATCAAGACCAAAACCAAACTCATTGCCATCAAGTCGATTCTGACTCGTAGCAACCCCCTTTGGGTTTCCAATGTGATAAATCTTTATAGAAATAGAGTGCCCAGTCTTCCTTCTGCAGAGTGGCTGGCAGGTTTGAGCCACCAACTTTCTGGTTAGCAGTCAAATGCCTTAGGCACTACACCATCAGAGCTCCTTGAGACGAGGTTATTATAAAAGAATATAGAGAGGAAGTCTTTATTCCTTCCCTTCCAAGGTCTCTTTGCCAAACTAACCAAAGAAGCTGCTCTGAGGAGTAGTCTCAGGTCCCAAATGAGGCTCCCCAGTGCCTGGCTACATGTCTTTATATAACTGTCCCATTAATCTTCATTGATCCCTCTGTGGTCAGTCCATTTAATCAGAAAAGAAACTGACTTAGGTAAAGCAACCAGCCCAAGGCCACACAGGTGGTGGGGATGGAGAGGACCCAGGTGGCCTGGTTCTAGCTAGGCATGTAGCTTGCTCTGTACTCAGCCTCCTAAGTGTCCTGCCAAAGAAAACAGGGGAGAGGAAGGCGCTGTCTGCCCCATACTCACATCATTGAAATGCTTAGTGGTTTTCATGATATAAGGGGTCCTTTCATTCTTTTCCAGTTTCATCCAGCCTTGTCCAAAGAACTCCCTGTAGGAAGTAAAGGGGAAACACTAGGTTGGATGATGAAGTCAAGTTTGCCTTGCTGATTACTTTGTTTTATAGACTGAGGTGGTTGTTTCTGGAGTGGTACATTCTGCAGAGCCTTGTAGGGAGAGAAGGGACCCTGGGTTCAAGGTCTACCACTTTCCAGCTGTATGGCTTCAGGCAAGCAATCTCTTGGGGCCTCCGTTTCCTCTTCTGTAAAGTGGGAATAATGATAATACTCCTTGCATAGGGTTACTGTGAATATGGAATGAGCTAAGGTACGGGGAGGCACAGAAGAAACTGTAAAGTGTGGTGAGCACCTCAGGTTTTTTATGGGTCTTGTTTTCTGACAAGAGGAGGTCTTATCTTAGAATCACTCTGTAGCAGCTGGTCTGTACACTCAGCGGGAGAGAAGGCCACAAAAAAGAGCCAGATGAAAGGATCAAAGAGCCCACAAGTCAAGGCGGCTGCGACTTTATGGAAAGCCCCAGATGGTCCAAGCCTCCCAGTAGTTCCTCATTTGACCTTGACTGGGAGAGTGATGTAAACAGTGTCTCATGGGCAGGAAGAGTCAAGGGGGAGGTGATTTGTGTTTGCAAAACCATTCTGCTTCTCCTTCTAGAAGAAGCATATCAAGGAGGACTACTGTTTATATGCCCAGATGTGTTTGGTTTCCAGAATGTCGACACTCTTCATTTAAGTGAGGCAATGCTTGTGTTGGTGAGGGCATGGGAGTTTACCAGGTGGGGCCCCCTTTCTGGAAGGCAGGGACAGAAAACCCTAAAATGATGCATAGTCTCAGATCTGCTGATTCCACTTCTGGAAAGCTATTCTATGGAACGTGTCAGAAATTCAGAGAAATATTTAGCTACAAAGATGTCAGCTTTAAATTTGAAAGTGGAAACAACCTCCTGGCCTAATGCAATGTTAGGGAATATTGTGTATTTATTAAAAACACAGTTTACAAATATCATTTTGGTGTACAGTTAGATGTGAAAAGAAGAATACAAAATAATTTAAGCTATATAATTACAGTGATGTAAAAACAACATATTGGAAAAAAGCAGGATAGTCCAAGCACGTAACACCAGGTTTCGGTGCTTCCTCAAAATCCAGAGCTGTACCCAAAGCCTGATCTTGGGGGTTCTCACTCTGTAGGTACATATCTACCACACACATGTGTGCACATGCTCATTTGCTCACATGTGTGAACACACATTCCTTCCCTAACTAATCTGCTGAATAGGAGCTCAGAGCTAGAGGTGCTTCTGGAAAAGCGGATGTGTGCGGCGGATAGGTAAGGAGAGAACTTAGAGAAAAAGAAGATGGGAGATCCTCCCTCACCCCTGCAGACACATGCACTCTTTTTTCAAGGTGTAAAGAATCCACACAGCTCTGGGAGTTGGTTGTGTGTGCTTCAGGGATGCTTCCAAAGACCGTGCCTGGAGGAAGGGCACCTGTACCCACTTACTCATAGGGAATCTTCTTGAAGACGAGGTGGTCCAGCAAGGTCAGCTGTTCTGCAATCTCCAGGGCAGAGTGGTTTTCAAAAGGCTCGGCCTTCACACCTTCAGCCTGAGAGAAACAAGGTCTCAAGTTAGGTCCATGAGGGATAGCAAACTGGCTTTGGGCACTTCTCTGGGCGAATCTCAGACTAGACTGTGCTGGATGGGTGGATGGCAGTGACTGTGGAGGCTCTCTAGGTGGACCAAGATGGGGGAGATGAAGGAAAAGTGACGAGGGAAGCCAGGAGTCACCATTTGTTGAGCTCCGTGTGTGTGTGTGTGTGTGTGTGTGTGTCTGTGTGTGGTACTTCATGAGTATTGCTCCATTTAGTCCTCATGTACCCTGCAAATGAGCTTTCATTACCCCTGGTATATGACTGCAAACCCTATTGGGTAGTTCCATTTTGTCCTTTAGCATCTCTGTGAGTCAGAATGAACTCGATGGCGTGGGTTTAGTTTTAGTTTGAGTGTATGACTGAGAAAACCCAGACTGACAGAGGTTAATGACTTGTCAACTAGAAAGGGACCAGGTCACCTGACACCCAGCTATGGCTTTACATTCCTGTCAGGTTCTGTCTGGGTCTATGACCGGATGAATACACTTTCCTTTTAAAGTCTATCAGCAGGTGTGGACTCCCAGGTGTGATGAGTTCACACAGTGTCCCAGTCTTGTGCTCAGAGGCAGCTTTCTGGCCTTTGGCCCCTGGTTACATGTCTCTGGCTCCAGGTTCACCCATGGCTACCACCTTTAAGGGAGTCACCACCTTGTCCTTTTGCCCAAAGGAAATTCTCAGGGAAACATAGGTAGTGCCCATGGCAGAGATTAGATCAGAGGTGTTCTGGGGCACAAAGACCTCATGAGAAGTCTGTTGGATCTGGGAGAGTGAGGGCTAGAGAAAAGGGGGGAAAGGGACAACCATGGTTGGTCCTGGTGGGAGCCTATGCCCACTGAGGGGTAAATTAGGAATAAGGACCCTTCTCCTGTCTCAAGGGCCAATTGGGCTGTACAAGAGGAGAGGAGTCAGTCCACTGGGTAGACACTATAGGCAGAGAGACTTCTATTGCCCCTCATCACTACTGCTTTTTTATGACTCTCCCAATCAGCCCATTGTCCCAGAAGTCCCAGCAGCTTCATTGGTCACAAGGGAAGTGGGTCTAGGCCATATCAAGGGGACAAGCCATCCTTTCCAGAGTAAGTGTCTCCTCCTCTCCCTTCCATTTTCTTAGCAAACATTCATTGTATAGTCCTGTGTTAGACCCTGCAGATATGAAGACCAGAAAATAGAGTCCTTGGCCACAGGGAGCTCCAGGCTAAGGGAGCTCATACATGTGAGCAGAAAAGGGACAGAGACTGTAGGAAAACACAGCACGGAGCTCCCAAATCAGCCTTTGTGTGTGTCAGTACAATTTTCCTGACAGAATCACCCAGAGATGATTGAACAGCACATTCAGAAGGCCAGATATAGGAGGGAGCATGGGTATGGGGACAGTACGCCTTGGGCAAATGACTTGTTTGGGTGTGGGGGGCATATGTCCTCAGGCCAAGAGGACAAGAGCAGCAGGGCCATCTGGACCCCAGGGACAGGGTTCCCATGTGTTCTCATACCCCCCAATCTCTGAAGCAGGTGGATGCAGGCAGCCCAGAATGGCTGAACTGTCAGGACCAAGGATCAGTCCTGGCTTGGCCCGGAAAGACCTGAGGGGGCAGGGTGGGGCATGGCCCAGTGGCTCAGGGTGCGTCTTTGTGAAAGGCCTGCATTAGCTTCCTGGCCAGGAGACTGCACGCTGGGAAAGGAGGAGGAGGTAACTCTTTCTCCTGCCTCTTTGGTGGGCAACCTGGAAGCAGAGTCCAGAACCACATCTTCCCCCACTTTTTGTAAGGCTTGCTAAAGACCTCATGGTAAGAGGCCTTTCTACTCTCTGCAGAGGCCACCAGGGGCCTCCTCACACTGGATCTGCTCCCCACAGGCCCTCTGTGTATGTCATGTCAGGGCCAGGGGCAGCTCAGCAGGGCTTTGTTCTGGAAAAGGCCCAGGCTATCCAGGAAGGAACAAGTGGCCCTTATGCTCTGGAGGGGTCAACAACTAGTCAGGCCCAGATTGGGAAACAGGCTCGAGTATAGTCAGAGGTGTATCTAAGTTATGGCACATGCCCAGGGTGCCCTTTCAGGGGGGCACGAGTGAAAAGTTTCTATTCGCCCTCATAGTTTCCATCAGCAGCTGTGAGAGATGATTCAGTAAGGTAAAACTAATTGCCATAGGCATTATTTTCCCTAGATACACCTGCTGAGTACAGTGTGCTCCCCTTCAGGGAATGGCCAGGGGTGGAGCTCTTTTCTCTCAGCATTTTATGCAGCATTTCAGCATTGGCCCCCAGGGTGAAGAGATGCCAGCAGCTGAAAGTCTCAACCTACACTATTAAATTCCCTACTGAGGGGCAGATGTGGGCTTCCTGGGGCATCAGGCCTTTCTTTCAGGGGGCCGGTCTAGGCTGCAGTGTGGGTAGGTTGTGGGCAGGGGGCTTGTTGCTCCAGAATTGGCTGGTGGCCTCACTCCAGTGTTAGATTATCCAATAAGCAAGATAAGCACTGGCTTACTTGTGCTTAATTACTAATCTGTAGTGAACAATTTCACATTTTTTTTTCACCGCATCAAAGATTCTCCTTCCAGGTATGGATGGCATCTGTCTCTCTCCCAACCCCATAGCAACTTTCTGCAGAATTGCAGCTGCTTTTCAGATTTACAATCCTTGACCAGGGTGGACAGCACACACTAAGCAAGGTAAGCACGGGCATACTTGTGCTTGCTTACTAATTTGTAGTGAACAGTGTCATGGGGGTTTCACCATGCAATGCTTATCTTGCTTATTAGGCAATCTGACTCTGCCTCACCCACACCCCGAGACTGAGAGAGCCAACTCCAGAAGTGAAAAGGGGTCAGTGGGAGGGGAGGGGAACAGTGGGTCAAGAACTCACTCAGTCCTATGTCCTCCCTGGCTATTTTCAACAGACTGGAGGTCATTTAGTCAGTGTGGGAAGTGAGCCAGGCTGAGGCGCCATGCAATCTCAACCTCTTGTGAGGTCAATGAGTTCATATCCAGCATTATTGGCTAACATGATGGCAGGGCTGAGGGTTCTAGGATGGCTCTTGCTGTCATTCTGGAGCACACATTAGTGGCCTGGGAGAAAAGCGGCCTTAGCCACACACATGCAGTATGCAAGCTCATCATTCCCTGCCGGGTCTGCAATGGCACCAGGAGCTCATTCATAGCCTTGTGGCGAGCATGGCTCTTTCCCTGGAGTCCATCATTTCTGGGCAGGAGGAACTCTGCACCCTGACTCCTTGGGAGAAGGCAGCATGGGGGATGGAATGAGTTCATGCTTTGAAGTCAGCCGGTCTTGAACCAAAATGCCAGCTCTGCCTCTTCCCACTTAGGTGGGTCACTTAACCTCCTTGTGCCCCAGCTGCCCCATCTGTAAAATGGGGACACTGATATAAACTTGCAGTGTTGTTGATAAGAATAGTTCAAATCTTTAGGAGTCTAGAACAATGCCACAGTGCACTCCACCAATTATAGTTCCTACTTCTTATCCTCCTTCTTCCAGGAAGTACGTGAGAGCTGAGCAAGAGCAGAAGGGGACAAAAGGGTGGGCATCCAGGAAGTCAGGGAAGGTCAGGGAAGGGCTGGGAAGGACAGCTTTGGCTAGCCTTGTTGAAGGGCCAGAGAAGCCTTTTTGCTGAAAAATTACAGAAATGTAACAAATGAACAGTCATGGTTAGAGTAGCTATTAACCATAATGATTAATTCTCTACTTGCCTTTTACCCCTCCTTCCCTCTACATAAATAGGGTAGTTACTTTAGGTTGTTCTCACACATTCCTTTGGGCATGTGGCTTAAACTCACTGACGGATTGAAGCTGATAATTGCAGTTTATGGAACTAGACGGCCCTAAGAAAGGAGACATGGAGCCTGGAGCAACCAAGATAAAGGAGAAACAGAGACACCCCTGGTGGACCTGAGAGGCCTGAGGGTACCCATTCCCATGCTCTCCCCTTCTTGTAGAGTTAACCTTTCTAGGCAGGTGCGGGAGCTTGAAGGACACTTTGTCCTGACCAAGGATGGCTTTTTTCTTTTTTTTAAAACACTGACCAGAAAAATTACTGAAAGGTCACAAGGCAGCAACAACTCATCCCAATAACAAGAAGAAAGCATTATCAGCATTCCTCAAACCCTTCTACCCCTTAGCCCAATTCCCTTTATAAAACCTAGCCATTTCCCAGCTGGGGAAGACAGATTATTTTTTAAAATGGCTTCTTCTTCTTCTTCTCTCTCTCTCTTTTAATTTTATTGTGATTTGGGTGAAAGTTTACAGAGCAAATTCATTTTCCATACAGCAGTTCAAATATATGCATTTTGTTTCATGACATTGACTGCGATTCCCCACAATGTAACAGCTCTCTTCCCGCTTCTCCCTGTAGTTAGCTCTTCCCTGTGTCCTTCCCTCCTATGCAACCCCCCACTCCCGCCACAGCTGGGAAGACAGCTTTTTTGGAGAAGCGATTCTCCCTGTCTCTTTGGGTATTGATACGTAATAAATTCTTTTGCTTTCCCACCTCAGCCTGTTGTGATAATTGGTTCTGTGCGACAGGGGTAAGAACCTTGTTGTTCCTACAATAGTATGTGAGGGTGGGCCTGGCTTACCATTTGCGTGATCTCCTCTAGTGTGATCTGGTTATCACCTGGGTCCTCCTGGGTCAGAGTCCTGGGGATGAGAAGGCATGATGAGTCTGTACCTGGACCATATCTCTCCACCAGCTCCTTGTCTCAGCCAGACGGAGAAATTTGTAAGCCTCTCCCATGTACTCAAAGTTCTCTTATCTCTCTGTCTTTGCTCATGCTATTCTCTTTGTCCCTTTCTTCTTCATCGACTTCTTCCTTACGGTCCACCCTTCTAGACTCACCTTGCTGACTCTCCTGGCTGGGTGAGTTCCTACTGGGGGTTCCCTGAGTCTCACCTTGTTGGTTTCACCTTGTTCGGCCAGGTGTGTGTGTACCTGATCCCTGTTAGACCTGGGCAGGAAGACTTTGAGGACAGGGCTCTGCCTGACCATCTCTGTAGCCCTACTCCAGCAGGCCGTACTGCCCCTGGGGGCTGGGTGCCTTACTTACCTGATGATGTTGGCTGCAGCCTTCCGTTCTTGGGTCAGGAGCTCTGGGTCGTGCATAACCTCCTCCAGGAAGCTGATCACCTTGCATTTGAGCTCATCGTTGGTTTCAAAGTCCTGCGGGGGAAGATGTGTTGGGTGGCTCTGGCTATTGTTTTCAAGCTGCCTGACAGTGGTCCCAGCCCAGGCCAGGGGAGGAGGTTGCAGTTTCTATCTCGGTTCACACAGCTGCCCTGTCTCATTTTCCTTTCAGCTGGTTGCATGGCCGGGGACAAGTGGAGCCTAGGGGCTCTTAGGTGAAAGGCAGCAGGACAACACTAAGCATCAGCCCTCAGCTGGCTGTACCTCTCAGCCAGAACTCTGGGAGGCACCAACCTACTTTGTACCCTGCTACTCTGGTAGTGCAGTGCCTAAGGCACTTGACTGCTAATCAGAAGGCTGGCGGTTCAAACCCACCAGCCACTCCTCGGAAGGAAGATGGGGCAATCTACTTCTGTAGTGATACTGCCTCGGAAACCCAAGGAGGGGTTGCTATGAGTTGGGTCCGACTCGACGGCACATAACAATAACAACAGACAGAGACAGCCCACTTGTCCCTTTGAATGTCCTTGACCCCTGCCTATGGGATCTGCTCAGGCCCTTCTGAGAATATCAAGGTGGCACACTTAGGCTCCCTCCCTTCTGTCAGCCCAGTGATGACCACCTGGCTCCTTCTGCTCTCAGAGGGCACTTGGCTCCTGGGTCAATGCCTGCTGGTCTTTAGTACCCCTGCCCAGGGAGGGTCCCGCCCACCTGTGAGTGCTTGGAAACCCAGTGGCGGAGCACATTCAAGACACGGTTGGTGGCAGCTCTGCGGATCACAAACTCCTTGTCTCCGTTCCTCTGGTCCGGGGGAAACCCTGGCAGCATGCATGGCAGAGGGGAGAAAGGACATGAGGAGAGAAACAGCTTGGCTCTTGTCTGCATTCAAATTCCAGACTGGGTTAAGCTGGGGCTGCTCCTCATGGCTACTGGGGTGAGAGCTGTGGGCCGTGGGATATGAAATATCTAACGGGGCAGGTGCTGACCAGTAAGACTTTTCAGTGTACATGGTCTATAAACACCTGTCTCCACCAGGCCTCCCCATGTGCTCAAGGGCTGCTGGAAGATTGAGGCAACCTCTCAGACAGAGCCACACTGGCTCTCCCTAGATACAGTCTCTCCTGAAGGAGCCACTTGTAGACATGGGAAGTAGAAGGGACTAGTTCTTCCTAGGGGGATGGGGTGACAAGTTCAAGGGCAATGGGCTTTGAAGCAAGAGTAGAAGTTTGCTAAGTTGAAAAGGGGGGTGGGTGGGAAGGAAGGGGGCCTCTAGGCAAATGAACAGCATTGGCAGAGGCTGGGGGGTGGGACAGGACAATTAGTTTAAAGTGGCTGGAAGCTAGGGTAGGTTTGGGTGGAGTGTAGTGGGGGCATTGGCTAGAGATAAGCACTCTCCCCCGCCCTGGGCATGCCAGATCCAGTAGTCTGGATTTTATTTGGTTGGTGATGGGAGGTGAGAGTAGGGGCATAGGGCAGGGGTGCAGAGGCAGGTTTTGCCCTAGACACAGGTGGCAGGGAGATAGAGGCTGTGACCCCGGACCTCAGTAAGTCAGAGAGGGCTGCCAAAAGTCATGATAATGACATAGGAAGCTTGGTTCCAGTTAGTGAGAGTAATTAGCTCTCTAAGCATAAGTTCCACACCTGCAGGGGGATGAATTCCTGAGTCTGTGGCTGTGTCCCTGCTAGTGGTGACCCTCCCTGGCACAGTCCTCACACAGTGGGGCTGCCTGGTGGAGGGCCCCATGGATGCAGACCAGGCCCCAACATACCTGCACTTGCTAAGGACATCCTCCGGTACTTCTCTTTGTTTGGGGTGCCCTCATTGGCTCCCGCTGTTGCTATGGCAAAGGCAGAAGCAGCAGATAGGGCGCTGCGGTTACTGTCCAGTTCTCGACAGGAAGTCATGACAACTCCATTATTATAGGAAAAAAGCGGGAACTCTGTGGAGAGGATGGAACCAACCCTTAGCCTTTCCTGGCTCCAGCATATGACGGGCTCATTGGCATGGTACGATGGAGAGAGGACTGCAGTCAGAGTCTGTTCACCCAGTGTAAAATTCTAATCCCTGCCCCCTCACTTGCTACGTGTTCTTGGGTAAGTTACCTAACCTCTCTGAGCCTTAGTAATTTCCTCTGGATAATGGGGATATAAATATTTCAAAAGGTTGTTGTAAAGATTAAAAGAGCTAACACAGAAGCAATTACTTTGTACTGGGTGAAACATTATATAAATGTCATAGAATATTACTATTATTAGCAATAATAAGAATTCTTTATAATGATAACAGTAGTAGAATTTGACTTGAGAAACCTTTAGCTTCATCTTATAAGTCTCTGTAAAGCACAATCCCTCTACCCTTTTCTCTTAATTGAAAAATGGGATCACTTGGTCACTCGACAAGTTGTCAAGATAAAAAAAAGACCTAGCACAGAATCTGACATGAAGTCAGAGCTTCAGAGGCACCTTAGGAATCTGGATCTTCTGTGAATAAGATGCTGGGCCTCTCTGCTGACCTGTCTTGGGTGGGTGAGATGCAGTCTTATCTGAAGATAGGAAATGACTATGGGCCTTGAAAAGTAGGGCCTACCCAGCCAATGCTGGGGCACCCATAGTCTCTCTCCGGGTTATGGAATATGAGAATAATTATCCTTAGGACTCACTCTTTTATTTATGGGATGACACTCACTCGCCTTGCCTGTACTTGACCTGCCGCCCACTCCCAACCTCGATCTTACACATCCTCTAGGAATCTGTTGTAGTTTCAGGTTGGTGAGTTGTACCTGAAGAATTTTTGCTTTTTACTGATTTTGGTGTCGTTGGAGATTTCGTTGGTGATGTCTCAGTATCACCATCATCACTCTGGTTTTGATCAATATCTGACTCTTCCCTCACAGAGACTTCTGAGCCTGGGTAAAAAGAAAGAAATAATTTTACTTTTCTCAGCTATTCATTGATCTTGACATTTAGGTCTATAATTTACTGAAGTAAACCAGAGTAAGTTTGGGTATGCCCATTGTATACACACACACATATACACACACAATTAGGGTTCACAGACCCCTGGGTCACTGATCAAGCTCAGTGCCAATTCCCCAGGACTGTCCTTCTTTACATTTTATAATGTGACAGCCTTGGACCCACTGAAGAGGAGTTACTCTAGGTTTATGTTAGATGGATTCTGTCCCTCTAGCCACCTTCTGCCAGGATCCCATATTCTGTACCAGCAGGATGGCATTTGGGGCTCTCTGGTGGGTTGTTCCGTTGGTTACTGACTTTCACCTGTGCATGTCATCCATGCACTGTATATGCCACAGTAAATGTCACTTGCAGATGGAGCCTCTTGGAGACTTTGCCCTCTGCTGGGGAGCCCTCTGCCTCCTCTCTTCTCATCCCAAAGGGGAGGAATCCTGAGCATCTTCAAAGTCTTTTTCAAAGGTCTCCTCCTCAAAGCCTTCTGACCAGCCAGGGTTGTGTGTATACGTGTTTATGTGTGGGCGTGTGTGTGCTAACCAAGATGTTGGTGAGTCTCTGACCTAAGCTAAGATAGAACCAGACCAACCACCCAAACAAATGCCCTTCTAGAATGCAGATGCTCTGCTCCAGCAACATCTCCACCTATTCCCCCTGTACCCAACATCCTAGGTATGCTGAGCTTCAAGCTGTTCCCTGAACACACAATGCTTTTCTTTGCTCCCCAGTCTTGTACACTCTGCATCCTTTGTCTAGAATGTTCTCCCTTCTTCCTGGGGAAAATCTAGATCCAATGCATCCTCCAGGAAACCTTATCTGACTCTCCTGATGGCATCCCCACTCCACCCCCTTCAACCCTCTTCTAACACCATGTATCAAGTGTCCAAGTTGTAGTGTCTGGTCTGGCTTCCCAATAGACTGAATTCTGGAGGGCCTCAACTGGGGGCTGGCCCAGATTGGGTGGGCAGGACATGTCCACCGCATAGATGGGTAAGTGCAAGGATGCAGGATGAAGCTGTTGTCTAGGCAGCAGGAGCTGACTCATCTCATGTGTAGAGATGCCCTTCAACTTCCTGTCTGCCTCACACCAGCAGCCTGGGCTCCCACAGAGGGCTCCCTGATTATCTCTCTGCATTGCCCAGACTCTGCATTGCTTCCATGATCTGGCTGGGACCCTGAAGCTTTTTCCCTCCTGCCCCACGGGCACTTCAAGGAGCAGCCCCAATGCCTAGATGGGCTGGGCCAAGCCTCAGTGGGCCCATGAGCAAAGGGGTGGCTCAGCCCACACAGCCACTCACTTTGCTTGCCGAGAGCTGAGGGGTCTTCAGTCTTCTCAGTGGTCACATCACCCTCATCTGGAATCTTGTTGGCGAAGCTGCTGGATACGTAGAGCTTGCTAGTGTCCAGTGTGGCCTTGCTGAAGGGTGACATGGCTGAGTACATGCTGGTATAGCCATTGGAGTTGCAGCTGAGTGCGGCCAGGTCTAGGGCCTTGCCGCCTGTGATGATGGGGATGTTCAGGGAGAGCTTCCGCCGGCGGCTTGGGGATGATGTCTTGGTGATGGATAGGGGTGGTGGTGAGGAGAACTTGCGGGTGGCACGTGGGGATTTGGGGGGGTCACCATACAGAAGCTTGTTGCTCTGGCCGCTGGCAAACAAGAGCTCCAGAGACCTGGAGGGAATAGAAAAGAAATGGTCAGGAGGGGCCTGAGGATGCCCAGACCTCAGGTGACCCACCTCTGGCAAGGCTCAGGGGGACAGCAATGGCTCCCTCATTCTCACCATTCCTGAAGCCTGCGCTGGCTCTCTGAGCAGGCCAAATAGTCTGTGGGATTATATGACTTATGACCAATTGTCCATAAACATGTGTCCTGCTCTTGATGGTTTGGGTGGGGGACATGGGTCTTGCACGGTGAAGGTGATGTATCTGATGCACTCTCCTCTGCCTCCCATCTGGTTAGTAGCAGCATCTGACCTGGCTGCTAAGGGCTCCCCATGACCTCTGTTGTTATGTGCCATCAAGTCAGACCTGACTCATAGCGACCCCTCCTTGGGTTTCCAAGGCAGTATTAGTATGAAAGTAGATTGCCCAACCTTCCTTTCAAGGAGTGGCTGGTGGGTCTGAACCACCAGCCTTCTGGTTAGCAGTCAAGTGTCTTAGGCACTACACCACCAGAGCTCCTCCTCCCCATGACCTCTAGGCTTCTGCAAAACCTTCTTCCATCCCACACAAGGGCCTATTTCACGACTACACTCTGACCTCATCCTTACAGAGCTCCTGAGGATGAGGAAACCGAGGCTCAGAGATGGGAAATGACTCATGTGGAGTCATATCTCTGGACTCTAAACCCAGTGTCCGTTCCATTTAGTACAGTGTGTGTGGGGGGAGGAAGGCTGAAAGTGGAGTCTCTTAGTAGTTCTGGTTATACACCTACCATCCTCATAGCAGAGGCCACAGCTCAGGGCCAAGCTGGAAATAGGTGATATGTACTTAATAATTAAAGCAATGGCTTACATACATTGAGTGTGCTAGCTCTATGTTGCCCATGGGAAAAACCTTATCTCTTTTAATCCTCACTATTGCTCTAAACCAAAAAAACAAAACAAAACAAAACAAAACAAAAAAACAAAAAAACAAAACCAAAAACCAAAAAAACAAACTCATTGACATCAAGTTGATTCTGACTCATAGCGACCTCTCCTTGGGTTTCCAAGGCAGTATGTCTACGGAAGTAGATTGCCTGATCTTCCTTCTGAGGGGTGGCGAGTGGGTTTGAACCACCAGCCTTCTGGTTAGCAGTCAAATTGCCTTAGGCACTAAAGTAAATATTATTACCTTATTTCACAAGTAGGAGGGAGTACTGGTAGCACAATGGCTAAGCATTTGTCTGCCAACTGAAAGGTTGGCAGTTTGAATCCACCAGCTGTTCCATGGGAGAAAGATCTGGGACTCTCCTTCTGTAAAGATTTACAGCTTCGGAAACCCTGTGGGGCAGTTCTACCCTGTCCTGTAGGGTCGCTATAAGTCAGAACTGAATCAACGGCAATGGGTTTGTTCTGTTTGGTTTTTCACAGACAGGACACTGAGGCTTAGAGAGGCTAAGGAAATTGGCCAATGTGACAGGACTGAGTGAAAGTTGGGATCTGAACTTGCCTCTTTTCACTGTGCCCCACTGCCTGCTGTCTCCTGGATCTCCTGAGAACAATCTTGTTTACTTTTCAGATGCAAACCCATACTGCTCTCTCATGGCTCTGGGAAGTTGGCTACTGAGTTTCCATAGTGGCTCTGGGAAGTAGACTATTGGGTTTCCAGAAGTTTAAGACAGAGAGGCAAGGCTTAACCTGCTCTCAAGAGGCCTGGTCTGAGCTGCCAGTGAGCACTGATTGGGGCAGAATGAGCGAGAGGGGAGGGGATGGAGAGGGTATTTTGGGTGGTTGGCTTGCTCTGGTGGAACACGGTGTGAGCAGGGGAGGGATGTTTAGAGCACCTCATGCCTCAGGCTTCCTGGCCCTTTCCCATGTCTACGGCTCCATTTGAGACCAGTCTTGGCCTCCCTGTGGCACTGGGGAGCTGGTGTGAGTCAGGAGCTTTGCTTCAGATAGCCCTAGAGCTGAGGCTCTGGCCTCATGTCTTGCCTGGGAGGAGCATCCAGAGCAGGACTTAGGGGCTCTGAGGGATGGAGTTCTTGGGTGGCTGTTAACTGAAAGGTTGGATGTTTAGTCCAACCAGAGGTGTCTTGGAAGAAAGATTTCCTTCTGAAAAATCAGCTGTTGAAAACCCTATGGATCACAGGTCTACTCTGCCACCCATGTGGTTGTTATGAGTCAGAGTTGACTCAATGGCAGCTGGAAGAGAGTTGGGGCCTTCCACAAAGAGGTCCAGACAGGTGGTCTTTGAGGAAAGGGAAGCATATGTAGCCCACCTGATTACTGGTTGAGTCCATCTGGCCTGAGTCAGATGCCTGAACTTGACCTACAGCTGAGTGGCCTTGAGCAAATCCTCCATTGCTCTGTGCCTCACTTTCACCCTTTGTTAACTGAGGATTAATAACTACCTTCCTTATGCATCTCAAATTAGGCTGTAGGCAGGGTCTTGCTTGATTTGACAGGGCCTAACTTGGAACCAGGTCCCATTGGCTAAGATGGGGGGAGAGTGTTCTTTGTTAAATCAGGATTCTAGGTGCCCAGGAGTTGGACTGGGAATTTATTGGACAGCAAAATCTATTACTTAGAAGACCTGACGCTGGGCCCTTTGGATTGGCCTCAGCCTTATCCAGGCTCTGCACTGACTGACCAATGCTGTTCTGCCCCTAGATTTCTCACATTGTACGGATCTCACAGTGATCCCAACAGGCCCCTTAAGGATTGGCCAGGGCTGGCATGGGAAATTGAACACTGGTTGGGGTAGGGAAGTGAGGAGGACAGGAGGGCTGCAGAGTGGGTTCAATGAGAGTAGGCCCTGGGTTCAGGACCCTTCGCAGTCACAGACTTGCTATGTACCCTGAGTCATGTCTATTTATCCTTCTGGTAAAGAGTTGGCCTAATGGCAGGGCTGGGTTGAGCAGTGATGATGTGGATAAAAAACACAGCCAGGAAGCCAAGACAAGGTGGCCACCCATCCTCCCTTTTTTTGTACCACCCCAAATACACCAAAAAGGGCTACCTCCTTTCTCAGCAGAGCAAGGATGTGGTTTAAGCAGAGTAAAGATAAGGCGTTCTCTTTTTTTTTATATGGGAAAGGTGGGTGTTATGGATTGAATTGTGCCCTCCTCACAAAATATGTATTGGAACCCTGTACCTGTGGATGTAATCTTGTTTGGAAATAGAATAGTCTTTATTATGTTAATGAGACCATATCAGTGTAGGGTGGGTCCTAAACTTAATTACTTCTGAGTTATAAGAAGCAGCAGAGACACAGAGACAAGGGAGTCTCTGTGAGACAATGGTCTTCCCCCAGAGCCAACAGAGAGCCTTCCTCTATAGGGAAGCTATAGTTGGTGCCCTGAATT
Source organism: Orycteropus afer afer (assembly GCF_000298275.1). NCBI lineage: Eukaryota > Metazoa > Chordata > Mammalia > Tubulidentata > Orycteropodidae > Orycteropus > Orycteropus afer. The sequence goes on along the minus strand of NW_006921900.1, from coordinate 2,097,494 downwards.
CAGACTTGTAGCCTCCAAAACTGTGAGAAAATAAATATCTGTTCTTTAAAGCCACCTACTTGTGGTATTTGTGTTATAGCAGCACTAGGAGACTAAGACAGTAGGAAAGCACTGTCCTTTGGGGAGAGGTAGGGCCCTATGCTTCAATGAGGGGATTGAAGGGGGAGAGCAAGGAGGAGAGAACAAAGAATGCCCAAACCCAGGGGCAGGGTGGGATGAGGGTGGAGAAAGCAGTTGAGAAACCTCAACCCCAGAGATTAAGGGGAGGCACCCTGCTGAACACAGCCCTCCCAGCCCACTGTAACCCAGCTTCCCTCACTCAGCAGTAGCATCAGGCAAGTCAGCCTGCTTGGCTCCAGGATGAGTGTGTGTGTGTGTGTGTGTGGGGGGGTTTACATCACCCCAGCTCATATCCAGCTTTTCCTCCAGGGGCCTCCCAGGCCACCCTCTGATGCAAAGCTCAGTTTCCCTCCCAGGGCTGGAAGCTTTGTGGATACAGGAAGAGGAGGACACCTGTAGGCTCCAGCTGTGAGGCTGGCCCACCTGGCAGGGATGGCGCTGATGGGCTTCTTGTAGATGGTGATGAGTTTGTCCAGGACTACAACAGCCGTAGTGAAGACGCGGTAGGAATGCAGGAAGGTGTTAAGGAAGTCGATGCTTAGGAAGCGTAGGTCTGTCAGCCTCTCGAGCAACCGCTCCACGCTGGCGTACCGGATCTGCAGCACTTTGCAGGAATTCATGGTTTTGCTGAAGCGAATGTCAACATCATCACAATACAGGGAGGCATCAGACCTGAGGAGGGAGGAGGAACAAAGAGGTGACTGGGGTCTGCAATTGCTGGAGCCCACAGCTGTCTCCCTGACCATGTGGCAAGTGCCCTGAGGGGTGGGGCTGTGGCCATACTGCACTGCCTCCCCCATGCACAAGAGCCAAGATGGTTTGCTGAAGGACTAGTTATCTTCTTAAGGGAGCAAGGAAAGGTGTTGAAGGATGGCATTGAAAAAAGGGCTGTGCAAACAAAGTACAGGCATGTGAGTTAAACATTTACCTCAAGTAGACACACGCCCTAGAGAGAACAATCATGGGAGAAGGAAGGGCTGCTTATGCATAGGGAGATAGCTCAGGGGGCAGGAGAGTATGGAGGGATGGACACGGGAAGTGGTACTATGGGGAGGAATTTGGAGGGGAGCTGTTGCATTGTGGTAAACTGTGGTCAATGACATGAGACAAAGTATATGTGAACTGCTGTATGGAAAGTGAATTTGCTCTGTAAATCTTCACCCAAATCACAATAAATAAATAAATAAATAAAGGGCTGTGATGTCTTTTTCCCAGCAATATTCTAAACTTCTTACACTATAAACTCTTGAAATACTACAAAAAATTTGTTGTGCACTGTCAAGTTGATTCTGACTCAGCAACTCTAGAGGACACAGAGCAGAACTGCCCCATAGGGTTTCCAAAGCTGAAATCTTTATGGGAGTAGGTCACCAGGTCTTTTCTCCTTGAAGTGGTGGGTTTCAACCACTGACCTTTCAGTTAGCAGCTGAGCGCTTAACCATGGTGTCATCAGGGCTCCTTGGATAAAATATAACAACTTTTTTTTTTTTTAATGTATTGCTGAGCTCACAAAATACAAAGGAAATTTATTCAACAAATGTTCAAATGTTGAATGTTGATTGCAGCCTTATTCACAATTGCCAAAAAGTGGAAATAACCTAAATGTTTATCAACTGATGAATGGACATTTTGTAGTCTATTCATACAATGAAATATTCACCCACCACCATCCAGTCAGTTCCAAATCATAACGACCCTTTAGGTCAGAGTACAACTGCTCCATAGGGTTTCCAAGGCTGTAACTCTTTACAGAAGCAGACTGCCTCATCATTCTCTGGCACGGCAGCTGGTTGACCACCGACTTTTGGTTAGCAGCCCAATGCTTTAATCACAGTGTCACCAGAGCTCCTCAATGGAATTATTACTTGGTGATACAAAGGAATGATGTACTGATACATGCTGTGATACGGATGAGCCTGGGAAACATGATGACAGAAACCAGTCACAAAAGGCTATCCATACACAGCATGATTTCATGTATATGAAATGTCCAGAGTAGGCAAATCTATAGACACAGCAGGTAGATTACTGGTTGTCAGGAGATGTGGGGAGGAAGGAATGGGACTGACTGCTAAGAGCCATGGGTTTCTTTTTGAGGTGATGAAAACGTTCTGGAATTAGATAGTGATGCTGTGTCTGCAGTTCCCCAGAGCATGCACTTGAAGTAGAAAAGAGGCTGTGGGCTGGGTCCTAGTGGGTACCAGGTGGGTGTCAGCAGGCTCGGAACTCAGAGGTTCCAATAGAGGACATGAGCCAGTGTGGATGACCAGGGTCAGGAGGAGGGTGAGGGCGAGGGCAACGGGGCTAGGAGAGCAGATCCCTGGAGGAGAATTGTGCCCCTGTGCCAGATGAGGGAGGCTGGGTTACAGGGGGCTGGAGGGCTGTGTTCAGCTGGGGGCCTCCCCTTAACCTCTGAGGTTGGGGGTTTCTCAAACAAGTGCAGTGGTCCTGGAGCTTGCATTTATACTCTTTTTTTTTTTTGTGTGTGTGTGTGTGTGATTTTGAAGTGTTCAATATATTCATTTTGTAATCAGGAAAAGAAAAATAGATACTTAAAAATTGTGTAAAATTTTAATCATAATGTATTTTCAGTAGCCTAATGCAAGAATTCACATGTTCGAACAATAAACCGAGCCAAAAAGACACTAGTAATTTGAAACAACAAACAAACCCCAAAAGGTGAAACCCAGCATCTTTCTGAGCCCAGGGGTAGCCCACCCCAGTGTCCTGGCTGCTAGTGTGTGGCCTGATCAAGACCAGTTACAGGCACTCACTTGATCATCTGAGGCACAGTGACCTTGGAATTTTCTTCAAAGGCGTTCATCATGAGCCCATTGCACCGGATGTTATCCACACACTGGAAACAGAGAGCGCACCCCCTGTATCAGAGCTTCTGTCCTGGGATCCACAACTTCTGCTCTAAGAAGTAAGCAGTTCCCAAGCCCCAGCCCTACACAGTGACCTCAAGCCCTGCTAGGTGCACAGTCCAGGCAAGTGAAGGGTCAGTGAACATAGAATTTTGGCCAAGAAGTCAAGTCCCAGTTTGAGCATTAGTTTCCCTATCTGCAAAATGGGCATAATGACTCCTACTTCACAGGGATGTTTGCAAAATAGATGTGTCTGCCATTGACCACTCTGTTGCTGATCTTGGAGGACCAATGTATGGACAAGGTCAGAGCCTCAGTGAGTAAAGAGGCCCAAATTGTTTCCTCTCTCTTGGGAGGCCAGTCCAGCAAGGCCTCTGTCCTTCCTGCATTTGAGCACTGCCCTGTGCACTCTGTCCTCTGCCCACTGGGGAGTTGGGAGAGCCTCCATGGTACATGGCAGGATCTTCCGGTGTTAAGAATTTGTGTGGGGCCAAAGTCACTGAGAAGTGGCAGCTGAGAAGTGGGCACAGTGGGTGGTGGATATGACTAGGTCCTGCCTCCTGGTCAAGGCCAGGTCCTCTGAAGGCACCTTGAAGAACAAGATGTCTGTCCATTTGCATTTCCCAGGCCAAGTTCTCCAACGCACAAAACTTAGACTCTTTAGCTCTGATTCTGTCAGCAACTCTGAATGAAGGGGGCTTGGACAGGGGGCAGGTCAGAGCTTTGTGCAGGCAGCAGAGGGCCTGGGGAAAGCGGTCACTGTCATATCCCAGAGGGAGGAGCTGGAGGACCTACTACCCACTGGCATCAGGAGGCCCAGGTCTGGGGATACCTTCTAGGCAGGAGCCCCAAACCCACTTATAGGAGCTTGAATGTGTCCACTGCTCATGCTTGGGGCCCTAGCTTTCTCCAGATCGTGGTGGGCTTCTAAAGGCATGTGCTAAGACTCAGAAAGAGTAGACATGTGCTGCATGTGGCTCCCCACCCTGCCTGACTCTTCTGGGACTGAAATGAGCAGACAGGCCAGAAGGGCAGTGGGAGCAGGCAGGCAGGGAAGGCTGGAAGCAGGGCATGAAAACAAGAGGGTGAGGAGGGAGGAAGGCAGGACTTCCTTAAGCACAATGAAGACTTGGCTCTTCCAGCTTTCTAAGGCAGCAAAAACAAAATAAAACAAAAAAATCAAACCTCTTGCTCATGGTGACCCCAAGTGTTACAGAGGAGAACTGCTCCATAGGGGTTTCTTGGCTGTAATCTTTATAGGGACAGATTGTCAGACCTTTCTTCCACTGCACACTGCATGGGTTTGAACTGCCAACCTTTTGGTTAGTAGTCAAGCACAAACCATTGCATTACTCAGGGACCTTTTTTCTAAGGCACACATCTCTCTAAATTACTGGAATGGTATGGGGGAAAATGTCAGTGTAGCTTTCTCCTTTCTCCCACCATTTGATGATCTAACTCACACGGCCCACTCCACAAGCAGGCTGGTTCTTCAGGTGTTGGGGTGGGGCTGCTCTTAATTCATAACAGGCCCTCTCTAGACTCAGGGAGTGGCTCATAGTGGGGTCCAAGCCCAGGTGCAGCCCACAGCTTCCTTCTGGAATCAAATTTCTGTCCACCTCCTTGTACCCCTGGTTCTTATAGGCATCTGGGTCTTACTGGCACCCAGCAAGGGCTGCATTTTCTGTTAATGCTCCAAATAAGGTAGTCAGCCCTAACACTTCCGCCTTCTTTCTCAGCAGACAAAAGCAGAGGCTAAATCTTCCTTCTGCACAATTGACCCAGGGCCTGGTCCCAGGAACCTGCCCTGACTCAATGGATGAGATGCCCTGCTTTTGGGGCCAGTCCTCTTCCTTTATCACCTCTCTAACATCCTCGGTAGTGGTTCCCAAACCTTTCCATGTACACCGGTGATCCAGGGACAGGTATTGAAAACGAAGATTCTCAGGTCTAAAAGCAGAGATTTGGATCCACTAGGTCTAGGGGGAAGCCCAAGAAGCTGGGTTTTTAAAATCACCTTCTTGGGTGACTGAGATGCAAAGGGTCCCTAGACCACATTTTGAGAATGGCCCCAGGGAGTCAGTGAATGGGACAGGCTCAGCCTTGCAGGTGTGTCACTGGAGGATACTTGTATGTTTTCTATTAGAACAATGCAGTCGCCTCCCGTGCTCCCAAGCAGGTTAGCAGGGAAGGAACCTGTGACGCTGCTCACCTGGCTGATGTCGCTGGTCCACGCTGCCTTCTCCTGTCTGGAGGAGGCCACGAGGATGACCGTGAAAGGTGGGGAGTCCTTTGGCTCCACCCCGATCTTAAAATCCAAGTGGTCTATGTCTTGGCCGGATCCTTTGGCTTCCAGTTGCAAAATATGAAATTAGCAAAATAAGTGTGGGTGCCCTTTTCCTTGTTGGAAAATATTTGAAGGATACCCTGCCTTATCTACTGGTGGGAGCTCTGCATTGGAAGGTACCAGGTGGAGAATTCCCATTTCAAAGATAGAAAAACTAAGACCTGGAATACAGAAGGAGCTTCAACCACATGGGGATAGCTGTGGATCTGGAATGTGGAGGGTTCCCAAAGAACAAAAAATCTGCCTTCTGCTCTCATGTCACCAGCAGGGAACTGAGAGGTTCTGAAAAAGGACCTACCACAGACTTCCAGCAGGGCAGCAGCAAGGCTAGGACTAGAACTCCACCTCAAAGCCCAGGGCCCTCCTGCTATCCCAAGGCAGTACACAGGCCAGGCTCAGAACTTCAAGATCTTAAACTTTTATGGACTGGACCAGATACTTAACTCAGTTTGGAGCTCCCTGAAGGGCACGCAAATTCAAGATATTTTTATGACTGCTATTAACCTGAAGAGTTCCTAGAACTCTTGAATGTTTTTTATTTGGAAGGACTAAGATCATAGCTCGGGGATTCCTTTCAATGCACCTATATTGATTGAGAGTGCACAGAATGGGATAGAATGCTGTGGAAGGTCTGCTAGGGACCTGACACAAGGAGCGCCCAGCAGGCTGCTGGAGAGCAGCAACCTTGCGGGGACAGTAAGGGGGTGAGGAGAGGGGGAAGAGATGCAGCTACCCCTCCATCCCACCTTGGCTGTTCTGTTCTGCTACTTGTAGGCTATGTGTCCTTGGATCACTGCCCTTCCTTCTCTGGGCTTTGGATGTCCTTCTATATAGCCAGGAATGACACTTGATATATCTGAGATCCTGTCTTTTCCTTTAGGATTCTTTGCTGGGCAGCAGGGGAGTGCCTTCTGCATGGTAACTCACAGAGTTGGCACTGTCTTCCCTAAGAAGTGGAGTATCTGGGTGGGGGTGTGTTTCCCAGTCAGGGAAGCTTAGAGAAGGTTGTATTGGGCTGGTTTCCTCCTCATAGCCCCAGGGACACATTCTCACTTCAAGGCCCAGGAGGAAAAAGAGTTTTGGGGTCTGACAATTTCACATGAGTCTAGGCTTTCCCAGGCACCAGCTGTGGCCAAGAAATCAGGGTGCTCCAGGGTAAATCATTGCAGACATTATACTCCTTTTGGGGAGCCACTTGGCTTGGCCCTCAGTGGAGGGGGCAGAGGGGAACAGAGCCCAGCTGTAGCTGGGGCTGAATAGTGAATGCCTGTGTGTGTGTGTGTGTGTGTGTGTTGGGAGGGGGTTGTCAAGTGTGCATGTAGACCAGCCCCTACCTCTAGCAAATCCTAAGCCCAGACAGGCTGAGACAAGGATGTTGAAGTGGATCAGAGATAGCCCCTCCCTGAGGAGTCCCAACTCTGAGGAAGGGCATAGACATGAGTCCTGCTGGTATACCCAGGCCCTGGCACAGTGCAGGGCACCCCGTAGGCACTCTCTGAGTGGGGCGGGCAGTGAATAAGGGAGACAGAAACCACATTGGTCCAATTAAAAGATGGCAGTGATCTCACTCCCTAACCTAGAATAATGACCCCATCTCCCAACTCTGATGACCTGGGGAGAGAAAACCTCCACTGAGAATTTCCAAATACCAGGCTCAGTCCTCCCCACCTTCCCCTCCAAACCCTTCTGATCTGATGAGGCTTTGCTCATGTGCTTCCTTCTTTCACGTTCTTCTTTCTCCCTGAGGTCTTGCCTCCCCTCACGACTATTCCAACCCCACTGTGGGGGTCTCTCCCCACTCTCAGGACTCCAGCCCTGCATATCCTCTATCAGTGGCCCATGTGTCCTCAGCACATTCCATCCTTTCCCAAGAAGGATGGAGATGGGGCTGGGCACCTCTTAGGTGTCCACTGCATGACCTAATGCAGGGCCACACTCTGAGTCTGCCCACCGAGTCCTTGAATGTGGGAACAAGTATGCTCTTTGAGATGCTATGTCCCCCTAACCTAATGGTGTTAACTGGTGCAGGGGCCTGAGGAGCTTGAAAGGAACCAAGAAGGCCAATCAAGGCCAACTCAGCCCCTGCTGGGCCAGGGAGCTCTTTCTCTAAAGATCCAGACTCCAGCCTCTCCATGTCCACCACACTGCAGCACCCTCCCTTCCTCCCAACAAATAAACAATATCTGGGCCCCACTTTTTAGCATGTGTGAGTGTGTATATACCTGTGTGCATGCACACACACACACACACACACATGTAATTTCCACACTGACCTTCCTCTTCTGTGCTTTCTGGGTCCTCCAGTAAGGTGCAGTCTATGAGGGATATGACTCCATTCTGAAAAAGAACATCAGGGTCACCTTGAATCAAGGGACTACATGTGTTATTTGTTGTCATTGTTGTTGTTATTTGCCATCGAGTCGGCCCCGACTCATAGTGACCCCTCCTTGGGTTTACGAGGCAGTATCGCTACGGAAGTAGCTTGCCCAACCATCCTGCCGAGGAGTGGCTGGTGGGTTTGAACCACCAGCCTTCTGGCTAGCAGTCAAGTGCCTTAGGCACTATGCTACCGGAGCTCCTTAGGTGCTGTTAAGTCAGCTCCGACTCATAGCGACCCTATGCACAACAGAACAAAACACTGCCTGGTCCTGTGTCATCCTTACAATCCTTGCTATGCTTGAGTTCATCGTTACAGCCACTGTGTCAATCCACCTCATTGAGAATCTTCCCCTTTTTTGCTGACTCTCAACTTTACCAAGCATGATAGCCTTCTCCAGGGAATAATCCCTTCTGACAACATGACGAAAGCAGGTGAGATGAAGTCTGGCCATTCTCACTTCCAAGGAACATTCTGGCTGTACCTCTTCCAGGACAGATCTGTTCATTCTTCTGGCACTCCATAGTATTTCCAGTATTCTTTGCTAACACCACAATTCAATGACATCAACTCTTCTTCAGTCTTCCTTATTCACAGTCCAGCTTTCACTTGCATATGAGGCAACTGAAAATATCATGGCTTGGATTAGGCGCACCTTAGTCTTCAAAGTGACATCTTTGTTCTTTAACACTTTAAAGAGGTCTTTTGCTGCAGATTGCCCAATGCAATATGACGTCTGATTTCTTGACTGCTGCTTCCATGGGTGTTGATTGAAGATCCAAGTAAAATTAAACTCCTGACAACTTCAATCTTTTCTCCATTTATCACAATGGTACTTATTGGTCCAGTTGTGAGGATTTTTGTTTTATGTTGAGGTATAATCCATGTTGAAGCCTATAGTCTTTGATCTTTATCAAGTTCAAGTCATGTTCACTTTCAGGAAGCAAGATTGTGTCATCTACATATCGCAGGATGCTAATAAGCCTTCCTATAATCCTGATGCCACATTCTTCTTCATGTACTTCAGCTTCCTGGACTAGTAGCTCAGCACACAGATTGAATAAGTATGGTGAAAGGAGACAACCCTGACACACACTCTTCCTGATTTTAAACCATTCAGTATCCTCTTGTTCTGTTCGAATGACAACCTTTTGGTCTATTTACAGGTTCCTCATGATCACAATTAAATATTCTGGAATTCCCATTCTTTGCAACGTTACCCATAATTTGTTATGATCTACATAATCCAATGCCTTTGCATAGTCAATAAAACACAGGTAAACATCTTTCCGGTATTTTTTGCTTTCAGCCAAGATCCATCTGACATCAGCAGTAATATCCCTCATTCTATGTTCTCTTCTGAATCCAGCTTGAATTTCTGGAAGTTCCCTGTCAATATACTGCTGCAACAGTTTTTTAATTACCTTCAGAAAAAATTTACTTGCACATGATATTAATGACATAGCATGCAATGATATACTATTTAGGAACCCTGAAATGCCAGGTTGCAAGTGCTTTTGGAGAACACCCATGTATATACATATATGTGTGTATATATTACATGCCAAATGTATATATGTGTGATGGGTAAGGTTGTGTGTCAACTTGGCATGATTTTTAGTGGTTTGACAGTTATGATATAGTCACCCCCCATGATGAGATCTGCTATGAGCAGCTAATCAGTTGAAAGGGAATTTCCTTGGCAGTATGACCTACATCCAATACATATGGACTTTCTGGCAAAACTCTCTGGCTTTATGCTTGATCTGGATCCTGCAGCTGGCTCATCATCATCTGACCTCCAGATCTTTGGACTTGAGCCAGCAGCCTGCTGTATTACCTACTGATTTTGGGATTTGTTAGTCTCTGCCGCCTATGAGCCGGCAGCCTGCTGCCTGACCTACCGATCTTGGGTTCGTCATCCCCTGCAGCTGCGTGAGTTAGGAGAAGGCTCCAGTCTGACATCTGACCCAGAGACTTGGGACTTGCCAGCCTCTGAAACTGAGCCTCTTCCTTGAGATAAATCTCTCTGTATGTACATATACAAGCTTCACTGGTTTTGCTTCTCTAGAGAACCCAGCCTAAGACAGTGGGTATTTTGTTTTTCAAGTTGAAGGACTTTGTCTGCATATAAGAAGCCCAACAAAGTGGGTAAGATGGGATGTCTCAGAGAGGATTTCCCCAATGAGGGTTGAGATCAGACTATGGCAGAGGGGTCAGAACCTGTCTGCTTGGCTTCTTGTCCCTGCAGCAGCTCTGAAGCATCACCTTGTGCAGAAGCTTGAAATCCACAGTTCTGGGCCAAATACTTCATGTTACAAATTACGGAAACTGAAACCAATTCTATGGACATGTCACAAATATTGTTATTCTCATTTTACAGATGAAAAAATGTAGTCAAAGAGATTAAGTGACTTGCTCACAGTCACCTGACAAGTTAATGGTGGGGCCCAGAGAGGACCTGGGGGCCTGATCCCAGTCCAAGGTCAGCTCCTGGTTGTTAATTATTAGGAATATCTGGGAAAACACCTCCTATTCTTTAATGTAGAATCTGCAAAACACTGTACAACATGGATGAACTTGGAGGACATTATGCTGAATGAAATAAGTCAATCACAGAACGACAAATATTATATTACCCACTATTGTAAAAAGTCAAGGAAAGGTTTATACATAGAAGGAAACTTTGTCGGTTACCAGGGAGGGAAGGGGAGGGGAGGCTAAATTCCTAGATAGGTTGGGGGGGAGAAATATATATATATATTTATTATTACTATATATATCTATATACTAATAATTAGTATTGGGAGCTCTGGTAGCATAGTGCCTAAGGCACTTGACTGCTAACCAGAAGGCTGGCGGTTCAAACCCACCAGCCACTCCTTGGAAGGAAGATGGGGCAATCTAATTCCGTAGTGATACTGCCTTGGAAACCCAAGGAGGGGTCGCTATGAGTCGAGTCCAACTCGATGACACATAACAACAACAACAACAACAATAATTAGTATTAGATTATTAGTGGTTACCAGGGGTAGGAGGGAAAGAAGGAGCTCTGGTGGCATAGTGCTTAAGGCATTTGACTGCTAACCAGAAGGTTGGCAGTTCAGACCCAACAGCCACTCTGTGGAAGGAAGATGGGGCAATCTACTTCCGTAAGGATTTACTGTCTTGGAAACCCAAAGGGGGTTGCTATGAGTCACAATCGACTTGATGGCAGTGAGCTTTTTTTTTTTTTTCTTTTAAGGGGAAGACGGGGGCAGAAGGGAAAGCATTTGTTTGAGGGGCATTGAGTTTATACTAATGTGGTAGAATATTTTGGAAAAGGATAGCAATAATAGTGGCACAACATGAAAAATGTCATCAATGTCCCTGATCTAAGTTGCTATGCTGGCCAATGTTTTGTTGTATATGTTTTCACCAAAATAAAAGGAAAACAAAAGAAAAAAATCCCACCTCCTATTCTTGAGTGTCTTTTGGGTGTGAGATCCCTTGAGGCTGTAATGAGATTGTAATGAGAAATAATGCCCACAAATTCTTTGATACTCCTCCATTCAAAAAGTGGAGACTAATCTCCCCCTTCTTGAGTGTTGGCCAGATTTACTGATTTGCTTTTAATTAAAAGAATAAAGAGGAAGTGATGGTGTGAAACTCTGGAGAGTGGGTCATAAAAGGAACTGATGGTACTGCTTGTTCTCTTTCTTTCTCTTGGATCACTTGTTTGCAGGGGAGGATGCCAACTACCATGTGGTCAGGAGAGCTCTGTGAATGAGGAACTGAGGCCCCCAGCCACAGCCATATGAGTGAGTCATCTTGGAAATGGATCCTCCAGCCCTAGTCAAGCCTTCAGATGATTGCAACCCAAGCTGCCACCTTGATTGCAAACCCATGGGAGACCCAGAGCCAAGAACAGCCAGGTTAAGTTACTCCTGAATTCCCCACCCACAGAAACTGTGAGATAATAATGTTTCTTGTTTTAAGCCACTTCATTTTGGCAGTCATTTGTTATGCAGCAATAGATAATTAATATAATGACTGATCATGAGAACAGAGACCTGGCCATTTGTCTAATCTATAAATGAAAGCCATTGGAGGGCAGGCTGCCACATGGCAGGCAAAGAGGGGCTGGGATAGCATCAGAGTGGGCTTCCAAATCCAGGGTTCTGCTTCTTGCCTTGCTCTGTGGTAGCCTTGAGTGGCTCTCTAGCCTTGCTGGGTCTTAACCTGACCAATGATATCATTAACCATGAAAGCTTCATAGGTCTGATATTCTTTTACGTTAAGTCTTCTTATTTGTAGCTTTAAATCTTGCAGATTTGCAGCATGCCCCCTTCAGAAAGGACTTAAGGCATTCTATTTCCAATCTCCATATTTAAGGAGAAATGATTGAATTTTAGCTTATGGTTATTGAAGTATATACTCCATGGTGGTTAGGAACACAGATTCTAGAGCCAGATTGCGTGGGTGCAAAGTCCAGCTCTGCCACTTCCTAGCTTCTGCCTCAGTTCCCTTACCTATAAAATGGGGAAAGTAGTAGTACCTACCTCTCAGTGGGTTGTTCTAAGAATTAAATATATATAAAACATCTGGGATAGTGCCTGGCCTATCCAACCAGTTGTCTTCCAGTGGATTCCAACTCACGACCACCCCATATGTGTCAGAATAGAACTGTGTGCCATAGGGTTTTCAGTGGCTGATTTTTCAGAAGTAGATCACCAGGCCTTTCTTATGAGGCACCTCAGTGTGCACTTGAACTGCCAACCTTTTGGTTAGCAGCTGAGCACATCAACTATTTATAACACGCAAGGACTCTGCCTGGTCCACAGTAATCATTATATGGGGGATTGCTATTATTATTATTAGGAACTCTGGTGGTGTAGTGCCTAAGGCATTTGACTGCTAACCAGAAGGCTGGCATTTCAAACCAACCAGCCACTCCTTGGAAGGAAGGTTGGGCAATCTACTTCAGTAGTGATATCACCTCGGAAACCCAAGGAGGGGTTGCTATGAGTCAGATTCGACTCGACAGCAGTGAGTTTGGTTTTTGGTTTGGTATTATTATTATTGTTATTACTACAAGTTCATTATGATATAATTAAGAGTGACAATGATTATTCCCTTGTATTGAGTACCTACTATGTACCAGGTACTGGGCTATATGCTTTGCATGGACCACCTTACTTAATCCTTACAGCATTCATGTGTAGTAGCGTTTTCATTCCTATTATGCAGATAAGGGAACTGAGGCTTAGTGAGGTGATATGATTTATTTAATGTCACCCACTGGTAAGTGTCAATACTAGATTTTGAGTGGCATCTGATTCCATGTTCTTCACCAGTACGCTAAGAGATTTCTAAAACTCAAAAACAAAACAAAACAAAACAAAACCAAAACTAACAAACATAAAGACAAATGCTTTCAGACTTTCAGAGCAGGAAGTTGCTGTGAAGTCTTTAGTTCAACCTGCCCATCTCAGCCTCCGCCACTAAAGGCCCCGTCCCCTGAGCCTTGGCTAGAGATCTTCACAGTAGAAACTCCAGAGCTAATAAATAATGAAAGCTTTCCTTGATTCATAATTTGGTTGAAGTTGGAGGATTCAATATTTGTAAATTAATTTGCCCTCATGCCTCCAACCAACTAATTTGTCAACATGTTAACATAAGCAGCACATTCCCAGAAGCCGTTGCTTGATCTACTAGCGATGCAGGAGGTTATGGGCCAGACATCCAGGGTCTGGAAGAATGGTTTTCCTGATGCTCTGGCTTAATTAAGGGCACCTTCTGGCCCTTCCCAGGCCACAGTACATTCAGATTTGAAATCTGCCAAAGCAAGGTTTCATGGAGATAGACAAGATGCTGGAGAGACTAGCTTCTCAGAGGTAAAGGTTTTGTAATTTACAGAGCAAAGTGATGCTGACAATTAACTTATTACAATGGTTCTGTTAGGACAGTTTTCCCCATTTTACAGATGAGTTACTGAAGTGTAGAGAGGGCCAGGGTCTTGTCCAGGGTCATATGTGTGCCAGTGACAGAGGTAGGGCAGACCCCAAGCTCAGAACAACGGGAGAAGCAATATGCAGTCTTGGGGATCAGTTTACTGTACCAGGGTGTGGACTTTACAGAGGAGAGCAGGTCTTGAAGGACGTAAAGGATGGAAGTGAGGCTGGCCAGGGGAGAAGGACGGCTATGCAGCTGAGTGGACAGCATGAGCATAGGCCCTGGGGTCTGCAAGGAAGCAGGAGAGGATGCTTATTCCCCACCAAGTTTTGGAAAGGGTGGATGGGTTAGTTGAGCATGTGGGGTCTCCTGCAGGGCTGTGAGGACCTGAGGGTGGGCTCTGTGTGTGAACACCTGAATGGCCTCCAGGATCACCCAGCCTGCCTGGGGCAGTGCTCTTGTGCCGGTGGAGGAGAGGCTGAGAAGGGTGTTGGAAGGGATGTCTCTGAGCCCCTTTTGTTGGAGATGAGAGAAAGGCTCTGAAGGTATTATCTTCTGCCCTGTCCTTTCTACCTCTCCCAACACAGACACACACATACACACGCGCACGCACACACAAACACACACACATCATGGGCCTTTTAGAGGCTTGTCCAGACCCCCTGGCTCCTTTGGCCCAGGCACCCAGTTGTTGGAGGAGCCTTTGGGAGCCTCAATACTCACCTCATTTCTCTTGGTTCCACCAGTGGAAAATCAGCCAATGGCCTGTTTATTCCAACCAGTCAGTTAAAGCAAGGCATATGGTATGTGCATGTGTGTGCATGGGTGTATGGGTATGTGTGTGTGTCTATGTGTGTGTGCATGTGCATGCGTGCTCACATGTGTCTCTGACACCTTTATACACCATCTGTGTCCCCATCAACGTCAGTCATACCTATGGCCAGGGAGGCAGCCTGTATCCTGGGTCCTTACCTTGGTTAGGTGAAGTTTCCCACCAGAGCCTCTGGTACAGATAATGAGATGCTTAGAAAACAGGAAGCACTGCCGCTCACCCTCCTTCTTTAGTGACAGAGACCCCAGGCGTCCTCTGGTGATCTTACCCTTTTCGGACATGGGCACTTGGATGAGGGAACCTGTGGTTGAAAGAGGGTGAACCTGAGCCCATTCCAAGGACGACCCTCTGCCTCTGACCTGGCTTTGAGATTGAATGTGGGGTTGAGACATCAGCAGCAGTGGCAGCAGGGCAAGGTTATCCTATCTCCTGGTAAAAAACATGCCCTAAGACATTGCTTCCAGGCCCTCCTCAGGACAGATGGCAGTGGGAATGATCAGAGAAGCTCCATGCAGGACTCCTTGACCTCTCAGCCAGGGACCAGGGCCTTGGCAAGAAAAGGAACCCTAAAGAGCATGCATGGCCCATGTAGTGAGAATGAAGGGCTTTGGGGCAGTACGAGGCTGCCACATGCAGCCATGGCAGACATCAGCAGACATCACCAATTGATCCACACATTCTTTCCTACAGAACTCAATAGAGCTTCACAGTCCTTCTCAACAGTGCTTCAGGAAGCCATTACTGAACAGAGTTGGTGCCTGTGATGGCTCTCATTTGCTATTTGTTGTTGTTGTTGTTGTTATGTGCCGTCGAGTTGGCCCCGACTCATAGTGACCCCTCCTTGGGTTTCCGAGGCAGTATCACTACGGAAGTAGGATTGCCCAACCTTCCTTCCGAGGAGTGGCTGGTGGGTTTGAACCGCCAGCCCTCTGGTTAGCAGTCAAGTGCTTTAGCCACTATGCTACCAGAGCTCCTACTGCTCTGGAATTGTTATCCCTAATGCATGCTCAAAGTTTGTCCTTCACTCCATCTACTGAGTGAATTACTACTTATGCTTCCACATCCCACTCCAGTGTCACTTCCTTTGGAAAGATAGTCCTAGCCTCCAATCCTGCTCTGGACCACCATGCCACCTCCTGATGATGTCCACTCCCTGTCTGCAGCACCTCCCTGCATTTACTTCTTTATGACTCTCTCTCACTACACAGTTTGCTTGTGGAGGACAGGACTGGATCTGGTTGTTCTCTGGGTGTCCTTGTAGCCCCATTCAGGGCCTGGCATGAATGCGGCAGGCATTGGTGCTTGTTGGTGGGGCCAGGGTTGGTTATCTGATGACTTCCAGCCAGGACTCCCCCTTGGGAGTGTGTGAAGAGGATGAGAGGGCTGTTGTCACAGTGATAGGAAAACTCTCCTCTGCTGCCAGGGCAGAACAAGGGAGAAAAGGCCCAGAAAAAGGGCCCACAAGGGCCCACCTTCTCATCTCAAGGTCCCACCTAGACCAGCGAGAAGGGAGGAAATGCTTCGTTGTAGGGGAAGGAGCAGACTCTTGGTTTTTGGGGATATCTTTAATCCAGGAGAAGTGATTCCTTAGGCTAGTTCCAAGCCAAGCACATACGGAGTTTTCTTTAGAGGGATCTCAAAATATCATGTGGGGACATTTGTGGCATAGAGTGCACGCAGTGCAGCTCAGGGGCAGCCAGGACACAGTCAGGGCTGAATCTGGGCTCAGTAGGTCTCAGGATGGGCCTTAGGAAAGAGCAGAATGGCTGCACACAGGGGCTTGGGGCAAAACTCCAGGGAAGCTATCCTTGCTTAGGACAGCATGGGGGAGAGGCAGTGGCCAGTAGGGGGTGCTGGTAGGTTGTTCATCTAATTATAGAATCCCAGAACTAGATGAAGGTCCCCGGGTGGTGCAAATGGTTTGAGCTCGACTACTAACTGAAAGGTTGGTGGTTTGAACCCACCCAGTACCACTGTGGAAGAAAGTCCTGGCAATTTGCTTCTCTAAAGATTATACTGCCTCACAGCAACATGCAAGCCATCACAGTAAGACAAATTGACAGATTCTAGTCAAGAAAATCCTACGAAGCAGTTCTACTCTGTAACACATGGGTCATCATGAGTCAGACTCGACTTGACAGCAATGAGTAAGATAGAAGAGTCTTGGTGGGGGTGGTCCATTCTGAGGCTGGAAAGCACCTCAGGGGTGACCTGAGGCAGAAGCTGAGCTTCTCACAGAACATGGGATTTGAACAACTTGACCTTTAAGTCCATCCCAGCTCTGAAGTCCTGCATTGTGTGTCTTCAACCCCTCAGTCACAAATAGCCTCTGCCCACCTCTCTCAATATCACTGTGACTCTCAAACACTGTGCTCACATTTAAGTTGAGGCTGCAGGGGAGGGAAAACCTTCCACCTATGAGAACAATTCTTACAAGGCTTTTCCCAGGAGGTAGATGAAGATGCCCCAAGGACAGAAAGACTCACCCAACACCGTCTTCCTTTCAGGCACTGAAAGTGCTTGTAATTCTCCAGATAAGAACCAATCATTATCTTCCGTCCTCTGCCCATACTTCCTCCCCCAAAAAGGACATGCCAATGTTTACTATGACATACAATAGACAAACCTAGGCCATCTGGATAGAATTATGTTTACATCTGGAGAGAAGGAAACTGTGAAAACCAATAATATCTGCATCTATATCTATAGATACTGACATCTCATACAGCTGTCATGTTCCACCAGCGGCCCCAGAATCTCTGCATCCACGCTGGCAGGTTTTGGCAGCTAACCAACTAGCAGTGTCCTGAGTGCTGCCTCCCTGCCTCTGCAGTGGCCCACTGGTGAGGATGGGCAGAGTGCAGGGCTATATACCTTGTCTCACAAAAGTCTGGCTGGTGTCCAGGAGGATCTCACAGCCCTCAATGATCATGCGTTCGATGGCCAGGTTTTTCCGGATGTTCTCTGTCTCGCTTACTTCATCGTGCATGATCCTGTAGGGGCAGGAAATAACCCAGTCAGAGTTGAGCTGCCCCCACTTTCAGGGAGGAGGAATAGTGGATCTCTGGCCAGACATAGTTGTGAATACATGTGTATCTAATGTGTGCTAGGCACTTTACAGGTGTGCTCTCACTTTATCCGTCTGTCAGCTCAAGGAGGTAGGCGTTCTGATTTCTGAAAAAGGAAAATGGAGGTTAACAACTAGGAAGCAGGTCGGTCTGGTTTCAAAGTCGGAACCACGTGAAACAGAAACAAGACCGGCTCTGACCCTGGGAAGGAGGTGGGAGTACAGGTGACAACTTGCCCCTCTTTCAACTACAAAAAATGAACAAAGAAGCAACCAAAAAACCAAACTCACTGTCATTGACTCAGTTCGACTCATATTGACCCCTCAACTACAAGCCATAGTATTTTCATCCATAGAAGAACACAAGCTCATTTCTGCTCTGAAAGCTCTTTCCCCAGATGTTTATTTTATTTTATTTATTTTTTTGGTGTATCATTTGGACCCTAGAATGGTTTGTTGTTGGAACTCATGGCAATCTAGCTGGCTCCAGTGGTTCTAGCAGGAAAGCAGGACACAGCCTGCCCTTGATCTGAGAACACAGACTGTCCCAACTGCCCTTATCTTGACTGCTGCAACAACACTCCTGTCCAGAAGGTGGTGCCATTTAACTTTTTTTTTTTTTTTTTAAATATAGGTTAGCTTTGAAGAGTGTGCGCTGCTAATTTTGCTGTCTTGTGGGTTTTCAGGAGTCTCAGGAAAGTGATGATTTCTTGGGTCCTCTGGAAAAAGTATGCCACTTACTCCAAGCAAGCATAAAACCCTCTGTTTGTCTGCTTATGCCTGAAATTCCACCAGCCAAGCCCACTTAAAACATCCTTCAATAGCTTCTCACTGCCTCCAGGGTTTGGGTATTCAAGGCCTTCTAGTTGTCGGGCTCAGGCCTACCTCCCCCATCCTCCTCTCTTGCCATTGTCTCCCTTTTCTGTCTCATGGGCAGGAGGAATGGACTGCTCCACATTTTCTGTTTCTAAGCTCACCACCCACCACTCGTCTGTCAGTTTGTCATACTGTGGTGGCTTGTGTGTTGCTGTGATGCTGGAAGCTATGCCACCGATATTTCAAATACCAGCAGGGTCACCCATGGTGGGCAGGTTTCAGTGGAGCTTCCAGATTAACATGGACTATGAAGAAGGACTTGGTGGTCCACTTCTGGAAAAAGTGGCCACTGAAAACTTTACAAATAGCAGTGAAACAAGACCGGGCAGTGTTTGGTTCTGTTATATGTAAGGTTGCTTACATTGGAACTGACTTGATGACACCTAACAATAACAACAACAACAAGACCACCGAGAGGGCTGGCTAATGTGGGTAGCCTACAAAGTTCTCTCATGAATGTTACTCAGTTTAAACACTTGCCAGTTTCCTTTCTGGTGGAGCTGGATCTAAAATGAACTGAGTCAGCATGGTATTGAGCAAATAACTTAACCTCTCTGATCTTTGTTTTCCTGATCCGTGAAGTGCTGGGGTAAGGATGAAAGGTTATGTATTTCATGTGCGTGGCCCATGATAGGTGCTTGAATCAAAGGTAGTGATCATTGTTGCTGTTATCATCAGTTGCAAAAGTATTATCATCACAGTTATTATTATTTTTTTTCTGATTTAGGACATTTAGGTTTAAAGACTGGCACTTTAATAAAGAGAGTAGGGCATTTAGATGGGGTCCCTTCTTCAAGGACCTTAGCCCCACTACCACTCCCTCAAGCAGTCCTTCTCTCAGAAGCCCAGGCCCCAGCCCTCTCTGGAAAGGATGACTGAAAGATTTGAGGATAAAAATTTTTGTTTGCTAGGCCTGACTCTGTATTATTAGAATAAAATTCCATATTTTTAGTTAAGATGCCATTTCTTTAAAACTTGGCTTCAACCTTGTGTTATGATTAACTTGCTCTCTCTCTAAGTTACAGTTATTAGTTCCTGCTGCATGCTGTGATCTAAGACAGAGCCATCTACATCAATAAAGACTACTGGGCCAGACTTTAGGACCGGCCACCTGGGTTTTGCAAACACCAGTGGAGCCTCTTCAGGATTACCTGACTGCCAGGGACTTACAGGGAACATTGCTTTCTTAACACCCACTGTCCTATCTAACTTTGGGAAAATTACTAACTAATCCTGCATATGTGCTGTGTCTCTTTTTCCTTTAGTATAAGAACCCCTGATTATAAGTGCTGAGCAGAACAGGTGTTTTTTGGAGTCATTGAGACTCTGCCCGTCTCTTGTTGGTGGTGTGCCTCCTAATTAAACTCTCTTCTTTTCCTTGAACTCTGGTGTGGACTATTGGCTACACCATTCCAGGGTCTAATGCTAGTATTTTTCAGGTAACAAAGACACCTTCCTGGGCATGTAGTATTTTCCTGGGGGATGTATTCGTTTTTGGTAGTAGCCAAAGTTGATCTGAACCAGTTTTGTTGAACAGGAGGTCATGGGTGCAAATAAAGGGTTAATGTGCTCGACTGCTGAGCACCTTGGAAGAAAGGCCTGGTGATCTGCATTGGAAAGGTCACAGAGGTGAAAACCCTATGGAGTGCAGTTCTACTCTGACACTCATGGGGTCGCCATGAGTTGGAATCAACTCAAAGGCAACTGGTTAGTTGGCTGGTCTCTTGATCAGGTGGGTGACTTGGTGGGGAAGGCTGTATTTGGTGATATCAAGGGGTGATTCCAAGGTAGCAACATTAGTTTCCTATTAGACATGTGTACACTGCTGCTGCTCAGGGTAAGTACCAGTTCCAGGCTGGGGTTTGTGTTGGGAACCCATGTCACACACTCAGTTGGAGGGCTCTGGGAAAGCTCTTGGGGAAGCTGGAAGTGATGTTTGGGTTACCTAGGATCTGGGGGTTCTTGACCAAATGGTGGGACAAAGTTGGGGAAGTCAGTCCCCAGTGAGAATGAGTGATTCTGAGCATAAGGGCTTGGTTATCTGATGGCTTCCTGCCAGTATTCCCCCATGGGCATATGTAAGGAGGATGAGAGGACTGTTGTCATGGTGATAAGAAAACCCTCTCTTGTGCTTCCAGGGCCAAGTTCAGGGCAGGTACAGGTGGTTACATGGAATAAGGGTACAGCAGGCTGACACACCCAGGATCTAGGGGAGAGAAAAGGATCATGATCTTGCGCCAGATACCTTGGTACCCACGTGCCACCTGCTCCCTGCTTGGCACCAGGACAAGGTGTCTGCCGTGATGAGGAGCCTTACTGCCTCAGGGAACCCAAGTCTTCTCCCCTGGGGAAGAGTGCACAGGAGTTGGCTTCCTGGGTGTGTGAGGACTAGGGTGTGCCCTCACAATGGTTGTGTCATTCTGCAATTGCATATTGGTTATATCCATGTCCTGACCCTCTGCTCTGCTGTTTGTAACTCAGCTGGGCCTTGGCAAGGTCAGAAGGGACAGCCTATGTGTTGCTCTGGTCTAGCCTGCTGAGCCCTCTGCCTAGCTGGGGGCCATAGCTTGGTTGGCTACCTCTTTTTTTTTTTTTTTTTTAAATTAGGATTTGGTGAAGATTTACAGAGTAAATTCACTTTTCATACAGCAGTTCACATATACTTTATCTCATGTCATTGACCAAAATTTACAATGCAGCAGCTCCCCTCCCACTTCCTCCCCATAGTTACCTCCTCCCAGTGTCCATCCCTTCATACTCTTCTGCATCCTGAGCTATCTCCCTGTGCATAAGCAGCCCTTCCTTCTCCCATGATTGTTCTCTCCAGGGCGTGTGTCTATTTGAGGTAAATGTTTAACTCACATGCCTGTACTTTGTTTGGCTGGAAACCACAGTTGTGGGTTCAATTCCAGACCTGAAGGGCAGCTAGGGGCCATAGTCTCAGTGGTTACACCAGGCTCCATTGGACCAGCAAACCTGGTCCCCACCTTCTTTCTTTTTTTTTTTTTTTTGCCTCCAAATGATTTTGAGTTTTGTTCCACATTGTTCTCCCTCTCTATGCAGGATCTCCTACATCCCTTCCAAGTGGATGGCAGTGGTAGCTGTGCACCATCTAGTTCTTCTGGTCTCATAGTTGTATAGGTTGCAGATCGGATGGTGTACCAGTCGCTAGGACTGATTGTTTCCATTAATTTTGGTTTTCTTCTTTCTTCTTGACGAGGAGAGACCTGTTGTTGCATCTAGATGGCAGCTTCCTAGCTTTTAAGGTCCCAGTCGCTACTCGGTTGGCTACCTCTTGATAGACTAGGGAAGCCATTTAGGGCATTGAGTGGCTAGGCAGGACACCGGGGAGGGCTAGGGGCTGGACCAGCCCATCCTAACCACAGGCCCCTCCTCATCTCTGACCTCTAGAGGTCCAGGGCTAAGTCCTTGGTCTTGTCTTTTTCTGTGTAAACTCACTCCCTTGTGAGCTCAGCTAGTCTTGTAACTTTAAATACCAACTAATGATTCTGAGTTTATCTCTCCCTTCAAACAACAGACTCAAATATCCAACTCCTTTCTTATCATCTCCATGTGGATGTGTCATTGGCATGTCAAGTTTAACATGCTCCCCAATTAAGATTTTGGACTTGCCCTTCAAACTGGCCTCATCTGCATTTTCTCTATCTTGGTGAAGGTAAGTCCATCCTCTGGTTGTTCAGCCTAAGACTCTGGAGTCACCTGGGACACAAATCTTCCCCTCATTCCCCACCTTTGATCCATCAGAAAATCCTCTTGGTCCCACCCTTGAGACACTCTCAGATCTGAACATGCACCTCCCTCCACTGCTCCTGCCCTCGTACCTGCACCACCCTTGTTGCTGAGTGTTGTAGGAGCCCCCCTGGGCCCCTCAGCTCCTGGCCTTGCAGAGGAAGCCCTTCTGTGGCTGTCGAAGTGGAGAGTGAGCAGGGGTGGGCCTTGGCTGCAGGGTGGAGCCTAGGGTTGTCCACCCACTGACATTACCTTCTGTAGTCTGGAGTCTGAGCACAAGTGGGCCTGTCCCCAGGACCCCTCTGGGGCTGTATAGCCACAGGTTTGGCACATTGACACTGGAGAACAGAGGAAATGGGCAGAGTGACTGGGATCTCCCAGGCAGATCCTTGTCTTGAAAGGTGGGCACATATGGGTGCCCAGGGCTTTTGCTGGGATCCATCTGTGCCAGGGACCCCGCATTCACCCATGCTATTTCCACACAGTGGCAGGGACCCCA
The DNA here is from genome assembly GCF_000298275.1 of Orycteropus afer afer. Taxonomy (NCBI): domain Eukaryota; kingdom Metazoa; phylum Chordata; class Mammalia; order Tubulidentata; family Orycteropodidae; genus Orycteropus; species Orycteropus afer. The sequence continues at coordinate 2,074,825 of NW_006921900.1, read as the reverse complement.
CACTCAGCCACACTGTCCCTACACAGTGCCAGGTACTTCAAACTCAGCCACATTATCCTCATTGGTATCAAAGACCCACAGTCATCCATGTTATCCCTATCAGTGCCAGGGACCTCACACTCAGCCACGTCATACTCACATGGTACCAGGGACTCCACACTCAGCTATGTCATCCCCACACAATGCCAGTGACCCCACACTCATTCATGCCATCTCCACACAGTGCCAGGGACCCTGAACTCACACCTTCCCCATAAGTACCAAAGACCCCACACTCACCCATACCATCCCCACTTAGGCTTGATTTGAAACCACTCAAGATCTCTTCAGGGGACTCTGCTTTGAGGTGAGGCAGGCTGTGTCACTCCCTCAGAATCCAAATATGAGCTTCTAGCATCTGGGGTTCAGCAAGCCTCTGGGGGAGGGAGCGTCTTGGGCCCACCCCATGCACCTTTTGGGGCGGGGCAGGGGGGCTGGGCTCACCTGGACAGCTCTTCCAGCTTGGATTTGGCATAGTCCAGGCTGTTGCGCTCAACATGCTCATGAGGTGTGTGGGCCAAGAGCTCGTGTAGCGTTAGGATGTACCTGGGGATCTGTGGGTAGGGAAGAGGCAGAGAGACAGGGAGCCAAGAGAGACAGAGGGGCAGGATAGGGCAAAGGGAGAGGGACAGACAAAGACAGAGAGATGGGGGACAGGGCCCCAGGGAGAGTCAGGGAGGCAGGGACAGAGAAAAAGAGCAAGAGAGGGACAGAGACAGGCAGAGAGAAACAGTGTGACACAAGAAAGACAGACAGAGAGACAGAGCAGCAAAGTAGAGGGATGGTAAGAGACAGAGAGAGAAAAGCACAGAACAACTGTTCAGCCCAGGGAACTTCCATGGCAGGGCTGAGAAAGGAAATGGTCTGCAGAGTTTCCAACATGGAGGCTCTTCCAGGGTTTCTCAGGACCCTCCACCCTGGCGGGAGGCAGGGCCTAGGGAGTGGGTTCAAGTCTCAGTAGGGGAAGAGCCTTCTGGCTGCCGTCTCTAGGAACTGCCCCTCGCCTTTCCCCACATGTTCTGTGGACCACGGCCAGCTTACCCTCTACCATCCAGGGCATGGGGCTGGTCCTAACATCATTCCCCATGCAGCACAGAGCTGGGGTCTCTATTAGGAATGGTGCCCTCAGGCATGGCTCCCTCCCAGCTGTGGCCCTCACTGCCATGCCCTCTACTCCCAAAGACCCCTAGGTGGGCAGGGCTGGCAGCCACCTGGAACATGGGGTAAGTGAGGAAGGTCTCCAGAGTCCTCTCCTCACAGTCAGGCTTGGCCTCGTAGTGCTTCAGCAGCTTGTCAAAGTCACGGTTCTGCTTGCAGTGGGCCAGGATCTGCAGGCTGTACTGGTGGTTGCGAACAAACTCCTGGTAGATGTTGAGCATGGGCAGCAGGATGTCAAACAGGTCGGCTGGAAGGACAGTGGGGGTCAGCCGGGGGCCAGGGGGAGACAGATGCCCCTAAACACCCAGCTCACCCAGTCCCAGTCAGTGAGGCCAAGGGCCAGGCTCAAATCCCCTGCGCTGGGAAATGCTCCAGCTATTGGAATCATAGATTTTTAGAGATAGGAGGACCCTGTCTTGTCTGACAAGGAGCTCTGGTGGTGTAGTGCTCAAGGCATTGGGTTGCTACCCAAAAGGTTGGTGGTTTGAATCCACCAGCTGCTTCATGGAAGAAAGATGAGGCAGTATGCTTCCATAAAGATTTATAGCCTTGGAAACCCAGTGGGGGTCGCTATGAGTTGGAATTGACTTGATGGCAGTGAGTTGGTCTTTGGTTTTTGTCTTGCCTAATACCTCTTTGTTCAGGGTTAGAGAGAAGAGGTGGAGTGGATGCTGTAGTGTGCTGCCTGAAGCCCCTTTAGGACCAGGCACTTGTTCTCCCAGCCGCCTGGAGAGCTGGCTCATGGCTCTCAGCTGGGTCCCCTGGCAGGAACTGCTCTCTGCTGAGGGAAGCTGCTTTGCCCAGGTCATACTCCATCCAGTGACTGGTCCATGTGGGAGTAAAAGGCCAGCCCCTGCCTCAGTTCAGGACATCTCTGAAGGGCCACCCCAGTTCCAGAGTTCCCCAAGGGGTGGTTGGAGGTCTCTACTGCAACAGCATTGCAGTTTCTTCCTCCCCATTCTGCTGCCCTCATGACACCACTGTCTTACTGCTGAAAGTACCTCCCAGTAGACCTCCATCCCAGAGTCTCCCACCTGTGACAGAAACGGACCCATCCCAGGCCACAAGGTGAGTCAATAGCAGGCCTGGAACCAGGTCTCCTGAGTTTTCACTTCCAGGGCTTCCTGCCCCGCCCCCCCTGAGACACTTTCCAGTGATTCTCTGCTCCTTCGTCTGTTTGTCCCTTCATCCGTCAGTCCCTGTCCTGCCAGCCCTCCCCAGTCTGTAGTTTCTGATTCAATCAGGAGGCTCCCACTGGTCTATCTGTCTCTGATCTCCCCCCGTTTCTGCTGAGTATATGCTGCCCTTCCAGGAAAGCCAACCATGTTCCCAGATCTGCCCTTCAACATTTGGTGGGAAGGGATGGAACCATCTGAAACCTCTGCTTACAAACATCATCTAAAAAACAAACAAACAAAGCTTTCCTTGTGATAAATGCTAAATGAGAGATCATATAAAAGGGCATTCAGTGACCCAATGGACAGCGTCTTCAACAATGTTGCCCTACCCCTTCTAGAACTTCTGATTATCTTGACCTTTAAGAAAAGCAGGTGTCTTGACTTGACAAGAACAAACATCCCTACTTGCACACAAACAATGTCCAGGGACTGACAGCAGAGAGACTCTGATAGGCCCAGGTTTAAGGTTTGGTTTGCCAACCGGCCTGAGCCTGTTTCCTCCTCTCCAATGTGGAGGTGACACCAACACTCACTTTTATTGATCAAATTAAGAAAGTAAACAATAATGACAACAACCCCTTCCCCCCCAAAAAACAGCTAGTGCTGGTGAGGTGAGGTTCAAGAGGTACTTTGCTACATTGCTTGTATGTTGCTCTTGGAATGCCATTTGACAAACCATATGAAGCAAGACCCTTGCCTATGTTTATACTCTTTGAGTAATTCTATGTTTGGGAAATGAGCTCTAATATGAAGAAAATTTCATGCACAATGATGACTATTTATAACAACAAGTTGGAAGCAACTCCAAGAGTTGCACGATAAGAGCCGATTATATAAATGATGGTTCATTCACTGTACTGGGGCATGATACAGTGATGCAAATAGGATGTTTCCAGCAAGAGAAAATGCTTATGCTACAAGGTGAAACGTAAGTGCACACACACACACACACAGAGCAAGATTCCAATTCTCTATTCACTACGTTTACAATTACGTAAAAGGGGGGAAAAAAAGATCTATGTGTAGAAAAAAAAAATTGGAAGAAAACATCCAAAATGTTTATAGTGGCGTTCTTTGGGAAGCAGAACTATGGTTGATATTTTTAAACTTTTTCTACTGTTCTGGATTTTTGAATCTCACCAAATGAGGATATATGCATTATTTTGAAAAGGGAAAAGTGGATAAGAGCTAAAAATACCTCTTTTCCTCCTAGAAACACAGCTTTAGCTGACTTATCTTTCCCTTTCTGGCCCTTCTGAGAGATTTCATGGGCTTTAAGGATGCCACTAGTTTCCACTCTGGAAGGTGCCCCAGCCTTGAGGGGCAGCCGAAGGCCCCTGGAAGGGGCTTCTGGGGGTTTGGGGTGGTTGGGGCCCCTGTGAGGGGTGGCTACTCACCCAGGACCAGTGTGGGCCAGCTGGAGATGCGAGCTTTCAGGCCTTGGTAAAAGATCTGGTGCAAAAACATGATGGTTTCGCTGAAAGAGAAGCACAGGGTGAGCTCGGGCTAAGAGAGCGAGGGCCTGTTCCTCCAGGACACCTTGGGCCAGGCCTAGAGTGTCCTCCAAATGCAGCACAGCTGAAGGGCCCATAGGCTAGGGCCAGGTGACCACCTCCTGCAGAAGTCCTTAGCAGCAAACCTCTTTCCCAAATGAGTCCTTATATGGAAACCTAATCAGCAGAACTGACCAAATAATAAAATGAAAATATGAGGTCCCTTGTTCAAAAGTTGGTAAAGATTTCAAGACAATACTAACAGACTAACTTACTTACTAAGTAAGTGCATGCTCCTGTCAGCTTCAAAGTTTGAGTGGCCAGGAAGCTAGTCCTGCTGATCACTTGCCCAGAGAGGGGGAGCTGCTTGGAGTGATTGCCTCCCTTGCCCCCTTGAGCCCCCACTTGTAGGAGTGCCTCTGAGGTATCTTGGAGGAACCCAGGGCTCTGGAGAACACAGAGTAAAAGCCACTGATGATGTGAAAAGAACTAGGGTTGGGACCCACACAGAATGGGGCTTGAATTCCCCTTCTGGCCCTTCCCAGCTGTGTGATCTTCAGCGAGATGTTTAACATCTCTGAACCTCAGGCCCTTCAGGGTGAAATATGACAGTAAATTGAGGTCACCCCAGTAGGTGAAGTATCTACTCCAGTGTCTGGTACATAATAGACATTCAGTAAAATGCTACTTCCCTGTGACCACCCTCATGACTGTCCTCTTTCTAGGACTCTAAGTCGCAGAAGCAAAAGGAGTCAGAATCATCCCTGGTATGCAAGGCCCTGCTTTGCCACCACTGAACGTGTTCTGGAACCTGTATCCTCTCAGGCAGCCTAGCACTGGGCTGGGCAGTAGCCTCTGAGCATGGGCCACATCTGCCTGATCTCCCTTCCTGTATCACCCACCACTCCCCAAGCAGCTGCCCGCTATACGGTGAGCCCCTCCTCTCCCAGGGCAAGCCTTCAAGAACACAGAGAACACCTGAGAGAAGCCACTCCTGCTATTTCCTGTGGCCCCAGGCTTCCTTCCCAACCATCTCTCCCCCATTTTCGTCCATCACCCCCAGCTTCCACCACCCTGCAGACCTGGAGTTCCTGCCAATAAGTCTGGGGCTTGCTTTTGAACCAGATGTGGTAAACTGAAAGGATTTTGTAGTGCACCCCATTTATGGATAGGAAAACTGAGGCCCACAATGAAGGATTGATTCTTCCAGGAGTTAGGGGAAGTCTTGAGCCTTGGAGCCTGTCTTTCTCTCTCCTGGAAAATTCTTTTTCTTTGCTACATCAGGTGGCCCCTGTTTGGTTATATTCTCAGTGGACATGCTCTCTGCTCCATCCCTCCCTCCTCTGTGTTCCCCAGCACTCTGTCTGGGTGTTTGAGATGCCTGCAGTTTACCACCCTGGGATGCTCTCATGGGGGCTGTCCCCTCTCCCAGCAGCTCCTGCCGTACAGACTAATGTAGTAGCCTATCAGGAACATCATAAGCTAGAATTGCAAAAATATAATTGATGAAGCCTCCATTTTTTAAGGTGTAAGCTTTGAGTACCTCACCTTTAATCCTATTATCTAAAAATTACCATTGTTACTCATCTGATGAGACAAAAAAAAAGTATCTCATTTTGATTTGATTGCTTTTAAAAAACATCATTGTTAGTGGGTTGGTTGAACATTTTTTCAAATATATAGGATAATGGATCGGCCATTTATACTTCTTCTTTTGCAAACTGTTACTCTATTCATGTCATTTCCTATTTTCTGTCTTTTTTAAGTAATATGTGCTGCAGACAGTTTTGTTTCTCTATTTTTGCTCATTGATTTGTGTGTGTAACATTTTTTTTTTTCAAGTTTTTCCTTTTGGTATTTGTAGGTCTACCGATCAATTTATTTTTACTTTCTGCCTTGGGCACATGTCTGGCCCCACTCCCAGACTGCATTCACATTCACCTATAGTTTATAATATATTGTATTTTATTACTTCATTTTTATACAGAAATACTTTATCTAGATTTTTCTTTGCTATCAGATGTGAATAATAGATATAAATGTAATCTTTCTCTCAATTTGGTTTGCCAATTGTCCAGCCCCATTTGTTGAATACCATCTGTTTCTACTGATTTGATAGGCTGTCTTTTCATATTTACTAAATTCTCATGTATTCTTAATCTGTTTCTGGATCTCTAATTTGTTCCACTGATCTATCAGTCTGCTGTGGCACTGGTCCTAGTTTGTTGTTATGATTTTATAACATATTTGTAAACTTTTATAATATAGTTTAATTACAGGTGTCTTTCTTTATTCTTTTTTGGAATATTACCATCTATTTGTATATATTTATTCCTTTGGTTGAGCTTTAAAATCATTTTGCTAGGCTACATTTCAAGTGGAATTACATTAAATTTATAGAGTATTTGGAGAGAATGACATCTTTGCAAGACGGAACTTTTCCATCCAAGATGCTGATATGTCTCTCTGCTTACTGACATCTTTAGTTTACGCCCTGTGACACAGGCCCTATGTTTATTCCTAGATATTCTAGGTTTCTGTTGCTACAGAGAATGGATTCCTTTTTCCACATTATATTTTCAAACTGGTTACCGTAGATAAAGAGGGAAATATTGATTGTGATGATACATTTCTTTAACAACTTGAATCATAACAGTTTTAGTAGTTTCTATGGTGATTCAGACTCTGATTTTGCCCCCATGGCTAGCTCTTCATTGGCTTCCCATCTCATTAAATAGCCACCCCATCTCGTCAGATGCTTGGGCAGAACCTGGGAGTCATCAGCCCCTCCCCACGTTCACTTCATCAAACGCCACTGATCCTGTTCTCTTCTATCACTCCTGTCATTCCCATCACCTCTGCCTGGACTACTGTTAACAGACCTGTAACTGGTCCCCTGCCCCCACTCTTGCCCCTGTCCCAACCATTCTCCATTCAGTCACCAGACTGATCTTTTTAAAGACTTAAATCTGACCCTGTGGAGTGGGATAATGATCCACTCTTTAATTTGGCCTTTAAAACCCTGCAAGAGCCGCTCCTGCCTGTCTCATGTTCAGTCCCTCTCCTCCTGTCGCTCTGGCCTTCTTGCTCTTTCTTGAAGTTGCCAAAGTTTTTTCTGCCTCAGGAACTTTGCCTTTCCCTTTGCTTGGAACACTCTTAACCTGCACTTGACTGCTAATCAGAAGGTTGGCGGTTCAAACCCACCAGCCACTCCTCGGAAGGAAGATGGGGCAATCTACTTCCCTAGTGATACTGCCTCGGAAATCCAGGGAGGGGTCGCTATGAGTCGGGTCTGACTCAAGGGCACATAACAACAACAACAACAACAGCTTTCACACTACAATGGCAGAGGTGAGTAGTTGTGACAGAGACTGTACAGCCTGCAAAGTCTAAAGCATTTGCTATCTGGCCCTTTACAGAAAAAGTTTGCTGACTCCCAGTCTTATGTGAATGGTGCTCCCTGGATTGTGCAGTGCTCTGTCCCTGCCCACAGGGAGCTGACAGTCTAGTGGGGAATCTAGACATGAAGGCAATCGTTATTAAAGTGCGACAAGTGCTACACAAGGGCAACACAAGGGCCCTGGGAGGGCAAAACCAGGAGACATAAGCCAACTGTGGCAAGATGAGGGGATAGGAGTTAGTCAGGGGCATGGCATCCAGGGGAAGACTTAAAGAAATAAGGCATAGGGGGGAACAGTCAGAAGGCGAGTAGGGTGAAAAGAATGTTCTAGGGAGAGTAAGTGGCCTTTCTGCAGGACACATTTGGGAAGTGCTCACTGCACATTGTCTCCACCCTGAGCCCAGAAAGAGGCATGACTTGCCCAAAGCCACTATAGCCCAAAGCCACTATAAGGTGCATAGTGCTTCGCTAGAGCAGGACAGTACCAGCGTCTCTTTACTCCTGCACTGTTCCCCTGCCCCAACTGCACTTTGGCAGTTAGTCACGCAGGGGTCAAGCACCTGCTCCTCCTCACTCCTCAGCCCATGCAGATATGATAAATCAGTCACAGCACTTGCCTCCACTGAGCTGGATATGGCCTCATTGTCCTTCTTAACCCAGGGCTCCAGGCAGCCACTGCCAATCAATCTGATACAAACTATTTGGCCCCTGGGGCATGATGCCTATCTTCATGGGCAATGTCTGTGGTTTCCAACCCGTGATGCTGGATGTGATTTTTATTAAAGGGAAATAGTCCAAGTCTATACGCTTATTGTCATGGTTAAACAAGGCCTGCTGCAGCTGTTTAACTCAAAGATCTTTTTCCTCTGTTTGTAAAGCACACAATTAACACCCTCCTCAGTTCTTCAATATCCTCGATGAATCTGCCAACCTGGAGGGAGGCCTTGCTCTTCCCAAGGACCTCTTTTAATGAGCTCCAGTAAATTAAATCACCAATTAGCATCAGGTTTTTAATGTGGCTGTACATTTCAGCCTAGAAGCCCATCCAAGGGAAAGCTATGTGCTGCCATGCTTTCTAATAAGCAGGCTGCAGTACTCTGCACTGGGCTATCCATGCAGAGAGCTCTGGGCTGTGGTTGGAGGCACAGAGACTGGGGAGGGGCATGTACTGGTTCCCCCCAGCACTTACAGGAAGTGAGAAGGCTGGGTGCACATACAAGGGAAAGTTATCTAAACGGGCAAGCATGAGAGAAAGTGCATTCAGAGACCTGCGCTATAATAAGTCACAGTCTGAAAGAGGGAAGGGTGACGGGGGTGGGGGGTGGGGAATGTGCTACACCTGCTGACTTGTTGGAAATGCAAATCCTTGGGCCCCACCCCAGTCACTGAAACTAAGAAACTCTGAGGGTAGGGGACAAATTCTGGCTTGAGTGTGAGAAGGCCAGCATCTCAGTGGAAATGTTGACTTAGGAAGGATCAAGTTGACTCAGGAAGGACCAAGCTCTTCACATTTTTCAGCCAAATTTCAGATCTCTGAATCTAAAAGACCCAGTTGTATTTTATGGGATCAATGCTATCTGATTTCTTTCTTTTGCTTATTTATGTAATGCTTAATAATTAAGTTTAACGTGTATATTAAAGACTAACATTGTCACACTCACTGATTCAGGGTTTCTAGAAGGTTCTGTAAGGCCAATAGCATGGTCCCCTCTTCCTCCTGCTTCTCTCTCTCTGCCTTTCTTCTGATGCCTCATCCATGTCCATCAGTCTTGTCCCACCCCACTGACTTTCAGCCTCTCCAGTTCCCATATCTGTAATGACTGAATGATGAATATTTTTAAAAAAATGCAGCCAAATCACCATCTGTTATGGATTGAGTGGTGTCCTCCCAAAATATGTGTTGGGATCCTAACCCCTATACCAGTGGATATAATCTAATGTAATATAATGTAATCACTTGACATAACACAATGTAATGTAATCAATCACTTGAAGCCATACCAGTTAGGGCCAGTTCCAAGCCTAATTGCTTCTTAGTTACATAAAGAGCATATTAGACACAGAGCCATTGGAGCACGTCCTGGGGAAGACAGATGTCTCGCAAGGATCATCAAGAACCATGCAAGGTCCGGGACTACCTACAAGGAAGGAATCTCCATGGCCTAGACCTTGATTTGGACTTTCAGCTTCCAGAACTGTAAGAAAATAAATTTCTGCTCTTTAAAGCCCCCTACATGTGGCATTTCTGTTATAGCAGCACTAGAGAAGATACTGCTGAAGTGATTTACTTTAATTCTTAGATGAGAATCATTTGCTGATAGAAAACTCTGTTTTTATCTTCTGTTGCTTTTATCTAGTTGACACAATTTTCTTGCCCATCAAGAAAACCACTTTTTAAACCAAGAAAATCCTTAAAGAGACAGACTGAGAACAGAAGAGCAGCCATCAGCTCAGACTCTGAAATTCCCCAGACTCAGTCCTAATGCCCAGAGCCACCAGCTGGGAAAAGGGACCACTTTTATAAAGTACACGGGAAGCATGCGTACAGAGCAGAACTCTGAGGAGTCTAAGAATTCTGAATGTGAACTTGGCCCCAGGTCATTATGACAGTACTGAGGTAGGAGAACAGAACATATTTTATGAAACATTTTGTATCTTGATTTATAACTTTCAAACATTTAAATCAGGATTTCTTAACCTTGGCATGATTGACATTTTGGGTTGGATCATTCTTTGTGGTGGGGACTGTCCTGGACATTGTAGGATGTTTAGCAACATTCCTGCCTCCGTTTGACTGCTAACCAGAAGGCTGGCAGTTCAAACCCAACAGCCACTCCTTGGAAGGAAGATGGGGCAATCTACTTCTGTAGTGATACTGCCTCGGAAACCCATGGAGGGGTCGCTATGAGTCGAAATTGACTTGACGGCAGGGAGTTTGGTTTTGGTTTGGTTGCCTCCCAGTTGTGACAACCAATAATGTCTGCAGACATTGACAAATGTCCCCTTGGGGACAACATTGCCCTAGTACAGAAACACTGATTTTGCCCCAGGTCCCACAACTGTTGGGGTGGGTGGTTTGTAGCTCCATGACCTTGGGCAACTTCCTTCATTTCTTTAGTAAACCAGGACTCCTGTCAAAGTTCAGCTCAGCACTTGGTGGCCAATACCGGGTAGGGCCTTTCTTTCCCCTTTCACCAAGCGCTCTGAGGCAGAGCTAATCTTTGAGAGTGCTCACCTGTTCAGGAAGATGCTGCTGACGTCATCATGAGTGATGGGGGGCTTCTTGGAGCTGGCAGCCATGCGCAACGGGCGCAAGAAGTTGTTGACAAGGATGTGCAGCTGCTGCACGTACTCGGCCTCGGCTTCCAACATGCTGAACACGACCTGGTTCCTTTTCCGCATGCTGTCGGCATGGGGTGACCGGATGTAGTCCTGGATGATGGTCTTCCACTTGCGCCGGCACAGCCAGCCCCGCAGGAAGCTCTGCACCTGGGCACCCAGACCAGCACAGACAGTCTCCTGTTAGTCTTGGCTTCTCTTTTCCTTCCAGGCTGTGAGTGCCCCAAGAACAGGGACCAAAGCTTTGTTTGTCACCTTCCAATGTTTATACATGGTGCAAGCATTTGTGCCCGACTGGAGCCCTGGTGGCACAGTGGTTAAGTGCTCAGCTGTTAACCAAAGGTTGGTATTTCGAACCCAGCCAGAGGCTCCATGGGAAAAAAACCTGGCAATCTGCTTCCACAGATTGGTATTATTAGGTGCTGTCAAATTGATTTAGACTCATAGCAATCTCATGTGGCAGAGTAGAATTGTCACATGATGGTTTCTAGGCTGTGATCTTTATGGGAGCAGATCACCAGGTCTTTCTCCCATGAAACTGCTAGATGGGTTTGAACCACCAATCTTTTGGTTAGCTGCTGAATGCTTTAACTACTGTACCACTAGAACTCCTTCCCCAAAATAAAACTAAACCCACTGCCATTGAGTTTACTCTGACTCACAGCAATTCCCATTGCGTTTCCAAGGCTGTAAATCTTTATGGAAGCAGACTGCCTCATCTTTCTTCTGTTGAGAAGCTGGTGCGTTTGAACCACTGACCTTTTGGTTATCAGCCTAGTGCCTTAACCACAGCACCATCAGAGCTCCCTCTCATAAAGAATACAGGCCAGAAAACCCTATGCAGCAGTTCTACTCTGTCACATGGGGTCGTCATAAGTCGAAATGGACTGGACTGCAACTAACAACAAGTAACCTAAAGGTTATAAGTTTGAACCTGCCCAGTGGCACTGAGGAAGAAAGGCCTGACGTTCTGCTTCTGAAAAGATTACAGCTAAGAAAACCCTATAGGAGCTCTGGTAGCATAGTGCCTAAGGGACTTGACTGCTAATCAGAAGGCTGGTGGTTCAAATTCACCAGCCACTCCTCGGAAGGAAGGTTGGGCAATCTACTTCTGTAGTGACTCTGCCTCGGAAACCCAAGGAGGGGTCGCTGTGAGTCGGGTTCAACTCGACGGCACATAACAACAACAACAACAAGAAAACCCTATAGAGCAGTTCCATTTTGTAACACATGCGGCCACCCTGAATTGGAATTGACTTGACAGCAGTGGGCTTATTTTCTTTTGTTTTTGGCATGCTGGGTGTGTCAAAGAAAAGAGCTCAGACATGGACCAGGCCTGGTTCTGCTACCTCCGTGATGCCTGGCAAGCTATGTGGTCCCTCTGAACCAATTTTCCCATCTGTAAAATGGGGCTAATGAGAAGACAGCTGGACTGCACTTTAATCAGATCTCCAGGTTGCATTAGAAGCATTTGCTGAAGGGGGACAATGTGACCCCACATCTTCATGAGAGGCAGCTTGAGGATGGAGTGTTGCCAGGCTGTGCTGGGCATGGCTCACACCTCATCTCTTCTAATGATTGTTCTGAAAGCCTAGACGTCTCAATTAAAGCTCTTCTGGAGAGAGGGTGATTATCAAATTGAACACAACATGGCAAATTAGTTAATCTCATGCTTGAACCTCATTGACAGCTTTTGAATGCTGGGGCCTGCCAGAAGCCTCTTTTCTTGCCTAGTGGGGAAATGACACAACACTTAACTCCTAGTCTTGGAGTCAGGCTGCTTGGAGTGGGCTCGTTTTGGCAGGAACTTGGGAAAGGACCTCGATTCACATACACAGAGAGAATCATTTAAGATGCATATGCTTCCAACCAAGGGGGCCACCTGGCTCCCTGCCACTCCCACCCTTGAGCTATGTGCAAGCTCAGGATCCATACAGGGAGGGACAGGGCGGGGGAATGAGAGCAAGGTGGCTGGATGGAGTTGGGGTGGGGGAACTGAGAGTTTCACACTCTGGGGATCACCTGCTGGGGAACCAGGCAGAGTGGTAATCAAAATATGATCAACTGAAAGGGGCACTGGCCATAAGCAACAGATACATGTTGTTGTTATGTGCTGTCGAGTCGGACCCGACTCATAGCGACCCCTCCTTGGGTTTCCAAGGCAGTATCACTACGGAAGTAGATTGCCCAACCTTCCTTCTGAGGAGTAGCTGGTGGGTTTG